>NC_088391.1:3732000-4043000 GCF_037993035.2 Macaca fascicularis | reverse complement strand
CCAGTGGGTCGGTCCAGGGGTCCTTGGTAGAAGTTGTTAGTTGGACTTATTTGGGGTTCCATTTGTAAGACCGTCTGAGGCTTGATGGCCTTGATTCTAGAGGAAACAAATTTGACAAGAAGTTTAAAAATACAGGGCCCAAAGGCGAGTAACAGCAAGATGGCTGCCACAGGACCTAGAAAGGGGAGAAGCCATGTTGCCCAACTCCAGAGGTTGATATAAGAGTTTGAAAGGCATCATCTGATTTCAGAAGCCTTTTCCTGTAAATGCCAGGTGGCATCTTGTACTATCCCTGACTGGTTAGTGTAAAAACAACACTCTTCCCCTAAGAAGGTGCAGAGTCCTCCTTTCTCAGCCGTGAGGAGGTCTAGGCCTCAGCAGTTTTGGAGAGTCACTACTGCTAAAGAGTCTATTTGGGATTGTAAAGTAAGGATAGAGTTCGTTATTTCTTGCAAACTGTCTGAGAAATCCTTTGAGAGCGTGTGGTAGTAGGATAATGAAGTAGATAAACCGGCTATTCTGGTTCCTGTAGCAGTAGCCTAGTAACACTATAAGTAGGGGTATCAGTTGCATGGCTCTGTGCTGACAGACTTGAGCTTTGAGGGGTACTGATAAGGTCTGATTTCCTGGGGCAATATTAATGTTGGGACTCAGAAAGACCAAGGCGCAGGCGCCTGTCCAGTTACTGGGGAGGCAGATACAGGTCGATGCTCCACATAGGAAGAATATGCCTTGGCTAGGTAGACATTTAGAAATTTACCCTGGGGGCTTTTAAAGGAATAGGGTACACTGTTTTTTCTTTACTACTTCTATCTTTCACTTTCTCTCTGACTTCATCTCTCTTTCTGATTCCCTCTTTGTCTCTCTCTTCCTCTTTCTTTGACTCCTCCTTTTTGTCTCTCTGTTTCTTCCTCTCTCTCTCTCTCTCTCTGACTTTCTGTCTCTTTCTCTTTCCTTTCTGCTGGTCTTTCCCTGCCTCTGTCTGCTGCTTATGCTGCTGTTCTCCCTTCTCCTTCCCCTTTTTGATGGCTTCGGCAGCATAAGACTGCCACCTCCTTGGGTTTTTGCACTGCGTGCAGTAACTCCATGATTTCCTTGTTGTATTTAATGGGGGTTCCCAGAGGTTAGGAACTCCCTTTTCTTTCATATTGTAGCATGGGCATGTAGGATTAGATAAGCATACTTGCTCTCTGTATACACATTTATTCTTTTTCGCTTTCCCAGTTCTAAGGCTCGGGTAAGTGCCACTAGTTCTGCTAACTGGGCGCTGGTCCCTGGAGGAAGAGGCTTACTTTCAAGTACGGTTACATCATTAACTATGGCAGAACCTGCCCTTCGTATCCCATTCTCCACAAATGAACTTCTATCAGTATATAGGTTAAGGTCAGGATTAGCTAAGGGGACTTCTAAGAGATCATCTCGGGTGGCATAAGTCTGGACTATAATTTGGTGGCAGTCATGCTCGATTGGTTCCCTATTCTCTGGGAGAAAAGTGGCAGGGTTGAGGACCACACACATACGTATTGGAAGCACTGGTCCCTCAAGGAGTAGCGCCTGGTATCTAAATAGGCGGTTGTCTGATAGCCATAAACTTCCTTTGGCACCTAATATGCCATTTACATCACGAGTAGTCCAGACAGCGAGATCCTTTCCTTATATTATCTTGATATCCTCTGACACTAAGACAGCCACTGCCGCAACTACCCATAAACAATGAGGCCAGCCTTTTGCTACTACATCAGTTTCCTTACTTAAGTATGCCACTGGTTGTGGGGTTCTCTCACGAGTCTAAGTAAGGACTCCAAGAGCTATACCTGCTCTCTCTGTGACATATAAAGAGAAGTTTTGTCCTGTGGGCAGGCTTAAAGCTGGAGCTTGTACTAGGGCCTGCCTTAAAGTTTTGAAGGTTGTTTCTGCCTCTGGGTCCCATTCTACTAGATGAATATTTGCCCTCGGGTTTCCTTGGTTAGAGTATAGAGGGGCCTGGCTATCTCGCTGTATCCAGGGATCCATAGTCGGCAAAAGCTAGTAATTCCAGGGAACCCCTTGCAACTGTTTTAATGTCTTAGGGCGAGGATAAGCCAGTACAGGCTGTATTCGTTCCCTGCTGAGGGCCCTGGTCCCTCTGGCTAAGATTAGGCCTAGATATTTGACCTGCTGTAGGCAAAGCTGGGCCTTCAACCTAGACCCCTTGTACCCTTGATTAGCTAGAAAGTTCAAGAGATCTAGAGTAGCCTGCTGGCACGAGGCTTCTGAACTGGTAGTCAAAAGCAAATCATCCACATACTGAAGGACCAGAGTGCCTGGACTTGAGAAGTGGCCTAGATCTTGGGCCAGTGCCTGACCAAACAGATGAGGGCTATCCCTAAACCCTTGGGGCAAGACCGCCCACATAAGTTGGGACGTGTAGTCTGTGGGATCCTCAAAGACAAAGAGAAACTGGGAGTCAGAGTGCAGGGGAATACAGAAGGCACCCTTGAGGTCCAGAACAGTGAACCATTCTGCTTCCTCTGGTATTTGAGAGAGCAGGGTATCGGGGTTGGGTACAACTGGATATAAAGGAATTACTGCCTCATTGATGAGTCTAAGATCTTGCACTAGTCTCCACTGACCATTTGGTTTTTGTACTCCTAGAATTGGGGTGTTGCAGGGACTGCTGCATTTCCTTACTGAGCCTTGAGCTTTTAAATGTTTAACAATATTCTGTAATCCTTTATGAGCTTCAGGCCTTAAGCGATATTGCCTCTGATAAGGAAAAGTGGTAGGATCTTTTAGCCTGATTTGGACTGGGTGGGCATTTTTTGCCCTTCCAAATTGTCCTTCCAATGCCCAGACTTCAGGGTTGACTCCCTCCTCAAGTAGGGGACAACAAATGGGTAACTTGTTCCCCATATTCATGTAGATAATAGCTCCAGTCTTGGCTAATATATCCCTCCCTAATAAGGGTGTAGGACTTTCAGGCATCACAAGAAAGGCATGTGAAAAGACCAAAGTCTCCGAATTGCAACTGAGGAGGTGAGAGAAATACCTGGTTACAGGCTGTCCCAGGATTCCTCGATAGTAACAGACCTTGAGGACAGTCATCCAGGACAGGAGATTAACACTGAGAAGGTCGTGCCAGTGTCCAGGAGGAAGTCAATTTCCTGGCCCTCAATGGTTAAACATACCCAGGGCTCACTGAGGGTGATGACATGAGCTGGCACTTGCCCTGGGCACCCTAAGTCCTGTTGTTGGATCATCTGGTTGGGGGCTTCTGACCCAGAGAACCTTCATCCTCTGGGGCAGTGCGCCTTCCTGTGATTGCCTCAGCATAGTGGACATGGGTGAGGGGGCAGCTTGTTTCTCATTGGACAATCTTTTTTAAAGTGTCTTAGTAAACCACACTGATAACAAAGCCCTACTAGGTGATTGGCCTGCTCTGTTTTCTGTCCTCTCTGAACCACCAAGGTTTGTTTGACTGAGGGCCATGACTAAGGCTGTGGCCTTTCTCTGATCTTGCTTTTCCTTTTGGGCCTGTTCCTCTTGGTCCCTATTATAGAACACCGATGTTGCCCGGTTTAATAATGCCTCCAAATTTTTTTCAGGGCCCAGGGCTTGCTTTTGGAGCTTTCTCCTGATATCTGTGACTGATAGGGTAATAAACTTATCTTTTAGAATCACTTGACCCTTGAGTGATTCGGGTGACAGGGGAGTATATTTTCTTAAGGCCTCCCGTAGTCGCTAGAGAAAGGCAGGATTTTCTTCCTTTCCCTGAGTTATGGTGGACATCATTGAATAACTCATGGGCTTTTTCCTAATTCTCCTTAGTCCTTCTAGAACACAGGTCAGCGGATGTTTACGACTCCAGTCCCCATGATCTGAGTCAAGGTCCCAGTGGGGATCCATACTGGGGATGGCTTGCTGACCGCTAGGGAGTTTGTCCCTTTCTTCTGCTGTCATTCTATCATTTACTTGACTAAGATACCAAGTATCTCCAAACTCTCGGGCTGCAGCTAAAGCTGCAGTCTTTTCATTAAAGGCCAGGGTTTGATCTAACAGTAGCATGACATCTCTCCACGTGAGGTCGAAGGTTTGCCCTAGACCCTGTAGGACATCTATGTACCTATCAGGATCATCTGAAAACTTCCCCAGGAAGCTTGATCTGCTTTAAATCAGACAGGGAGAAGGGGACATGTACCGGGTTGGGCCAAATTCCCCTCCCCCTAAAGCTTGAAGGGGACATAACTGATAACCTGGGGGTTTTTGGTCCTTTGGAGATTTCTTTGCTTATTTCCTTCTGGGAACAGAAGTTTGACTGGGAACAGAGTTTGACTCTTTTCTTTGATATGACAATAACAGTATTCAAAAGTAAATAGAGGTGGTAACATAATTGTAAAAAACCTTAGCTCTTAAATGTGAGAAGACTTGGTCCTTTTAAATTGCCAAGGACATGGTAAAGGTTAGGACAGGAAATTATTCTCAGAAGACATAGAATCTTGGTTTCCCAGGTGGATTACTCAAAAGATAAAGAAAACCTTTTTACAATATGTTATTAAGAGCATATCAATAATCCAAGAAAACTTTGTCATTTTACAGAGACTGAAATGCATTAAAAAAAAAGAAATTTTATAAATAAATTCATCCAATCTTAGTTTTGGCCACGTGAGATAAGATTCCTTTTGCAATATTTCTCACAAACGTTCTACAACTTTTTATAGTTATTCAAGTTTTGTCCTATATTTGTTTCTTTCTCATTCTGGAACAACCAGTCATTTTACTTTAGAATAAAATTACTCTCTTTTCCCTTAATGAAAATATACTTCGCAAACAAAGTTGTTTCACCTCACCCTTATTAACTGCAGTAGTTTCCTTTACAAATATGGATTATAAGTTTTAACCATTAGCACCTTTAACAGAAAGAACAAGGAAGTAGACAACTGTCAATTGTCTGTTGTGTACCAGCGTTCTGTAGAAGGCTAGCAAGTTTTATGAATCTACAATCTCACAATTATTATAGGATTATGCTGTCTTATAGTATAATTTTTCATATTTATTAACAAGCCTAAATACATAGGCCTCCTAGACCATATAAGAATAAGAAGCCAAAATTATGTAATCTTAAACTTAGGCTTTGTAATTAATGTTTCAGTACTTGAGATTGCTTAGAAATTGCTAATGAATGTCTATTACTTACTATAACTCTAAGGCTGCTGGTTGCCAAAAAGATTTTAGAAACTGTTTTTAGCAAACATATTATAACATTATACAAAGCTAGCCATCATCTTAAGTTTTTTCCCTGTTAACTATTTTCAGTTAACATACATATGTTAGGCATGTATCACAAAATTTAAAAAAAAAGTGAAAAGATTTAAATATGTGGGTTTCTATTTGTTTTACTGCTTGATATACATGAAGTAATGTATATCAAGCAATTCATTTTTACTGCATCTTCACTTACACACTTGTTCTTAGGTTAAATTTATAATTTAAAGAATAATCTTAAACATCTAGTGGTTATAATTTTACCTTAATTGGCTGTAAATCCAAGAATAATGCTTATATTTAATGCTGATCATTCATTTTTATTAAACCAGTACTTCCAAACTAGTCTTAGTTATTAAACATTTACTCAAATCATGTGAACTTGAAAAACATTTGGGTTAGCATCTGGATTTCTGGGAGTTTTAGGATATTGAATTTATATAAGTTTTTTTGTTTTGGTTTGAGACAGAATCTGGCTCTGTCGCCCAGGCTGGAGTGCAGTGGCACACTCTTGGCTCACTGCAACCTCTGCCTCCTGGGTTCAAGCAATTCTCCTGCCTCAGCCTCCCAAGTAGCTGGGATTACTGGCACCCGCCACCATACCTGGCTAATTTTGTGTTTTTAGTAGAGACAGGGTTTCATCATGTTGGCCAGACTGGTCGCGAGCTCCTGACTTCAAATAATCTGTCCGCCTCGGTCTCCCAAAGTGCTGGGATTACAGGCACGAACCACTGTACCCGGCCTGAATTTATATGAGTTCTGATTTATCTCTAAGCCAATGTGAATAGAAATCCTTTAAGGGATTTTATAAATTAACTTGGCAATCCCATGCAGAAGTAGAAAAATACCATACATACATAACATGCATGCATACATACATTCATACGTATATAAACTTACATACAGGTGCAATAGAGACCTTGTAGCTTTCATTCTAATATTTTAGCCACATGTCAGGTAAAAAGAGTAAAACAAAATTCACAGGTTTATATAAAATACTTGGCTTTCATCTTTGCCCTGCTTCCTATTTTTATCTGCACTGTGTTTCTGACAGATGGAATAAGGTAAGGTTACCTGCTCAGTACGAGGGCTAATGCTTTCCACCAATATTTGTGGAGGAGACTTGTAAGATTTTCATTTGCTTATATATCTGATTGCTTTTGGGGGTCCTTTGAGAGCTCCTGATGTGGGTAGGAGGTCTAAGATTCCAGTGATTGTAGGGAGGTGGGGGGCTGGAGTGGGAAGGGAAAGTTCTGGTGGAAGTGGATAGATGGATGGTGGAGAAGTAGGGGTTTCAAAGGCAACGTATTAAAGGATTCAAAGGAACTGAAGGGAAGATCAAAGGTGGTAAAAGGAGGAAAGAGGGACAGAGGCGATAGGAAGGGGGAGGTCTCAAAGGAGCCTGTCTGGGGAAGCCATCAAAGTTCCAAATTATCCTTAGCAAAATTATGCCATAAGGAATGAAGTGGACAGAGTGCCTGCCCTAGTGGTCCTAGTGGTGGAGCATACAGCCATCAAGGGCTTGGGAAGGGGGTTTCAGTGACCGAGAAGCTCCCATACTCTTAACTAATGATACTTTGCAAGCAATGAAGCCTAGGACTCTGACCCAGCCTCTATATCTAATGAACAGAGAAGCCCGGGACTCTGACCCAGCCTTTCTGTCGAATGAACAGAGAAGCCTGGGACTCCTCTAACCCAGCTTCTACAGTATACTCAGAATCTTAAAAATCAAAGTCTGTCTTTACCTGGAGCACTGGCTTAGGAGTTGGACTCATGAACGGATCCCTAATCTATCAGTCAGAACTGAAGAAAAAGGCTTCAAAGGTGTGTGTCTGGGTAGGAGAGGTCCCAGGATCCAGTGATAAGATGAGAGGTCCAGGAGTCCAATGATGAAATTTTTGTTTGTTTTTGAGAGGGATTCTTGCTCTGTCACCCAGTCCGGAGTGCAGTGACACGATCTCGGCTCACGACAGCCTCTGTCTCCCGGGTTCAGGTGACCCTTCTGCCTCAGCCTCCCGAGTAGCTGGGACTACAGGTGTGCGTCACCACACCTGGCTAATTTTTTTGGTATTTTTAGCAGAGATGGGATTTCACCATCTTGGCCAAGCTGGTCTCAAACTTCTGACCTCAGGTGATCCACCCGCCTCAGCCTCCCAAAGTGCTGGGATTACACGTGTGAGCCATTGTGCCCAGCCCTGATGATGAATCTGATCCTATGCAAGTCATGACACTGTAAGTGTTAAAGAACAAATTATTCTGACATTTGTTTAAATGGTGAGGACGACTTTGTTTAGGGCTATTGCAATAGATGTCATGACTGCACAATAGGGGTGAGATTGGGCTCAACTCCCAATATGGCAAAGAGAGCTGGGGATTTCTAGTCAAGGAGCAGAGGGGTCAATGCATGGAAATTCCCAAGGAGAGACGTCAAGGGTAGGGGATTCTTGCTGATGGCAGGCCAAGCTGATCAGATATTAAAGGTAGGGGAGTCTCGCTAAACTAACTTAGCAGCATTCTTGCTACAACTGAATAGCTGGGCCAAAGACACGGCCCCAGGACGAGGTGTAGTGGAAAAGAGGGCCACTGGTGATGGAACTCAATCTCCAGCACATCTCCCCTCCCTGGAGATCGGGAGTGAGACCGAAAGTTCCAGCGCGTTAATCACGTGGTTGGTTCCCCTGGCCACCAGCCCCCATCTGGAAACTACCTAAAGAATACCAAGAAGGCCGGGTCCGTGGCTCACACCAGTAATCCCAGCACTTTGGGAGGCCGAGGCGGGTGGATCACGAGGTCAGGAGATCGAGACCATCCTGGTTAACACGGTGAAACCCCGTCTCTACCAAAAATACAAAAAATTAGCCGGGCGAGGTGGCAGGCACCTGTAGTCCCAGCTACTTGGGAGGCTGAGGCAGAATGGCGTGAACCCGAGAAGCAGAACTTGCAGTGAGCCGAGATCACGCCACTGCACTCCAGCCTGGATGACAGTGTGAGACTCTGTCTCAAAAAAAATAAAAAAGTAAAAAATAAAAAAAAGAATACCAAGAACACTGAGGTAAGGCCAAAAAGGGTTCTTTATTAATAACAAAAGACACTCCGATCACTCAGAAAATTCATAGAGTTTTAGGTGCTCTGTGCCAGAAGTCAGAGACAAAGAAGAAATACACGTTTTTGATGAAATCACAATGGGAGCACTAAAAATGGAGATGGTAGAGAAGCGTCCAGTGTTCAGGAGAGCAGGCAGATCAATGGGGTCCACGTAGCTGCAGACCAGCGCAGCCAGGGATGAGCAGATGGGCAGTAGAGGGCTAAGGAAATGAGCAGCGAACACAGGTGATGAGGGACAGGGGTGGACTGGGCTTGGGGCCATGACCTAGTGCCAGTAACCCAGAAATAGAGTCATGACCCAAAGAAGGAACAAGTGGATTAGCCATATTCCACCTGTCCTAGGTTTCAGGAGTTCATGAGGATAAATAGTCAATGAATATTTACACACATATCTCCATGGCTCCAAACTCCAAACTTGCTTGACAAGACCTTAACCTCCATGCTTCTCTCATCTGCTTAAATTCTTCCCCAGCTATTTCTGGGTGTCCTTGGAGAGGTGACATCTCACGTGGGCTTGGGAACAAGTTTGTTCATGTTCTTTCCATTTGAGCCTGTTGGTCCAGGAGCCCTGCCGTGGCCTTTGTAGCTGGTGCCCTCTGAAAGACGTTTCTCCCCTGCACCCAATGTCCCCGTGAGCCCAGGGTGACTGCAACCTGTGGATGGGGTGGTGAGGGTTGGTGAATGGCTTCTCCCGATGCCTGTGCTTATTGTGCTTTCTGGGAGGGAGGTGGCCCTGTGTGGACTCAGTCCTGCCCAGTTTTTCATGAACACTGTGGCTTCATCTTACGTTGTCAGAGCCTCAAAACCAGTCCTTCACATGTGGCCAGGAGATGGGAGAGAAGGGCCTGTCTTGTATGGCTTCTCCCTCTTTCCTCTTTTTCTTAGATACCTCTGCATCCGAATGAAACAAAACTCTCGACAAATATCCTTCCACCTCCTTTAGGAGAAAACAAGTTGTGTAATGGAAAGAGCATAAACTTTTGAGCCAGACATCCTTGGTTTGACTCTCAGCTTTGCCATTTGCCAGTCGTGTGGCCTTGAATCAGTTACTTTTTTCATATGATGAGGAAATAATGTTAGGGATTATGCATGTAAAACACTTAACATCGTATCTGACACAGAGTGAGTGCTCGAGAAAAGGCAACCGTTGTTATCATGTCTCCCTTCTCCAGAAACAGCACAAAGCCTAGTCATGGGAGGCACTGTATTTTCTAAGTGTGTGAATCACTCTCGCGCCCCAAAGTGCCTCTCATTTCACAGGTGTTCTAGGAAAGGTGCTGCTCACCACTGTCTTGGCCTAATAAGCAGTTAGTTGCAAACCTGGCTGTCTAATCCCACTTTGTTGATTTCAGGGATTTTCTTTTGCCACTGTCATCCCTCCGTGTGTCCAAGTATGCCATAGTCTGTTTTGGGGAGAGGCTTATCTAGTGTCTTTGGCCATTACATAGGAAATGTAAGATGGAAAGAGAGGGCCCGGTTAGAGTCCCGATGAGCACCACACAATATCTTTAGGAAAAGAATCGTCGAAAGGCAACAGGATGCCTCCTGACCATCCGAGGTCCTCGTCAAGTTGGGGGGACTTGGTGGACTTGGCTTCCCTGCAGCTCCCAGCTCTGGGCTCCATTTTACTGCATCCTGGGAGACAGGAAAGTCAGTCTGCATGTGTGATTCTGAGCCCTTCCTTGGAGTATTTGCAGTCTGCATCTGGTCTGCAAAAGGTGACTTATTGCTGACTCTTTCAGCTTCTGAAGGGTAAGCGATCTATGTTCCATGTGCACGTGAAGGAACTCGGGAAGGAAAGGAGGGAGCCCACACTGATGGGCGCTTTGCAGTACTTTTCTGCCAGTCTGGTACGCTGTACCTGTCACAGTCGGTTTGACTCCCCTTCTCCCTCCTGGATGGAATACGCGATCAAACTGTGTGGAGGATTCTACCAGACAGGCACCCCACAGTCCAGTTAGGATCAATCATGGGTTTATATGCAAAGGGTGAAACGGAACCGTGAGAAGCCAACCTGAGACTTAGGGAAAGTAGTAGCCGTGGCATCATGTCCCTCGAGACCCGAGGGACTGAGGGAGGAGCAATTACTTGAATCTTGAAGGGCAGAGTCCCGATGTAGAGCAGGCTCCCTGAGAAGGACAGTGACCGGCCGGGCGCGGTGGCTCACGCCTGTAATCCCAGCACTTTGGGAGGCCGAGAGGGGCGGATCACAAGGTCAGGAGATTGAGACCATCCTGGCTAACACGGTGAAACCCCGTCTCTACCAAAAAATACAAAAAACTAGCCAGGCGAGGTGGCGGGCGCCTGTAGTCCCAGCTATTCGGGAGGCTGAGGCAGGAGAATGGCGTAAACCCGGGAGGCGGAGCTTGCAGTGAGCTGAGATCCGGCCACTGCACTCCAGCCTGGGTGACAGAGCCGAGACTCCGTCTCAAAAAAAAAAAAAAAAAAAAAAGGACAGTGACCTTGGGCTGAAGGACACAACCAGGCCCTGGTGACGCTGCAGGGGGAATGAATCCCCTGACCGTACTCTGTTCCTTCCTCCCAGCTCCTGTGGGGGCTCCTTATGGGCCAACTCCACCTGCAGCCAAAGTGACCACAGCCCTGTTGCCCAAAGAGGCCAACCTGAGCCGGAGAGCTGGGTGGGCAGGGCCTCAGGGGCAAAGGGAAGACATTTGGAGTCTGTGGAAAGATGCTTAGATGTTCACCTCCTTCACCCAGAACTGACAGTAATCCTTGCCTGACCTCGGTGCCTCTTGACCTCTTTTTAAGAATTTCATCATGAAAAATTTCAGGCGTGTACAGAGGTATAGAAAAATCTCACCGGGAGCATTCACAAACTCAGTATGCAGATTCCACAGTGATTGAAATTCTGCCACCTGTGTTTATATTGACCCTTTGCCTTGTGTTGGTATTTTAAAGCAATTCCCAGGTCCCCAGGCACGGCCCGTGGTGGCGTCTGCACTGAGGGGTGCAGGCGTGTGGTGGCGCTTCTCAGACAGCATGGTGGTCACCTGGAGGAGCCCAGGGTGGCCCAGGGAAAGTTTGGGCGGGAGAAGGAGGGACTCCTGTGTGCAGCATAACACCTGAATGAGGGGCATGACAACCACACGAACACGCTTGCTGCCTAACATCTGCGGGCGCTGCACTCAGTACTCTTCAGACCCGATGTGGGATGGTTGCCTTCACTGAAAAACAAACGGATAGCTTCTTCATGAGAATAACACAACACAAATGTATGACCCAGCATAACACATTAGGATTTTATTTACTTATTATTTATTTGTTTGAGACAAGGTCTCACTGTGTCATCCAGGCTGGAGTGTGGTGGGATGATCACGGCTCATTGCAGCCTTGACCTCCCAGCTCAGCTTTTTGAGTAGCTGAGACTGTAGGTGTGTGCCCCCCCACACTAAATATAAAATTAGTCCCCCAGCTAATTATTATATTTTTTGTAGAGACGAGGTTTTGCCATCTTGCCCAGGCTGATCTAGGACTCCTGAGCTCAAGCAATGTGCCCACCTCAGCTTCCCAAAGTGCTGGGATTACAAGTGTGAGCCATTGTGTCCAGCCAGGATTTTAAATTATCTCATTTGCTAAATCTCCTGGGGGTGGAATCCCATGTAGAAATGGAAACTTGGAGGCAAACAGACTGAAGATTTTTTTTTTTAAATTAGGAAAAATGATCTATGTGTGAACCTTTACTATAAGTTACTCTTATTTCTAGTATGTTGTGATTTGGAACAGTAGTAAGAAGAAAAATGATGCAGAAATAAAGCAGTCATTCTTTTCAGAGCCAAACACAGTTTGAAGCCTACAGAAGCTCCTAGACCAAGTAAAATAGGTTCTATAGAAAGAATAAATTCTATACCCTGTAGAAAGAATAACTTTTAAACGCTTGTAGAGTGAATAGAAAAAAAACAAATCCCTTGAAAAGTTGTAGAAAATATAAAACTCTATACTTGCAGAAAATATAAATATCAGAAAAGCTGTATAAAAGTGGTCACATATTATTGTGACTTCTGGTATATGTAGATGCAGCCAAATAACTTGATATTTTGATGTAAAATTAAAATGCTCCCTTGTCCATCCCCCAACTCCCTGCAAAAAGAAGCAAAAAACAGAAAGAGTAGAATTGATCCTTCTCATAGTAGAAGAAGAGGATGGCTAAATGCAGAGTACAAAAAGAACAGATTTTAGACATTGTAATTTGTTCTTTTATCTGCATAGAGGATGGAAGCAAATGTGTCCTTCAAAGAGAATCATGTACTACGTATCTTTCGTACACACATTCCGTCCTTTTTCTTTAATTAGAGAAGGCTTAGCTCAAACTTTCCGCTGAGATACAGAATCAGATCTTTCTAAATTCAGAGGATGAAGTTTGGCAAGTAGAGCACATGTTCTTTGTAGATATCATATTAAGTAAAATTAGTAACGTGTGGGTATAAAGACGACTTTCTAAGTGTTTGCCTTTTCCAGTGACCCTGGTCAGTGGGCAGAAATAAATTGTTTTTATATCCACATGTTACTAAATCCACATGTTACTAACATATATATATATATATATATATATATATATATATTTTTTTTTTTTTTTTTTTTTTTTACAATTCTGAGTTTTATTTTGCAGTCATACTGATTAGTAGACATTTAGTTCCTACTTACAAAACCAACTCTAAAATTGCATTAATAAGTACTGGGCAACATATATATATATAAGACATATATTGGGCAATTTATATGTATATAAGACACAAGATATATATATGTATACACACGTACATATATATACATATACACATATGTATTTTAGATAAATGGTAAAGGGTACTAAGGAGTAATTAACAGATGGATGGGTCTTTGGTAATTGATACATACAAGTTTCTGTTTAAAATCTTATTAATAAGTATGTAAAGAATATAAGGCATTCAGCTCCATGCCTTGTCCACAGAAAACTCATGTTATGTATTTTTTGAATACATGGATTAAAATTTGATATTTGCAAATGATACTTTCTTTTGGTTTCTGATTCTTTGGTATTTTATCATCCTGAAATACTATATTAAATTTATTTAGTTTTAATAGTTTTAGGGATACAAGTGGTTTTTGGTTACTTGGATAAACCGTGTAGTGGTGAAGTATGAAATTTTAGTGCACTTATCACCTGAGTAGTGCACGTTACACCCAATATGTAGTTTTTTATCCCTCAGCCCCCCCCATCCTCCCTGCTTCTGAGTCTCCAGTGTCCATTGTACCACTTTGTATGCTTTTGTGTACCCATAGCTTAGCTCCTACTTACAAGTGAGAACATGGTATATTTGGTTTTCCACTCCTGAGTTACTTCGCTTTGAATAATGACCTCCAATTCCATCCAAATTGCTGCAAAAGATATTATTTTGTTTTGTTTTTTTAAATGGCTGAGTAGTAGCCTGTGGTATGTATGTATGTGTATATATACATACACACCATATTTTTATATTTTATATATATTTTATGTGTGTGTGTATATATATATATATGTATACACACACCATCTTTTTTTATCCACTCATTGGTTGATGGGGACTTCGATTGGTTCCATATCTTTTTTTTTTTCCTTGAAACGAAGTCTCACCCTGTCACCCAGGCTGGAGTGCAGTGGCGCGATCTCGGCTCACTGCAAACTCCGCCTCCCAGGTTCACGCCATTCTCCTGCCTCAGTCTCCCAAAGTGCTGGGATTACAGGCATGAGCCACCGCGCCCAGCCCATATCTTTGCAATTGTGAATTGTGCTGTGGTAAACATATGTGTGCAGGTGTCTTTTTGATATAATGACTTCTCTTCTTTTGGGTGGATACCCAGTAGCAGGATTGCTGGATTGAATGGCAGATCTACTTTTAGTTCTTTAAGAAATCTCCATACTGTTTTCCATAGAGGTTGTACTAATTTACACTCTCATCAGCAGTGTGTAACTGTTCCTTTTCACCACATCCATGCCAACATCTATTGTTTTTTGACATTTTAATAATGGCCTTTCTGGCTGGGGTACAGTGGTGTCTCATTGTGGTTTTAGTATGCATTTCTCTGATGATTACACACATTATTACGTAACAGTACCTCACCGTCATATTCTCTGGATCCATAGATCATGTTGTAATAAGAGATTATTAATAACCTTTACTTCCTATTTTGGAACAGGAAATTGTTATTATGCATTTTTAAGGTAAATCCCGCTAATGATACCTGACTTATTCATTTAGTGAACACTGGACAGGGGTTAGGTTAGGGCTCTTTAGCCCATTGCTTTAATTCGAAAAATGGGTTCTTCATGGATTAAGTTACCTTAATCCTCTGTGTCCAATCAGTTGGCTATTTAAACCATGCTTAGTTGATGGTGGTTTATTTTAATTCAAAGGTCTTTAAAATGGAGTAACCAATATTTTCCAACTTATAATCTTTCATGTCGGTTGTCTCATATTAGTTTTTATAGATGTTATTTATCACAATTACAAAGTCACTTAGGTGTATTTGAAGCTTAAGGGACAGATTAAATTGCAGGTTCCCGCTAAGGAGCTGAATTATCTGCACCATGCTGTCCATTGGGTAAACTCCCGAGATCATATAAGCTGCATCACCTGAACTCAAACCACCACCCTACACAGGCAAATGGCATCTTCCCAGATAAATGGTTTAAAAACCAGCCATCTATGAGGACCAAAAAGAAATGGTCAGGGTGACCAGAGGACCATCTAATCTCTAACGGGTCTTCTAGCTTCGTAGTGAAGCCCTTAGAATGGCAAGTCCAGGAATACCTCATTTCATTCACAGACTTTTTCTTTTTTGAGACGGAGTCTGGCTCTGTCCCCCAGGCTGGAATGCAGTGGCACGATCTCAGCTCACTGCAAGCTCCGCCTCCCGGATTCACGCCATTCTCCTGCCTCAGCCTTCCGAGTAGCTGGGACCACAGGCGCCCGCCACTGCGCCTTAATAGATTTGAAGAGAGTTAGGTCTTTGTTTGGGTTAGGCTTTGGCTTAAGGGGATGTTGTGGCTGGTTTGATCTTCTATCCAGACCACTCAAATTGATTCCTAATCAGTAATAAGGCTGTTTTGCTTTCTTATAGTTTCTATGTTCACTAGAATAGCACTATTTAATTTCCTTCAAAAACATTTCATTTGCATTCACAGCTTGGCTGTTTGTCATAAGAGACCTGCTTTCATCCTGTCTTGGCTTTCAACATGCCTTCCTCACTAAGCTTAGTCGTTTCTAGCTTTCGATTTCAGGTGAGAGATGTGCAACTCTTCCCTTCGCTTGAACAGTCAGAGGCCACTATAGGGTTACTAACTGGCCTAATTTCAATACTGTTGTGTCTTAGGGAAAAGGGAGGCTGGAGGAGAGGGAGAGAGGCAAGAACAGCCTGTTGGTAGAGTAGAGCAGTCAGAGAACGTACCATTTATCGATTAAGTTTACTGTCTTATTTAGGCACGGTTCATGGCACCCCAAAACAATTACAATAGTGACACCATAGATGAGTAATCACAGATCACCAAATCAGATAAAGTAACAATGAAAATGTTTAAAATATTATGAGAACTTCTAAAAGGTGACGCGGAGACATGCTAACGGAGCACTTGCTGTTGGGAAAATGATGCCAACAGACTTGCTGGATGCAGGATTGCCACAAACCTTCGATGTGTTAAAAACAAATGTCGGCCGGGCGCGGTGGCTCAAGCCTGTAATCCCAGCACTTTGGGAGGCCGAGACAGGCGCATCAAGAGGTCAGGAGATGGAGACCATCCTGGCTAACACGGTGAAACCCTGTCTCTACTAAAAATACCAAAAAAAAATTATTGTATTTTACAATACAATGAATGCCAATGATTTCTTCATTCTCTGGTCTTCCACAGTCTGAATCCCAACTCCTCTTAGGCCCTGTTTTTTTCACCATTACCCCTCCCAAACTAATATAAAGTGAACGGGTGCATCTCTTCCCTAGGCTTTGAAAAATTGTTTTGGAGTTTGCTGTGAAAGGATAAATCAACTCACAACTTTCTCTAATAACCAGTTTATTAATATCTGTCCAATAAGAGTATTATTAAAGAAATGAACCCAAAACAGAAAAGTTAAGAAGGACTCCCTTTTCTTCCCCTAATTTAAATTTGTACAGAGATGGTAAGTGGTTACAGGGAGTGGTCACGAGAAGCCACACATGTGAACATCACTGCATTCGCTTATTTGGCATTGAATGATGTGGAACACAGAGTGACATACAACAGGCCGTGATCAAGAGGGACTTCCCATAGTTTATGAGGAAATGCATTTCATTCCTATGTAGCCGCTGATGAGTGGAAGTTAAATGCTGAAGAGGTCTACGAAGGCGGAAGTCACCTTGCATTGGCTTGGCTGGAGAAAGCCTCTGCTCTTCCGGCTGAGCACTGATTGACGGGCGGAAGTCACCTTGCATTGGCTTGGCTGGAGAAAGCCTCTGCTCTTCCGGCTGAGCACTGATTGACGGGCGGAAGTCACCTTGCATTGGCTTGGCTGGAGAAAGCCTCTGCTCTTCCGGCTGAGCACTGATTGACGGGCGGAAGTCACCTTGCATTGGCTTGGCTGGAGAAAGCCTCTGCTCTTCCGGCTGAGCACTGATTGACGGGCGGAAGTCACCTTGCATTGGCTTGGCTGGAGAAAGCCTCTGCTCTTCCGGCTGAGCACTGATTGACGGGCGGAAAGTCAGGAATGTTATTTGAGTCTTCCCATCTGTGATGTCTTTTATTGCTACCTCCTGAAACGTGAAGGAGTGTTTCCAACACCCCATTCATGCACTTAACCACTTAAGTATGAGATCGGAATTCTTCCATTACATGATTTAAGGCCGAAGTTCTAGCTTTTTACCAACCCTCCACAGAAAGACCTTGCAATGACCCTTCTTACTGATCACCATCCTCATCTGCATACACATTTGCTGGGTTCTGTGCCAGGCGCTGGGGTTGGGGAGAGGGTGATGGTGTGAACAAGGGATACAGAGGCATGTTTTCTGCGCTTCAATGTCTCCAGAGAGGGGCATAGCAAGCAAATATGTGGTTTGTGTAATATAGAAAGAGCTGGGATGGTTGGATATACAAATTATTCAGAGAGAGTAAGGAAGGAGACATAAACGTCATTTGTCCTGGACTTACTGCCGTTTTTCCTTAAACAGTGTCGGGGGGAGAAAGACAATTTTGAAGTGACATTTGAGTGGGGCTATCAAGGGTGGGCCATCAAAATTGAACATGGAAGGAGGAACCAGATGCTGCAGGAGGAAACAGAATGGACTGAGAAAGGTGCACAAAAAGAAGTACAAAGGCATGAACAGGCCTGCAGAGCTCTGGGGCTGTTCAGGAAGGAGGGATGGAGACAAGGCTGGGAAACATTTGGACATTACGATGCAGGTAACTTGAACTACTAAAAATATCTTGATGCTGGGGAGGGATTTAGTCATACTCGATTGTACAATAACTTGATGGTAGTATGAAGGGTTGATTGGAGGAGAAAGGCTGTGGGGCAGTGAGAACAGCTGGGGTCCCAAGTGGTGGCCTGAGTAAGGGACAGGAGAGAGGTGCCAGTACCAAGAGGAGGTGGCAATGGAGCCAAACGTGGTCAAACACTTCGACATGGTGACGGATTGGATGTGTCAGTAGAGGGTTTTCTGAGAATGACCACCTTTTATTACTTTCCATATGAATTTTGTAGCTATAATATTTTCAGATTATTTAAACCAAAATTGGGAAATATTCAGAAAACTGGAAAAGTGACAAAGGCTTAAAAGCCAGACATACATATCACAGTTTTAATTACCAATGAATTTAAAAATATGTTTCCTATCCAGCCTGGGCAACATGACGAGACTTCATCTCTTAAAAAAAAAAATTAGCTGGGCATGGTGGAACATGCCTGTAGTCCTGTAGTCCCAGTTACCCAGGAGACTGAGGTGGGAAGATTGCTTCAGTCCAGGAGTTCGAGGCTGCAGTGAGCCATGATCACACCACTGCACTCCAGCCTGGCAGCAGAGCTAGACTCTTACCTCAAAAAAAAAAAAAAAAGAATATGTCTACTGAGCCATATTCTCTGCCTTAAGTGGTTTTCAAATTTTTGAGTTCCTTATGTAAATAACTTAGCAATTATATTTCTAAAGATTGTAGAAATGTGAACAATCACGATTTGTTTAGATTTAGGATTCATTGAGTCCTGAATGAAATATACATTTGAATATTATTATTTGCATCCCCGATTAAAAAATTCATTTTTGGTGAATCAAAAAATCCATTTTTAGAAGTGAGGAGTAAATAAATATTTTTTTTTCGTTTTATAACAATCTAATATATCCAGTGCATCTCTATCAAGGGAACATTTGAAATGGTTTGGGAAATGAGCAAAATGTAAGATTTTAACAGATGAAGCTTCAATTCAATTGTAATCACATGAAATCCATTTTGCTTTTTATGGATCCATTCCTAATTTTCCTTCAAAATCTCCTGTGACCTACAAAAAATTAGCCGGGCGTGGTGGCGGGCACCTGTAATCCCAACCACCTCGGAGGCTGGGGCAGGAGAACTGCTTGAGCCTGGGAGGCAGAGGTCGCAGTGAGCGGAGATCGTACCACTGCACTCCAGCCTGGGCAACAAAGTGAGACTCCATCTCAAAAAAACAAGAAAACAAAAAAAAACCTCCGCTGACCTAATTCTAACTGGCGTTTTCTTTGTGACCCCTCCAGTGGTGGATGCCTGCCAACTACTATAATTGTTCTACAGAACAGCAAATGTGTGCAGCCGTTTATAATCTTTTCGGTATGAGGAAGACTGTAGCATGCTCCTCTTTTAATAATAGGCAAAGAAAATAAATTGGGTGTTATTCTTCACAAATGCAAAAATCTGTAATTTTGTGGTTGGCGTTTCTATGATTCATTTTTCCAAGTTACTGTGGCAAAGGCTCTGCACAGCAATAAAGTAATGATAACCCATTGAACTGTTCGTTGACAATATCACCCTAAGTCCAAATATTTAGAAATGGGATTTAAAAACTTGTTTTTATTTTTAAAAACCTTTAATGAATATAAGCAAGAAATAGTAAAAATACAATATGATAAAAATAAATAGTTCCCATTTAGTTTTTATAAATAAACTCATGTTTCTCAATCACTTCTGACCAGAGGATGTTAGTTTAATCAAATTAACGTCGAGGGATTCTATCTGAGACAGCACCTCAAAACAAAATAAAGGGCAGAACTCAGGTGACTGTCATTAACTGAAAAGAAGTAGATAAGTGTAAGATGACACCCTTTTTGCTGAATGTATATATCTCTATTCTGTAATTCATGCTGTGTGTATTGATCCTGTGCAGGCTAGTAGGAGTGTTTGCCCAAGTGTGTGTGTGAGGGCTTCGTGCTGCCCACGTCCAGCCAGGCTGTGAGAATGCCATGCACTGGAGAGCATAAAACAGCGAGAAGCCCGAAGAGAGACCTCAGGACACGGGGCCCTGATGAGCGCCGAGCATGGTCTTTAGAATCTCAAGCAAAGGGTTGATTTCAGTCCCTTTACTCCAAAGTTGCGGGCAGCACAGCTTAGGGAAAATCAAGTGGAGCCCTGGGTTCCATCCTGACACTTGCATTTGCAAAGAACTTTAGACAAAGTACATACCCTCTTTGGGTCCTGTGTCCTGCTTTATGACGGTGGATGATAATGTCTCATTTTCAGGTTTATCTGGGAATTGGCTGTAATAGTGTGGATGTGACGGGCTCTACACTTATTTGGTGATAAATGAATTAAAATGAGTAGTGTTCCAATTATTGAATTTTTAAAATAATGAACCCTAAATTTGTCCATCTCTGGAGCCACAGAAACTTGTACAGATGAAAGCCACTCTTCTATTTGAAGAGTATAGCATGTCCCCTGAGGTCATCTTTTCTTCAGGGTAAATATCTCTATTACATCAATAACTGCCCCATATGGGGATCTGTGCGGTGATTAAAGGCTTTGAGCATGTCCAGAACACAGTTAGGTCTTGGGCAATTATAACGTTCCTGACTCTCTCTTTCATCACGTGTAAAGTAGAAACAATAATGCCTCATAGGGTTTTAGTGAAGATTAAATAAGATAGTGTTTGTAAAGCATTTAAAATTAAGAAGTGTTTGATGCCTACTAAGTGCTCAACTAGTGACAGCTTTATGATTATTATTATTGCTGTTATTATTATTAGGCTTGGTTTTGAGTTTCTCACCATCCCAATTGGAGCTTAAAATGAATGACTTTGTGGCTATGACTTCAGAGACAGTCGCAGGACTGATTTTTCCAAAATATGAACCCAGCGCCCCATACAGAAATTAAAATCCTATGTTAAAATACAGGTAAACTTGGGAGAGGAGTTAGGTATTGGTTGTGAAGAAAGCCCTTTGGTTTTCTTCCTGTGTGAAGAGGCCAGCAGTGCTCAGAGGGCACTACCAAGGCCGGTGAGAATGGTAAGTGCTGCTGACAGCTGCCCAGTCGGCATCATCCTTTCTAAAGAGGTGGGGGAAAGTCAGTTCTCTTTGTAAACACTCTCTCTGTCTCTGTCTCTTTCTGTCACACACACACGTGCACGCACACGCACGTACGCACACGCACGCACGCGCACACACGCACGCACGCACACACCCACACGCACACACACATGCACGCACGCGCACACACGCACGCACACACGCACCCACACGCACGCAAACACACGCATGCACACGCACGCGCACGTGGAGACACACGCATGCACACACGCACACACACACCCACACGCACACACACGCACGCACACACGCACGCGCGTACACACGCACGCACACACACGCACACGCATGCGCGCGCACACACGCATGCACACACACACGCATGCACACACACACGCACACACCCACACGCACGCACACACACACACGAGGGAATCCCAGCGCCTTCCTCAAGAGTGGGAAGAAGGATGTTGAGGAAACAGTATGGCCCAAATGGGAAGAACCAACAATGCCATGTGACAGGTCGATCTGGCTGGGAGCTGAGCTCTGGAATGTGCTTGGGGATAAAAACAATGACGGAAGAAAAGAAAAAAAAGAGATTTCATTCCAGGCATAAGACCAAGCAGGAGGGCAGTGCCTGTCCCGCCTGGGGCGTAAAGCCATGGTGGTAACCCAGGGAAGCCCCGTTCATAGAAGACAATATCTGGGCAGTTGGCAGCAACTAATGACTTAGATAGGTTTCCTTGACTTTAGGACTCTTGCTTTTATATTGAAATTGTATTTATTATGTTTGCGTATCATCCTATTCTTTAATCTCCTTACAAGCAGAGGTGTTGCTGTTATTCCCATTATCTTCAATTTCTCAGCACCCCGCAGAGGGGCTGCCTCACAAGCAAGGTGCACGGTTAATGTTTCCTGAACACCACGGAGCTGGGGACAGGGTGGAGAAAAGAGTAGGGCACATGGGAGAGGGAGGTGAGGTTGAGGTGAAGAGATTTGAGGCGCTCAAGACTCCCTTTGCCTGCTCTCCGTGTTTTCCAGCACTGGCCTTGAGTGTTCAGATGCAGAAGGAGAGGGAGAGGAAGAGGCCCAGAGTGAGGGGAGTGTGAGGAGCCCCCCGTCGTGTAATTCCTGCCTGGCTGCTGTGCCATGAGGTTAGCAGTCCCCGAGCACAGGAAGCAGGCTTCTCTGTCGGGACACCAGTGCCCAGCACTGAGTGGGTGCTTCACATTTTCTGACATGAATGAACAGGAGAGGAACTGAGCACCTCCCAGCTCAGTGCCTGCTGCCACCTCACAATAAGCCTGGGAGGAAGGTGGCACCATGTCCAGCTGTACAGGTGAGAGAGTTTAGAGCCATGACCTGTCCACGCTCTCCCAGCAGCAGGCGCGAGAGCTGGGGTCACACCCTCAGTTCGCTACCACGAAGCCTGGTAGATGAGGGTGAGGGGCAGAACACCAAGAACAACTCAGACAAGTGAAGGAAAAGCAGAAGGGATATTAACTGATTGCAAGAGTAGCAAGAGTTGGAAGACAGAAAAAAGGAACAAGTGCATCAGAGTGTATTTTGGCATTTTTTGCTCTATTCCCTTTTTATATTATTTCCTTCTTTCAGTGTAATCACTTTTATGATGGAGTGTTTCACAAGTTTATGTCACAAGTTTCCTATTATTGTATCTAGAGCTGAGCTTCTATTAAAATATGCTAATTATTAGCATGTGTTCAGTTTAATCTACATGCTGCTACAGCCAGCTTACTCTTTCCATATTTTCTATAAAATGTTGGAAGCGCCGGGCGTGGTGGCTCACCTCTGTAATTCCAGCACTTTGGGAGGCCGAGGTGGGCAGATCATCTGAGGTCAGGAGCTCGAGACCAGCCTGGCCAACATGGCGAAACCCTGTCTCTACTAAAAATACAAAAAATTAGCTGGGCATGGTAGTGCGCACCTGTAATCCCAGCTACTCAGGAGGCTGAGGCATGAGAATTGCTTGAACCCAGGATGCCGACGTTGCAGTGAGCCAAGACTGTGCCACTGCACTCTATCCTGGGCGACACAGCGAGACTCTGCCTCAAAAAAAAAAAAAATTGTTGCAAGAGAGGATGTTTGATCAGAGGTGGTCATCGATGTAAGAGGAACTGGAAAACCTCATGTGGTTTTAATATTCCTTGAAATGGCGGGTGCAGCTCAAGATGTGTCCCTACACTATCCGGGGGCCTGAGTCACGTTTTTCCTTCCTAATGCTAAGTCCTCTCGCATTACTCACTGACTTATGTAAGCATGACTGTATTTCCAGCCCTCACTGGTTAATTTTCTTTGGCAAAGCTGTCTTTGAATAACCCAGGATTTCTGGCAACCAAACAACAAACTCTCATTAAAATGACCAGTAGACTCAAAAGCATCATGTAAAATCTGAACAATCCTGTTTTCTCCTGATTTGTACAGTACTCTAGGGAATTCATAATGCCCTCTTCGGAAGGAGAAAAGGCAGGAATGCTAACTCAGAAACATGACTTCATTTCCCAAAGCATGTTTAATGTCGCTAAAAATAAAAGCAAAGCAATTGTGCCTACCTGAGCACAAAGAGAAAAAAAGTTTTGTCATTTTTCTGGCATATGGTGATTGAATGTGGCCTGTCCAATAAATTCCATCTGAACCACTGGGATATCCCACGGAGGATCTATTCTTGGGACTACTCTGTGCCAGGCAGGGATGCTGGAGCCAGAATCCAGGCGCCCAGTGCTTGGTTCACTCCTGGCTCAGGAGACAAGGCCAGGAGGAGTGGGCCAGGCGTTGGACGAGAGGCTCGCAGCGCTGGTGCCTCTTGAAGCATCTGGCACCCCCACCACAGACGCTGGGGCTGGGGTTGAATCTGAAGGAGGAGTGGGCACCGGGGAAGGAAGGAACACATATGCACAGGCCACACAGGAGAGCTCCGAGAGAGAATGTGGTGTGCTGGAGCTTGGCTGGGAATGTGGTGGGTAGGAAAGTCAAGTGGAGGGCACTGGATGGAGAGCGTGGACAGGATAAGAAGATTTTATTTTATCCTGCTGATGTATCTATTTGGGAGCAAATACGTCTGTTCTGACCACTCTGGTAGTGGACTGAAAACATTGTAGGAAGAGAGTAAAATGAACAAACCAACCACCAGGCTCCACGGAAAAACCAAGGTTTTTCGTTCCGTGTTTTCATTTAAATGGTTTTGTTCTCAGAGGTGGTCCAGGAAAAGCCTTTGCATTCACACCAGCTTCATTGTGAATTTTTTTCAGGTATAATTCACATACCATAACATTTGCCATTTTAAAGGGTACAATTCAGCTGGTTTTAAGGATGTTCAAAAAATTGTGCACATTGCACCACTAATTCCAGAAGATTTCCACCATCGCCCAAAGAAACCCCACACCCATTAGCACTGCCTCCTCGTTCCCTGCCCCCACAGCCCCACTAATCTACTTTCTGTCTATAGGTCTGCCAATTCTGGACGTGTCATATAAATGGAATCATACAATATGTGGTCTTCAGTGACTGGCTTCTTTCACTTAGCAGAATGTCTGTAGGGGTCACCCATATTGTAGCATGATTCGCTACTCCATCAAATTCTACGATGAGTTTATAGTTTTCCAACAAGAAAACTAAGACAATGCAATGGCACAGAGGCACAGATACCCAGAGTGTCAGGCCTGGAAGTTCAGGGTGCAGGCAGGAGCGAACATTCATTCATTCACAAATTCAGCAACATTTATTGAGTAGCTTTGGTGCTACGGACTGAATGTTTGTGTCCCTCCACCACTGATATGTGGAAGCCCTAACGTTTGATGGGATGGTATTGGGAGGTGGGCATTTGGGAGATGATTAGGGTTAGATGAGGTCATGAGGGTGGGGCCTCCATAATGGGAGTAGTGCCCCTATAAGAAGAGATACCAGAGCGCTTGCTTCCTCTCTCTCCCCACACTCATACAAAGAAGAGGTCATGTGAGCAAAGTCAGCAGAAGAGGCATCAGAATAAAATATACCTTGTGTGGACCTTGATATTGGACTCACAGCCTCCGGAACTGTAAGAAATAAATTTCTGTTGTGTAAGACACTCAGTTGATGGTATTTTGTTATGGCATCCTGAGCAGACTAAGACATTACGCATGCCGGGCCCTATTCTAGGTGCTAGAGAAAGAGTGGAGTGGTGAATTACACAGTGGCTTTGCTCTTTTTTTTTTTTTTTTTTTTTTTTTTTTTTTGTGAGACAGACTCTCACTCTGTTGCCCAGGGTGAAGTGCAGTGGTGCAGTCTCGGCTCACTGCAACCTCTGCCTCCCGGGTTCAAGCAATTCTCCTGCCTCAGCCTCCTGAGTAGCTGGGACTACAGGCATGCGCCACCACGCTCGGCTAATTTTTATATTTTTAGTAGAGATGGGGGTTTCACTATGTTGGCCAGGCTGGTCTTGAACTCCTGACCTTGTAATCTGCCCGCCTCGGCCTTCCAAAGTGCTGGGATTATAGGCATGAGCCACTGCGCCCGGCTGACTTTGCTCTTATGGAGCATACAACATAGTGGGTTGAGATAGACATTTTGCATAGAGAGATAACTGAATATATCAGGTGGTGCATACTGTGGAGAGACATCAGGTGAGAAAAGGGGATGAGAAGTACTGGAATGGCTTTGGGAATGTCGTGGTTTTCATACGGTGGTCAGGAAGCCCTCCAGGAAAAATGACACCTGGGTGCAGACATGAAGGAGCTGAGGGAGTGAGAAATGCCCTCTGGAAGAAGACTGGGCAAAGTAGGGGGAATAGCAAGTGCACAGACCTGGGCCAGAGTGCGGGCTTCGGTGTTCAAGAACCGAAGGGTGCCAAGTGTGTCTGTGGTGGAGTGAGCCGGGGGTGTGGGGGATGAGGCCTGGAAGAGAGGGGACTGGCCACTGAGGCCTCGTAAGCTGAGGTCTCTGCCTCTCACTCTGAGTGACACGGAAACTCCAGGTGCAGGAATTTTCATCTTCGGCTTGCCACCCACAGTGATTTTGCTCTAGTTCTGTCTAGCCACACCTTCCTCAAGACCCCGGCTGCGACCCGCAGTCTTCTTTCTTGCTCTTATGGGAACACTGGATCACCAATTCATTTCAGATACCATCATGTACTGAACTCAAAATTGTCTAAGCAGTATTTGCAGTTGAATATACGTTCCCATAGAAACCTAAGAACAGGAGAAAGGAGCTGCCCAGGGGTAGGGGGAGGCTGTGTGGGGAGCAGGCTGGGGGCGGGGGAGGTGTGGGAGTGCCCCAGGGAAGCATAAAGAGAAAACCAGTGGAGAACCAGTCAAGCTGACTTGGGAAAATCACTAGTCTGTTCTTTCAAGGTGGAGGGAATCTGATGGGAGGGAAGCCGTAATGCAGAGGATTTATCAAATGTAGCGAGGTTAGTAGCACAGGACTAAGAGTCTCTTTCAGATAAGTGTAGGGAGACGTGACTTTCTGCCACCTGAGGCAAAAGTTATGAATGACGCCATGTGACATTCTATTCTGCTCTGCCGTCATGGGTCTGGGGTGCCGCCTGCCATCCCTCTCCCGATTGCTCTGTGTGTCCTGCCATACCTGCATGGGGCATTTCAGATATGACAGGAGCCCCGTGGAAATATGGAGGCTTCTCCTCATTCGTCCTGCGCAGAGCCCCTCTGGGCACAGACAGTGGAAGTCCCGCGGCCAGTGTCCACCAGTGATAACAGCTCAGTATGACTCAGAGCACCTATCTGTGTTGAGACCTCTTTCAGGTTGTGGGAAAGCATTAGTAAACGAAATAGGCACCAGTTCCAAATCCGGCTTGGTGGCAGTCTGGGAAGTGAATTGGAAAAGAGGAAACTCCTCC
The DNA here is from genome assembly GCF_037993035.2 of Macaca fascicularis. Taxonomy (NCBI): domain Eukaryota; kingdom Metazoa; phylum Chordata; class Mammalia; order Primates; family Cercopithecidae; genus Macaca; species Macaca fascicularis. Next base: position 4,016,320 of record NC_088391.1, on the reverse strand, counting down.
TCTCCTGGGAAATGAACTGGAGAGGAAGCAGCCCAGGTAGGAGGCAGTTACGCTGATGAGGGGCAAAGATAATGCAAGTGTGAACCACACTAGTTGCTTGGGGCCCCTTGCTTCTCACACAGGCTTTTCTGGGTAACATCAGCTTCCTGCATTTTATGGAGGCCTCTGCTCAAAGGAACTCTCTAACCACCTGTCTTCTTTGCTCTGTTATCTTGCCCTGTCCCCTTAAATAGTACTGATCCTGACCTGACATCAGAGGCGGGATTTATATATTATTTGTCTGTATGTTTATCATTTGTCTCCTTTTCCCAGAATGCAAGCAGCAGATTAGGGGCTTTGGTTATTTTTGCCTTTAATAAAAGGTATTATTGATTGTAGCTTGGGCAACATAGGGAGACCCCGTCCCTAGAAAAAATAAAATAATTAGTTGGGTGTAGTGGCGTGCACCTGTAGTCACAGCGACTCTGGAGGCTAAGGCGGGAGGATCACTTGAGCCCAGGAGGTAGAGGGCACAGTGAGCTGTGATATGCCTTTGCACTTCAGCCTGGTCAAGAGCAAGACCTTGCTTCCAAAAAAAAAAAAAGATAGTATTGATGTAGTAACTACTGTGAGTCCAGGCCCTGACGGGATAACAGAAAGCCTGCAGCTGGAGTCAGGCCTGCTGACAGTCCTGCTCTGCCACTTCCCAGCTGTGTCTTTGGGTAGATCATTTCACCCCTCTGACCGTTAAGGTCCTCACTAAAGTTGGATTCCTACTTCTTTTTTGGGGGGAACTCATATATTTAGTGGTGGTTTTTGTGAAAATGATCCTGTCATGTATTTGGATAACATACACTAGAAACCATCATTGTGTGCTTAGAAACTAGAAAACAAAACCCAAGAATGTGGGAGCTCTCTCCCTAATATTGATGATGAATGCCTTGTTAGCAAGATTTTGTCACTTTGGTTTTGTTCAACTACTGGTTGCCCAAGTTCATCTTTGCTTCTCATCAATTTTTTTTTAGTGTTTCTGAGCTACCATTAAAAAAATATTATTTTTTCTTGTAAAATACACATAAAATTGACCATATTGACCATTTCAAAGTATACAGTTCAGTGATTTAAAATAAATTCATAATATTGTGCAACCATCAATACCATCATCCATCTCTAGAAGTCTTCCATCTTGTAAAACTGAAACTCTGTCCTTATTAAACAACTACTTAGGGACTTTGTTTCATTCATTGTTGTATTCTTGCCATTCTGTTTTTCCCATGCCAACTAAACCTTTCAAATGCATCCTGAGGACACTTTGAATTCCAGATGTTCAAAGCTTCTTCCCACCAGCCTCCTTCTCCAGCAGCATTGCTCCACTTCTAGTGAATGCCTCTTGCTGAAGTCACTCACTGTCTCTCAAATCTTCAGCCCCAACCCTAGGTTCCATTGTCACTACATCCTGTTTGCCTGGCTCCCAAGGAAACTGTAGAACCAGGGGTTTACTGTGAAGTCTTTTAATTGAAGGATTTAGGGGTGAAGGATTTGTTCTGGGTGTGCTTTGAAGCTATGGCAGGAGCTGGTTTCCAGGACTTGGGGACTGCTGCATGGCCCAGAGAGAGAGGTTACTTGACAGAAGACAGCTCACACTTTTTCCATTTGTTGATATTCTCATGTGTTTGGTTGTCCAGTCTTGTTCGATTACAGAAGTACTTTTTTTTTGTTTTTTTTTGAGCCAGTCTCGCTCTGTTGCCCAGGCTGGAGTGAAGTGGTGGGATCTTGGTTCACTGCACCTTTCACCTCCTGGGTTCAAGCGATTTTCCTGCCTCAGCCTCCAAGAGTAGCTGGGATTACAGGTGTGTGCCACCACACCCAGCTAATTTTTGTATTTTTAGTAGAGACAGGGTTTCACCGTGTTGGCCAGGCTTGTCTCGAACTCCTGATCTCAAGTAATCCACCTGCCTTGGCCTCCCAAAGCGCTGGGATTACAGACGTGAGCCACTGCACCCAGTCAAGAAGTACATATTTGGCCCTTAGGGTTTTCTGGCCTTGTCTTTATACTGAATCACCATATTCTCCTCCAGTTGATGGAGCATACTTACTTCTCTCTTCCAAGTAGGAAGAGGCATGACTTCTATCATTCCCTTTTTAACTATGGTAAGAGAGATGGAACAGCTGTAGAACATTCTCTCTATTTACTACTGATGATGAGTTCTGAGTAATAATTTTTTTTGGGGGGAAGGGAGAAGTGGCAATTTAATTATTATCTATTTTTTGGGGCAACTCTAAAATTTAATTCTGTTCTATTCAAGGTATTTAAAATAAGAAGCACACAAGTTTACTTGTTCACGATGTAGCCTTTGAATTGCCTTAATAGATGTCACTTTTTTTTTTTGCAATGTTTATCATCTATACCTATGAGAAATAAGCAAAAGCAACAGCCTGAGGTTCCCCCAAGCCTCTAAGCCCCACACACTTTCAAATCACAAGACAACTTGACTTACCGTGCGGCGATTTCTTCAACTCTAAGACTCGTGTTCCTGCTTTCAAGGAGCTTGCGGTTGTGATGGGAAGACATTCAGGCTTCAACTATACAAGATAATATTGCCAAAATAAGTTACAAATATTTTTAACATGTCATAGGATCTGTTTGTGTGCATTCTGATCTTACTTTGCTGCTGGCTGTCCTTCTTCCAGCAAACTGAGCCACTGATCCTACTTCTGTGCCTCAAAAACCGAGCACAGAACGAAACCGCCGAAGACACTTGTGTTCTGTAACCAGCACGTTCCCTTCTCGGAGGCCACTATAGATCTTACTGGAGATGCTTCTATGGAATGAAAGTCATTAGAGTTCAAGGACACATAGGCCCTAGAAATGTCTCGTTCTGCATTTCAATGCACCGTTGAGCTCTAAAAGGCACAACGCACCTGTCCTCTAGATGTCCGCTCTAGAGATACCCTTGGTGGGTTTGCCTTCTGGCAGAGCCGCCTCTGCAGGCGGGGCGGGGCCTGGCGGGCGGAGCCTGGTGGGCGAGTGGGGCGGGGCGGCTCCTTTGCTGACTGTCCGGATTGGGCAAGACGGAACTTGACTGGGCGGGGCCTGGCGGTAGGGGCGGGGCGACTCCCCGGCTAACGGTCCCGGCGAGTGGGCGCGTGCCCGCGGGCGGCGCCTGCAGGGCCCCTGGCGGGGCCGGGAGCGCGCCGCCCCCGCCCCCGCCCGCTCCTCGGCCGCCGCGGCTTCCTCTAGCGTTTCCCCATCGGCGCGGGCTGCTGCGTACCCGGCTGCGCCATGCGGATCCCGCCCTCCCGGCCCGCGCGGGGCCTGTGGGCGCGGCGGGGCCGGCCGTGATCGGGCGCCGGCGTCAGGGGCGGGCGCGAGTAGCGCCCGAGGCGCCGCGATGGGGGAGAGGTAACGCGGGCCGAGGCCGCGCGGGCGCTGGGCGGGCGGGTGGCGGCCGCGGCCCGGCTGAGCGTCCCTCTGCTTTCCACAGGTGGGTCCGGGTGACCGTGCTCCCCGGCTGCGTGGGCTGCAGGACCGTGGCGGCGCCGGCGTCCTGGAGCGTGCGCGACGTGAAGGAACGTATCTTCGCCGAGACTGGCTTCCCGGTGTCGGAGCAGCAGCTGTGGCGCGGCGGCCGCGAGGTAGGCGGCGGCCGGGGGCGCTGGGCTGGGCTGGGCTGGGCTCCGCCGCGCGGAGGAACGGCGGGCGTCGGGGGCCCGGGGTGGGCGGCGCAGGTTTCCGCGGGCGGCGCGAGTGGCTCCGGCAGCGTGGCCGCCTGCGCCTGTCCTGAGTTGTGGCTGTTCATCACTTGCTGTTTCCATCTGCATCCCCCACCCCCGAACCCCACCATTTCGTCTGAATCTTCACTTTCTGAAATTCAGATAATTTTCTTGGTGGGCGTTGGAGTCAGAAGTTTTTTTTAGACATCATCAGTGAAGTGACTTAATCATTACTCATTTATTTCTATTTATGTGGTAAGTTTAAGTAGAATATTGGTAAATATCTTCACCTTTGATATCTTGCAAGTTTTTTCTCCATTTTTGATACGGAAATTTAGCACTGAAAGAATCTTCAGACATTATTTAATATAGAACCTATTATCTTGGGGAGTAAGCATACTACAACTTCTAAAGTGCAAGTGATGGGTTGACTTGATAGGTCAGCAAATTTTGGAAAACAAGAATATTTCATATTGTCATATATTCTTTAAGATTGGTTAAAATTCTATAGCTTTCTTAAAGGGGGAGTTCAGTTGAAGACATTTTACTGACAGTTAACTTACTCTTTTAAAACAATTCTTTTATTCTAATAAACATCTTCATGTGATAACATCATTTCCAGCATTTAAAAGAGTCACAAAGAGTTGAACAGATAATACAAGGAATACTTGAGCATATAGGATGACATTTCAAGTGTTGGCTTTCCTTACTACTCGATACAAATATTGGTGAAGTAGTTGGCATCTGTGATTTTTCCTGCTTCAGTGTAATCCTCACCTTCTGTGTACTTGAGTCAGTTTTCTAGTCCTTTGCCCTCCTTGACACACATTTATTATCTGTTTTCATGCTCCTTGGGGGATTGATCAGTCCTTCTGATCAGTTCCGCAACCTGTTCGTTGGCATGCAGACGTTGACTTGATTGAAGGCTTTATTATTTATTTTTACTTTTTTAAAGAGTTCAGCTTTCTACTGAACATGCTGTAAAAGAGGTTGGGTCAAAAAGTCCAAAGCCATCTTGTCACGAGAGTCCTGAGATTCTTTGCATCCCCTTCCTTCTGCTTAGCTGGAGCAACAGCGAGGGGCATGACGGCCTGTGGATGAAGCACTGGTCGCTGGACCAGGTCCTCCAGCCCCTACATGGCAGAGGAGGCTCCTGATGTTGACATTGGCCAGGGCCTCTGCAGACAAGCCAGGCCAAAAAGGTTCAGCATATCCCCCAAGTGCCCGCCCTTCCTTCCTTCCTTCCTTCCTTCCTTCCTTCCTTCCTTCCTTCCTTCCTTCCTTCCTTCCTTCCTCCCTCCCTCCCTCCCTCCCTCCCTCCCTCCCTCCCTCCCTCCCTCCCTTTTTTTTTTGAGACGGAGTCTCGCTCTGCTGCCAGGCTGGAGTGCAGTGGTGCGATCTCCAACCTCCACTTCCTGGGTTCAAGCGATTCTCCTGCCCCGGCCTCCCGAGTAGTTGGGACTACAGGCGCGTGCCACCATGCCCAGCTAGTTTTGTATTTTTAGTAGAGATGGGGGGCAAGGGGATGTTCAACGTGTTGGCCAGGATGGTCTCCATCTCTTGACCTAGTGATCCACCTGCCTCGGTCTCCCGAAGTGCTGGGATTACAGGCATGAGCCACGGTGCCCGGTCCCCCGACTGCTTTAATGAGGGCATTCATCTTAACCTCTATGATGGACATCTCATTGTAGTGTAGGATGAGGGCCCAGTGAAGTCTCCAAGCGCTGAGACAGCGGCATTTGAGTGCTGGGCTTATGCTGCTGGACCGGGTGCTAGTTGCTGGATGAAGTGATGGCCTCACCCCAGCATAGCCTTTGCTTCTTTGGAAGGAATGGGCCTCTTGGTGGCAGTTGGAGAGGCTGATTGAGGACTTTAGGCAGACTTGTGAAAGAGCAGTTTGTCATTCTTACTCCTTTCTCTATGCCTGCCCACATCTCTTAACCTTCCTCTCCTGGGTCTATACCCACTTCTTTGGTTCCTCCTCTGGTTCTACTTGGTCATCTTGTCCCCTAGATGTAGTCACACTGAAAGGCTCCGTTGTGGCTAGCCTTGCCATTTAGAAGTGTTTTTGCAGGTGTCTCTGCAAAGCATGGATATGGGATGGTGAAAGTGACAGGGTGTGTTGACTGGGATTGGGGGTGTGGGTAGACAGGGGTCTAAGTAGGACCCTTTTGTCCTGGTATGAGGTAATGAGGTTCTGGACTGTGGCTGTAAAGGTGAAACCGAAAGAAAGGATATACGAGAGACTTTGTAAAATGCAAAATTGCCACAGTTTGGTACCAAATGGATGTGGAAGTGGGGGATGGGTGTAGAATAAGTTGGTAGGTCTTGCCAAGGACATTGGCAAGCTTTGAGTCAGACCAAGAAAATAAGGGTTTAATCATCAGAGATAAGCACATACAGAGGGGGGAAGTATGGTGACCAGTTTGCTTTTATATGTAGTTCAGCTGTTGGTGAGACATAAAGAAGCATGTAGGAAACTAGGAAATGGAGAGGTGGGTGCTTTAGGTCCTACTTCCTGTCCTGCCTGTGTATATGTAACAGGTGCCAAATTAATTCATGTGTTGGGGCCTGATTTCCTATTTCTGGTATGAATGGGATAAAGCTAATTCTAACCAATTATAAAGTCCCTGCTAGATAGTGATATTCAGTAGGCAGCTGCAAATCTGGAACTGAAACTCGAGAGAGGTCAGGCTGGAGGTAGTAACTGATGCTGGGCGCAGTGCTCCTTCTGTGTTTGGGTAACATGTGTTGAGAATATGCTTATCGTGTATTGAGCCGCTGTGTTACAGATACTGTTCTGTGCATGAGGGATTTATCCTGGATAGGTGTGCCGTGCCACTACTGCACAGCCACAACGTTAATTTTTTTTAAAAATTTCTTTTTTTTCCCTCTTAAGGATTGGACTTTAATGTTTATATTTGATTTTAGCCTAATTTGATTCTTGGTGCTTTTAGGGGTGGAGACTCTACACGAGTTTCTTAGTTACAGAGAGTCTTTGTGCTCTGGCTTTCCCAGATGCTGGTTGTAGTAGTTATGTACTTGGGATATGGGCAAATTCACCATCTCCTTTGGGGTTGGAATGGCAGGGATCCCTTGAAGCTTGTCTTGTTTTCTCATGGCATACACTTTATTTATTTAATTTCCCCCAGCATTTTATTTTCTTAGTTGATGATTCAGGCTTCAGGCCGATAGGGGAGGTATCCCTGGGTAGTCACTGGTTGTGGCCAAGGCAGGTGGGTAAATGTAACACCCAATGGTCGGCAGAGGTGCCAGGCTCGAAGAAGGTGGCTGGGGGAGCCCTCATTTAGATGTGCTGAGGTTTTATCAGGGTGAAGAGTAGAAGCCACCTGTTTCCCTGCCAGTCCAGCAGGAAAGCTGTCCACCTCACAGCCTCATTCCTGTCCCAATGTTCCAGTTATTCAGATCAGATAGGCACCTGTTTTCATCGGTAGGAATGCTGATGTTGCAAGTAGGGATGAGTTGTGACTCTGCCTCTCCTGCAGCCTGAAATTGGGGAGTGTTCCCCTGTGAACCTGCGCTCACCCTGGATTGTTCCAGGAAGGCTGTATATAGGTGCATCCGCTGTTGCCCAGGGTAGAGTGCAGGGCATGATGTTAGCTCACTGCAGCCTTGAGCTCCTGGGCTCAAGCAGTCCTCCTGCCTCAGCCTCCTGAGTAGCTGGGAGTACTGCACCCAGCTAATTAAAAAATAGAGACAGCATCTCACTGTGTTGCCCAGGCTGGGGCTTTCTTATAATTGTTTAACAACAGAATGATCATCTGTGATGATGTCATTCAACCAGAGAACAAGAACAATGTCAGTACTTACTTCTGGGCATCTTCTCCCCAGCCTGTATTCCTGTCTGTCTGCCCTTACCCGTTTGTGCTGATTATTCTCTTGCCTTTTTGGTACTATATGTGTGTGTGTGTGTATACTTATGTATGTTTGGACATGTGCATATATGTGCATATATGTTTGTGTGTGTAGCCTGAATATGTAACCTAAATAATATGCTGTTTACATTCAGTTGTTTTTAAACTTTATAAGAAACATTCTGTAGTTAGCAACTTACAGCCAGCTTATTTTATGCAATCATATTATTATTCATCTAAGTTTGTGTGCAGTTTAGTTAATTCATTTTTAATTGGTGTATAATAGTCATTAATATGTCACAGAATTTGGGTTGTTTCTAAATTTTTGTTGCAAAGAATGGTCTTCCTGCTGAAGTACCTGCGCAAAGAGTGAACTAGTTTTTATAGGCTTGCTTTAAGGTTTAATGGGAATACGTGCATGAAAGTGCTTTATAATCTGGAACCTGTAACAGCATACTCAGCTTTGTGTTTTAGGGATGGAGACTAGAATGAAGATGATGTACAGAAAGTAAGGAGACCAGATGGGGGATCGTTATAAAAATCCAAGAGATGTTAAGAGTCTGTACATTGGGACGTTGTGAAGAGCAAGTTAGATTTGAGAGAGACTGGAGGATGGACATGCTGGGATCCAGAGATTATTCATTGGACTTGTGGTTTGGAGGAAGAGACACATTTTCCCTGTCCTTTCCAGCTGAAATGACTAGGTAGATGGTGACTCTATTAACTGAGATATAGAATAGAGACGGGAGATACACGTTGGAAGGAAAGCGAGTGTGAGTTCACCTTTCAACAGGTTGAGCTTTAGAGCCATGGAGGGCGTCGGTGTGAGAAGGTGGTGGAGAGACGGAAGTACTGAGTTTTGGAATAGTGAGGGACGGCCTGCACACCCTGCCAGGGAAGGGTCAGCGAGGAAGGTCATCTTTCCAGTGAGCTTTTGAATCATGTTCTGCAGATTGTTGACCTGTGAGAGGTCACGAGGGACCCTGATGGGGAGAAGGTTGATCTGGCCTCAGATTATTTATGTTATTTTTCCAAAAAGGCACTCTGTTACCCTGCTCCCGTGGGTTACAGTAACACATGTTGCACCCTGCTTTTATGAGAAACAGAAAAATTGCCAAAAAGAAAGCAAACATCAAGGCATTTTTTAGGAAAGTCAGTTTCAAGGAAGTTATAGACCAAAGCAGCTCAAGGGTAGGAAGCCTCATTAGTCCCCTCTTTCCGCATCACAACTTTTTTGTTTTTGGTAGCAGCATCTTTAGCAGTGTTTTCCAAAGTATGTCTAGTACTTTCCCATAGGGTGTTCTTTCATAATAAAGAAAATGCTGCTAAAATTTGGGAAATACTATTTAGTATAGTTGTTTCTAAGAAAGTTACCATGCATATGAATCTGTTAAGTTTCCTGAAAACCAACTTATTCCAACTAATTTAAAAACAGAATTTTTTTTTGGTCCTCTAATAAGTGTTGAGGTCTCACGGAGCTTTGTTATGAGCAGTGCACTTCGGAAATGTTGATCAGAAGAATGATTTTGTTTATGTTAATGATCCCGATTCATCATTTAAAATTTAAATTATATTAATGGAGAAATATATGTATTTTTATCTATTTGTAATTAAAGAAAAATCTTTTAATCCCTTAAATTTTTAAATAAAGTTTTTGACTAAATCTCTGTTCTGTGGAGTATTCACTTCTCCAGACAACTTCCTTCATGATAAGAAGATTTAACAAGCATTACTTAAGTGAAAGATAATGTTTTGAATTTACAGTATTAGAGACTATATTGCTTTTCTTACATTTTCTTTTGTTTTTTTTTCTTTCAGTTATCTGACTGGATCAAGATTGGAGATCTGGCTTCCAAAAATTGTCATCTTTTTGTAAACCTTCAATCAAAAGGCTTAAAAGGGGGAGGTATAATATTGACTTTACCAGAAGTATGTGCCATGTTGGGTTGCATAAAGATTGAGTTTGTTTGTTTGGTTGGTTGGTTTTTGAAACTGAGTCTCGCCCTATTGCCCAGGCTGGAGTGCAATGGCGCAATCTTGGCTCACCACAGCCTCTGCCTCCCGGGTTCAAGAGATTCTTGTGCCTCAGCCTCCGTTCAAGTGATTCTCGTGAGCCTCCCAAGTAGCTGGGATAACAGGTGCCTGCCACCATGCCCAGCTAATTTTTGTATTTTACTACAGGTGGGGTTTTACCATGTTGGCCAAAGCAGCTGGTCTTGAATTCCTGACCTCAAGTGATCCCCCCTCTTTGGTCTCCCAAAGCATTGGGATTACAGGCGTGAGCCACCGCGCCTGGCCAAGGTTGAATTTTAACAAAGAAGCAGGGAGTAGAATGGTGGTTGCCAGAGGGTGGTTGCCAGGGAGAAATGGGGAGGCGTTGGCCAAAGGTACAAAGTTTGCTATACGAATAAAGAAGATCTGGAGATCTACTATTCTATACAGGGCCCATGAGTAACAATACTGTGTTGTATTCTTAAACACTTACTAAGTGGGTAGGGTAGATCTGATATTAATTACTCTTACCATAAAAGTTTAAAAAAGCACAACAGAGGAGATGGGAGGAAACTTTTGGAGATGATGGATAAGTTTATGGCACTGACAATGATAGTTTGATGGTTTCATGCTATATACTTATCTCCAAATGCATCAAGTTGCAAAATAAATATTTACAGCGCTTTGTATGTCAGTCGTACTCAATAAAGCTGTTTTAAAGATTATGGTTTAAAAATGAAAGAAATCCTATCCCATTGGGATACAGTGAAGGGACATCAGGGCCAGAGGAAGACAATCGCGGATGGAGCTAGTTGAGTTATAAGAATGCGTGGGGGCCGGGCGTGGTGGCTCACGTTTGTAATCCCAGCACTTTGGGAGGCCAACGTGGGCAGATCACAAGGTCAGGAGATCAAGACCATCCTGGCTAACATGGTGAAACCCCGTCTCTACTAAAAATACAAAAAATTAGCCGGGTGTAGTGGCACGCACTTGTAATCCCAGCTGCTTGGGAAGCTGAGGCAGAAGAATCGCTTGAACCCAGAAGGCAGAGGTTGCACTGAGCTGAGATCGGGCCATTGCACTCCAGCCCAGGAGACAGTGTGAGACTCCATCTCAAAAAAAAAAAAAAAAAAAAAAAAAAGAGTGGGATAGGCGGTACGGTGGCTCACACCTGTAATCCCAGCACTTTGGGAGGCCAAGGAGGGTGGATCACAAGGTCGGGAGATCAACAGTATCCTGGCTAACACGTAAAACTCTGTCTCTACTAAAAAATACAAAAAATTAGCCGGGGATGGTGGCGGGCGCCTGTATAGTCCCGGCTACTCGGGAGGCTGAGGCAGGAGAATGGCGTCAACCTGGGAGGAGGAGCTTGCAGTGAGCTGAGGTTGCGCAGCTGCACTCCAGCCTGGGTGACAGAGCCGGACTCCATCTCAAAAAAAAGAAAAAAGAATGGGTGGGATAGAAGTCTGTGGAAACAGAGTCTTATTTGAACTTGGTCTCAATATGTGGTTGTACCAAAATGATGCAAATAAATTTATAGTGACAATTTTGCTTTTTTAAGCAGACACTTCTTTCTACTGATAAACGGATTTTTGAAATGCTGTGTATCTGAGGCATTACTTCCCGTTTTCGTATTCTTCCTACAGCCTCTAGTCACCTGTCTGAAGGGGACCTGGTCAGTTGGTCTAAGAATATCTAGTTTAGGCAAGGCCTGAAGGTGATTGTAGTGCACAGCCATTGAGACTGTGACTGCTGAATTTCAGAACAATCAGAACAGTGGTTGCATTTGAGACTATTAAGAATGTGATAATAGGCACCCCTATCTCTGGCTTATTATTTAATGGTAAAGCAGCCACAAAATAACATCATTTATTTTATTTGCTTTGGAAAATAGCAACACTCCTCCCTACTGCACCGTGCTCCTTGATTTTGAATTAATAGTTATTATAGTTTTGAACATTTTTTGAGACCTTATTTGTAGTTCAGTTAAAAAATCTTGAGGCCAGGCACGGTGACTCATGCTTGTAATCCCAGCACTTTGAGAGGCTGAGGCGGGCAGATCACAATGTCAGGAGATCAAGATCATCCTGGCTAACATGGTGAAACCCCATCTCTGCTAAAAATACAAAGAAATTTGCTGGGTGTGGTGGTGGGCGCCTGTAATCCCAGCTACTCGGGAAGCTGAGGCAGGAGAATGGCATGAAACCGGGAGGCGGAGCTTGCAGTGAGCCGAGATCACGCCACTGTACTCCAGCCTGGGCGACAGAGCGAGACTCCGTCTCAAAACAAAACAAAACAAAAAAAACTTGAGATTTGATAAAATTGAATCTGCTTTACTTTCTGCTGAATTGCTTCGTCAGGTAGATTGCTGTACCAGGGTGCTGCAGTGAGATATGCAACTGTAACTTGTATAGTTATACTATGTCTCGGATTCAAGTTACATGTTGGTGACAGGTCACGGGATTTTTTTCTAACTCACTTAAAATGTGTTCTGTATTTTAGGTCGATTTGGTCAGACAACTCCACCACTTGTTGATTTTCTCAAGGACATTTTGAGAAGATACCCAGAAGGAGGACAGATTCTTAAGGTGGGGCACATGTCGTGTTCATGTGTTATTTACTTTGATAAAAATGAGATGAAGTAAATTTACTTGGAAGTCCTGTTAGCGTTTAAATTTTTAAAATGTTGTCTCGATTCAGATGGCTGTATTATATTTCTGTGGCTGCAGTGTATAGCAGTGTGTATAGCAGTGTATAGCTCCATTTGAGAATGGAGTTGATATAAATATGTGAGGTTTTCTGGGGCAAAGAAATGCATTAAGCTACTGGGTGCTGTAATCAGCAGTGTCGCTCCAGGAATGTTCTGTGTAGATCATTGTGCAGGGCATTACACGTCAACCAACCAACCAACCAGCCAGCCAGCCAACCAACCAACTAGCCAGCCAAATACATTCTGCAATTAGAGGCTTGAATGCATGCCTATCGGACTCCTGATTTTAGAGGTTTGCTTTTTTGGGAGGGTTTATTTAATAGGATAATTATTTTATTATTTCTTTTTGTAATGTTTTTTAGTTTGATTATATTCTTTAAAAAACAGGCTGGGTGCAGTGGCTCATGCCTGTAATCCCAGCACTTTGGGAGGCAGGTGGATCACCTGAGGTCAGGAGTTCGAGACCAGCCTGGCCAACTTGGCGAAACCCTGTCTCTATTAAAAGTACAAAAATTAGCCAGGCATGGTGGCGGCTGCCTGTAATCCTAGCTACTCAGGAGGCTGAGGCAGGAGAATCGCTTGAGCACGGAGGCGGAGGTTGCAGCAAGCCAAGACTGCACCACTGCACTCCAGCCTGGGTGACAAGAGCCAGACTCCATCTCAAAAAACAAAGAATAAAACAACAGAAAAAGAAAAACCAGTAATCATCAAAGAAAGCAATAATGGGAGATAACTGCAAAAATTAGATTTTGTGTTTAATAAGAAACTTCCTCAGTTATCAAAGTAGATCAGTTGTTACACATTTTCCTTCTCATTAGCTTGCTTAGTGTTTATTACCTTCAGTATCTTGGCCCTGGTTATATTTTCTAGTTTAGGTGGTAAACTGTTAGGGAATCAGGACTGGGTCTCTTTAACTTAGGAGAGTCATGCTCAGGTAGGCACTCACTGAGGACTGTTGTGTCTTCAGTGATCGTGGTAAGACTGGGCCGTTGGATTAGTCCATCTTTCAGCATAGGCACCAGTGGGTCACAGAAAGCGAATTCAAAAACAGTTTTTTATTGACTTATTAGGAAAGTGAGGGTGGAATGAGTATTGCTGTGAGGTGGTTTTGGGGTAGAAAGAAGTGAATAGAATAAAGTTAAAATAAAGGTGTAGTGGTAACAGGAGTAGGTTGTCATCTGTTCAGAAGTGAGCGAGTGTGATCCTTGCTGAGAAGTGAGAAAGGTCTATGGCAAACAGCTGAGGGCTATACCTTCCACTTTGCTTCTTATAGATATATTTGTATTGGAGCCAGTTCAATGTAATCTTTGTTCCTTGGATGTTGTAGTAGAATTAGACTGTTTTAGATTTAATAGGAGTCTTAGAAATCACCAAGACCTACGCCACCACCTTCTGTGGTGTTTGTGTTTGGTGAAACAGGTCCAGAGATCTTAGTGACTTGCCCAATAGCAAGTACAAAATGTGTTATTGGTGTATCTCAGAGTTAGTTTACAAATAATGTCAGGATTACCATTTAGGGGAAAAGCTTCCCATCCTATTTTTTGTTCAATTTGAGAATGAGTGGAACCTGGGACTTGGATTTTATCTTTAGTTTTCTACCTCTCTGCTCCCTAAAGTACACATAAATAACAAATAGATACCTGAATGAAAACAAAGTCGAACATCTAAAGTGCTATCATTTTGTAAGTTAACATTGTGTTTCACTACCTATTTAATTCTTATTTCCATCCTTCATGTTATGATAATATCCTAATATAAATAAGATTGCTAATTTTTAGGGATTCTCTGGGATTGAATGAGGCCTAAAAAATTAAAATCCCATGAGAAATAGTGAGTTATGTAACAAGGAGGAATCAGTAACTGTTAATGAGGCTGTCAGAGGCATGGCTTAGCTGTTCATGTTTGGGGTGGAACAGCTGGTGGGTACCACACTCCAGCCCTTTGGAATGCATTAGGTGAACTGAACACAATCTCAAAACAGACTTTTCACTTCTGCTCCCTCACTCTCCTTGTAGTTATTTTGTTTCATGTGGACATCGTATCACCTCTCTACTCTGATGTAGGCATCACCGTTGACGTTGCTGTAGTATCAGTTAAAGCTCTCTTCAGTTTTTGCCCATCTGTACTTCCAATTTAGTGATCCCAAGGCTCTGGGGAAGTGAAAAAGCTCCTTTGATGATCATGGCGTTGGATCTAGGAGCTGATTCTCGTTTCAGATTCTGGAGCTCCCTTCAAACTGACCAGAGCCCAGCGTGATTTTGGTAGGTGTGCAGAAGTGATTGGTGGTGTTAGGATTGGAAATTTTGTTGAGGCAAGTCTTGCAGTTTGCCCTTTCCTTTTTACATTCCAGGGAACTGGTCACCCTTCCAGTCACCCACCATTCACCAAACAAATGATAGTGCTTTCTTCTTCATGAGAGGAATGAGTCAGTCGTGACCATCCGGAAGCTTTCAGCTTAGTGCAGGACAAAGACATGTTCATATCTCAGGCTCTCAAGAAAGCAGCCAGTTGAAGGGTACATATAGATTGCTACTATTTGGCTTTATTGTTTTTCTATGAAAAGGTAAGTTTGGTAAGCAAATGATAAAATAAAAGATCTATTTTTGGCAGCCACTCAAGCTTAAGTTGCCTGCCACACAGGACAATATATACAGCTTTTGGAAATAGAATAATTTCCTTTGAACAAAAGCTTTGGGTAGATTGTAAATATGAGACAGTTATAAATAGGGCCCAGGATTAATTTGCTAAGTGATAGCAAATTAAAAGGCAAAATTTAAGTTCAAATAATTGGAGAAGGACTTTTCAACCATACTGTCATATGTATGTAACAATTACTTTCAGTAGTAGCCTCACTAGATCTTAAAGGTAATGTTGCAAATAGTGGATTTCCTTTATTTAGGTATATTAACTTTTTAAATATTGTAGATAAATACAAAGATGGACAGTAGAATTACTCTGTTATTAATTACTATTTTTTGGTATATTTTTTGGTTAGGAATTAATTCAGAATGCAGAAGATGCTGGGGCAACAGAAGTTAAATTTCTATATGATGAAACTCAGTACGGAACAGAGTCTCTTTGGTCAAAAGATATGGCACCATATCAGGGTAAGAATCAATAATTAGGAATAAGTTTTATTGTATGCACTAACAGGCAGTTTTTAATGATTAATAGTGCTTTGTTTAATGAACAGTCTAATTATCATTTGTACTTTTTGGCATGTTTATGTCCACTTCTTCAGATGGTTTTCTCTGCTTTGGGTGGGAAGGTGTCTCCACCAGTTGGTATTTTTAGAGAACAAAGAATAAAATCTGAAAACTCAAAACAAAATGACAAGCATTGTAATGACCAAAGCTTCTTATTCTAGTCAAACAACTTGTATTTTATATTATCAGTAGGATAAAGGGACACCATTTATGTATAGTAACACTTTCCTGCATTTGGAAAGATGTTGTGAAAGGCCATGCTTTTGTGTATTTTCTGCTTTAGGAGTACCTTTGACATTGTTTGGAAGTTGGGTGGGAAGAAAGATTGAAGGAGAGGTGAGAAGGAAAATGAAAGGAAACATGATAAGAAAGCCATAAACTAATAGATTATTGATCCAATAAGAGAACCCTAAGCAGTAGACTCCTAATATCTCACTTCTACTCTGGGGAGCTTTGTGTCAAAAAGAATGTTCATAAATTGTAGTGCACCTCTGGTTGGGCGTGGTGGCTCCCGCCCGTAATCCTAACACTTTCGGAGGCCAAGGTGGGTGGATCACCTGAGGTCAGGAGTTCGAGACCAGCCTGAGCAACATGGTGAAACCCTGTCTCCACTAAAAATACAAAAATTAGCTGGGCATGGTGGCGGACGCCTGTAATCCCAGCCACTCAGGAGGCTGAGGCTGGGCTGGAGAATCACTCGAACTCGGGAGGCGGAGGTTGTAGTGAGACGAGATCACGTCACTTCAATTAAGTATACCTCTGAAGTCATTGTGAATGACTGTATGTGACAGAAAGTTACTGAGAAAAAGTGGGTCACTTCAGACTTTCTGAGACAGATTTTTAAAGAGATTTAAGTCATGTATTTTTAAAAAGATGTTTTATGATTTAGGAGGCCAGTTAACATTATTAGTTAAAAATCTAGCATTTGTTATGTCTCATGTAGTCATTCTTAGCTTACATTTGTCATTTGGAAGTTGTACTTTCTATACTCTATAAAAAGAGGTGCGTGGGATACAGCATCAGGTGTGCGTTCTAGGCCTGGCTGCTGCTACCTTAGTGACTTGGGCCAGTCATCGTAGCGGTCAGATCATTTTTATAGTAAGAGGATTAGCCTGCAAGGTATCTTGTCTCTAGGAGCCTGTGACTTAATGTAACATTGGATTCAAGGGACTTCAGGTTAAGTCCTAATCCTATACAGTGCTACCCCTCCAGGCACTGGTGCACTTGGTGGCAGCTGTGACCCTTATACTGACGTACTGCTTGCCTGCAAGTGGTATGAGAAAATCTTTCTCCCACATATTTGGAGGATTATGTGAGATCATATATGTGATAATGTTTTATGCCTGGTGTCATACTGATGATTGATGATGGTATGTACTGTGGAACTGCAAAGGTAAGAGTGTAAGGAGATCCTATGATTTTTTTGCTTCTAACCTTGACTTCACGTTGTTTTAAAAAACATTTGAAACTAGATTATTTGGCTGAGTTTATGCATAAGTATATTTAGAGACAGGCTCTCTAAAAGTGGCCAATTTAGAATAAATGTGGGCTGGGCACGGTGGCTCACACCTGTAATCCCAGCACTTTGGGAGGCCAAGGTGGGCAGATCATCTGAGGTCAGGAATTCGAGACCAACCTGGCCAATATGGTGAAACCCCATCTCTACTAAAAATACAAAAATTAGCCAGGCATGGTGGCGGGCACCTGTAATCACAGCTACTTGGGAGGCTGAGATGGGAGAATCGCTTGAACCCAGGAGGCAGAGGTTGCAGTGAGCCGAGACCCTGCTATTGCAGTCCAGCCTGGGCAACAAGAGCGAAACTCTGTCTCAAAAATAAATAAGTAAGTAAGTAAAAAATAAAATAATTGTAGGCCAGGTGCAGTGGCTCATGCCTGTAATCCCAGCACTTTGGGAGGCTGAGGTGGGCAGATCACCTGAGGTCAGGAATTCGAGACCAGCCTGGCCAACATGGTGAAACCCCATGTCTAATAAAAATACAAAAATTAGCGAGGCATGGTGGTGAGCACCTGTAATCCCAGCTACGTGGGAGGCTGAGGCAGGAGAACCCTTGAACCCGGGAGGCAGAGGTTGCAGTGAGCCAGGACTGCGACATTGCAGTCTAGCCTGGGCAACAAGGGCGAAACTCTGTCTCAAAAATAAATACATAAATAAGTAAAAAATAAAATAAATGTGGGCTGGGTGCAGTGGCTCATGCCTGTAATCCCAGCACTTGGAGAGGCCGAGGCAGGTGGATCACCTGAGGTTAGGAGTTCGAAACCAGCCTGGCCAACATGGTGAAACCCTGTTTCTTCTAAAAATACAAAAATTAGCCGTGGTGATGCATATCTGTAATCCCAGCTCCTTGGGAGGCTGAGGCAGGAGAATCACTTGAACCCGGGAGGCGGAGATTGCAGTGAGCCGAGATCTCGCCACTGTACTCCAGCCTGGGCGACAGAGCGAGACTCCATCTCAAAAACAAACAAACAACAGAAAAGGATGTATTATATAAAAGCAGGTGGCAGTGATCTCTGATCTCTTTATTTAACAAACATTTATTGAGAGCCCTCCAGGCTCTTGGGTATTTGAGAATATCTTTCTCTTGCAGTCAGATGTGAGCAGTCATCTTGTATCATGGCTTTTCCCCTTTATTGGCCCTTTGTTTCACAGCCAAAAGCTCTTAAGGTTGACTTATTGTTGTTCATTTTTATATAATGAGATAATAAAAGGCTCGGATTGTGAAATCACATTCATAAGAATGAGAGCTCTCAGCCAGTGTAGCACACTTTACTGTGGATTTCAGGGATACAGCTGATTAGAAGACACAGGTGGAGAAAGCATGGAGAGTCCCTTTGTGCTGCACTAGGACACACCTTGGCCTGGATCTCACAGAGCTGGTTTCTGAGTGATGCACACAGACCAGCACTTACCCAAAGGGAGCTATTTTAGTCATAAAACATGTACATGATTTTCTCTGATAATCAATATAACTTGTGACATTTTCAAGGGGATTATGCCACTTAAATAGATAAATTTCCAAGCTTATTTCCAATAAGCAACCTCTGTAAATTGTCCAGTAGCTCAGGACTCTTCTTAGTAAACACTGTGTATGTGCTTCTGGAGTGAAGTGGCGTGATCTTGGCTCTCTGTAGCCTCTGCCTCCTGGGTTCAAGGGATTCTCCTGCCTTAGCCTCCTGAGTAGCTCGGATTATAGACTCCTGCCACCACGCCCGGCTAATTTTTTTATTTTTAGCAGAGGCGGGGTTTCACCATGTTGGCCAGGCTGGTCTCGAATTCCTGACCTCAGGTGATCTGCCCACCTCGGCCTCCCAAAGTGCTGGGATTACGGGCGTGAGCCACCGTGCCCAGCCAGGGTGTTTGTTCCTTTCTTGTCTTACTTTTAGAACCAAGAACACATTATTTTGATCAGAGTAGATACAGGCTATTTTGAAATTGATCTTGGCAATAGAAGCAGAGAGTGAACCGATGAGACTGAGTTGATCATAGCAAAGGCAAAATACTGCTTCTCTCCTCATTCCAGGATGAATATAATCAGAATTATACCTTGATTAAAAACATTAAATGATAACTAGATTCTTCCTGTCCCCGACTCTTCTCGTTCTCTTGACTGAGGAGAGCTGTCTGTGTGCACTTCCTGGTTCTGCCACTGAGCAGCCAGGGTGTAAGGAAAGCTCCAGGTCCCAGAGCCCAGGACAGTTGCACTCATAGGGGTAATTTTCACCATGTTTCCTCTTCCCAGGAGTTGCACTGATGGTGTAGGATGAGACACAGCAGTTCTGACAGTCAGAAAACCTTGGAGAGTGGGGACTCATGCCTGTAATCCCAGCACTTTGGGAGGCTGAGGCAGGTGGATCACCTGAGGTCAGGGGTTCAAGACCAGCCTGACCAATATGGTGAAACCCCATCTGTACTAAAAATACAAAAATTAGCCAGGTGTGGTGGCGTGCGACTGTGGTCCCAGCTACTTGGGAGGCTGAGACAGGAGAATTGCTTGAACCCGGGAGGTGGAGGTTGTAGTAAGCTGAGATAGCATCACCGCACTCCAGCCTGGGCAACAAAAGTGAAACACTGTCTCAAAAAAAAAAATATCTTGGAGAGTGGGGATCTGAGGGGAATTTTTTTTCATGTAAAACAGTCATCTGCATTTTTTAAGACAAGGGCTATGGTTTTGGAATTTAACAAATGGCTTCCTATAAGCAGGCAGTAAGGAGTCAGCGGTCAGCTGTCCACTTTTCCAGTTGACAGTGGGAAGGAAGGTGGGTGTTCCTTCAGGCAAGGCGGACTGTGTTCCTGGTAATGTCATGTGGGTGTGTCCCCTGCTGAAATTTTTAATTTCCTTCCACGGACCTTGTAGTTAGTCTAGTTCTTTCTAGATTCTGGCAAGAGTTTCATGCTTGAGCCTGGTGTTCGGTGTTGTGACTTTTTGTGGTCCTTTTTTTTCTTTTTTGTCTTTGTAGATACTTTTAATGGACATTTGGAACCAGACACTGCTTGCTAGAAGCCATTTTAAGTTAGCTGTTGGGTAGGAACAAGATATTTTATTACTATTCCTGTAATACTTAATATGTAAAAGTATATACTACATGAAGACTGACAGTATCATATACTCATACTGATTATAGTAACAGTAGTGATAGCTGATGTTTTTAGGGGTCTGCTCTGCTGGTTCTGTGCTGAGCCCTGTATTTGTGCCGTCTCATTGGGTCCCCAGCACGTTGGCGGCGGACAGCCCTTCTTATCCGTATTGTGCAGATGAGGAAATGGAGCCTTGATGGCTTTAGTTTCTGGAAGTGCTGTGGCTGTAACTGGAGAGCTAGGCCTGACATCCTGACTGCAGAGTCCCCACTCCACTGTGTGATTGTCCTTTCCAGAAAGCCTTTGCAGCCTCGACTCTCTGCATATTCCAACTTTAACTGTTTTAAAAATAGTAGTAAAATGCCATTTTTGTAAAACAAACTGGGTCACATCCCATGTCTGTCCTTGAATTGATGGGAGCATGAGGAGAGGCTTCTGGGGGTCCTGGGAGTGCCCTATATACCTCAAGTGGATGGAGATGACACAGGTTCATCTGCTTTGTAGGAATTCATCAAGCTGCAGCCTCAAGACCATCATACTTTATTGTGTATATCTTATACTTCAGTACCTTTTTGAATGAAAAATATTAATCATCTTTAAAGTATGATGAGTGAACATAGTTGAATATATTCAAAGAATGTTAGAGATTCTCAAGGTAGGTCTCACAAAATGGATTTCCAAAAATATTTTGTGCAGAAATATGTTATAAATATTACTTTTTGAAGGAACTACTTTGGAGATAGGTGGTATTATTTTACATAGGTGGTGTAATTGCAGCATTATTTAAACATTTGTCACATTAATGGGTTTTAAAATCAAACAGGTAATGCCTCGTATAGAACAATCTAGAGGCTGATGAAAAAAAGAACTTCAAACACAAGGTGATTATTAATCTTACTAAAGGATTATTTTTCACCTTATGAAATAAGATTTCAATTGTGCATATTTAAGGCATACAGCATGTTATAAGATATATGTGTGTGTATATAGTAAAATGGTTGTGTATATATTGAAACAAATTAACATATCATCTCACATAGTTTCTTTAGATAGCAAATCTCCATAATAAATTTCTTTCTTTCTTTTTTTTTTTTTTTTAATTGAGACAGAGTCTTGGTCTGTTGCCCAGGCTAGAGTGCAGTGGTGCAGTCCCGGCTGACTAAAGCCTCCGCCTCTTGGGTTCAAGCAATTCTCCTGTCTCAGCCTCCCAAGTAGCTGGGATTACAGGCACGCACCACCATGCCCAGTTAATTTTTTGTATTTTTTAGTAGAGATGGGGTTTTGCCATGTTGGCCAGGCTGGTCTCGAACTCCTGGCCTCAGGTGATCTACACGCCTTGGCCTCCCAAAGTGCTAGGATGCTGGGATTACAAGCATGAGCCACTGTGCTCATATTTTCATATGTTTTATGAAATATATGAAATATTTTGTATTTGGTAAATATTTTCCATTGATCAAAAAAAGATTTAAATATACTATTTAGAACAAATTTCACATAGAGTAGTAACAGATTGATTTTCTTGTTTGCCTTATGTTTTTGGGTATCTGAGTAACCTTTAATTTTTCCTTTATGGATTTTTGGCCAACAATGCTATGTTTCTTCTGCTGCTAGGTTTTACTTCAGCGTGTGTCTTTATTTTCATTGTAAAAACAGTTAAATTATAGTATGGAATTCACTCTATTCACTTCTCTCTATTTTCCCTTCAAATAAGAGATTTCGTATAGAGGATTTCTTGAGATAGAACAGAACACCCTGGCATCTTTTTCTGAATACCTGCCTGCGCATTTTCACACCTAGGGCCTGCTCTCTATGTGTACAACAACGCGGTTTTCACCCCAGAGGACTGGCACGGCATTCAAGAAATAGCAAGAAGTAGGAAAAAGGATGATCCTCTGAAGGTTGGAAGATTTGGAATTGGGTTTAATTCTGTCTATCATATAACAGGTAGAGTATTAGGCTTTTCAGTCTTGGTATTAGAAAATATTTTATCTTACATTCTGTAATGTATTTGTTTAACTTCAGAGGTGATACTGTTTAAAAGCCATCTTACCCAAATTCTTCTGTCAGTAGCCGGAGGTATGTCAATGAAATAATCAGTGCATATTGAATTTTCTGAAATTACCACAGTAACAATACCAAAGTTTTACTTCATCATGTGATGCCAAAAGGTAACATCATCATGATCCAGTGGAATCAGTATATTAAGCCATTTGATGTGAAATTTGAAATACAGCTTTTGAACACAAAATTTTTACTATGAAAAATTTCAAAACTGCAACTCTTCAAGAGTCAAACTGAGTATCACAGATCTTCTTGTACATGTTCTAAAGATCAGAAGGTTAAACAGGAAGGTATATCTAATGGTACTGAATAACTGAGAAAGTGAAAATCTTTGAGGTGGTTTCGGTATCTCTTATTTTCCTCTCTCATTCTACTCTTTTTAGACTTACAAGCATTCTAAAGATTACTCTGAAATCATATTTTTAATCTAGAAAGAATATGAGGTTTCTGGTTCCTAGTTACAATAGGAAATACTTAACTCTTAGTGTAGACATCTCTAGGAGTATATGGCTCTTGTAGAATCAAAGCTCTTAGTACTTACTGTAGTTTTGTGATGAGAAATTGTGTAATGGAATTGGTCCTTTTAGTTTCAAACTGTGTCTTGCAGGAGAAGGAAAGATTGCACAGGCAGGGCCATCACTGTAGCCAAGATGACCGTATTCTTTATTATTCATACTGGGACAGCTGTGAGAGTGAAGGAGGGTGGCACTCTTCTCAGACAACTGGCCTGAATTGGGACTGCCCTGGGCACGTGGGAAGTAGGGTCATCCCAACTGTAGCCAAATTTTAGTAAGCCTGTTGCATTTACATTCATACGTATATATTCGATTAAATACTATTGACTAAATTACAAATCATATAATAAAAATTTATATATTAAAATATGACTATTATCTATGAATATTAATACTCATGTGTCCACCTCTTTGCAAGTTATCCGTCGAGTCAGTGCCATGCAGTGGTTTGTAAATGTTGTGGGACACAGATGTGAGTAGCAGAAGCCTGGAGGCTTAAGCAGGAATGAACTGTGGCGTGAGGGCCCAGCTCATTGCCCAGCACCTGCATCTCAGTGTGGTTTTGATTGCTCATTGAGAATAAGCACATTTGTGTGGAACATTAACTGGAGGACTGTTCTCCAGTCCGAGGATCTGAGAAGATCATAGGTCATAGGTCATAGGTCATGCTTTTATCTTGTCAGGAGCCACTGGCCTGATTTCATTCATGAGGGTGCGACTCTGTGCCTTGGGAGCAGGGGTGAGCCTTCCCTAGACCCCACTATCGATGGATTTAGCCACGTGGTTGGTGGACATAACATTTGCTAACTTAAAATACCCACAAGCTTAAGAGTTGGTGATTGTGACAGCTGAAGCTGTGCTTGACAACCATAGATGTTAAAGATTGACTTCACTGGAGTTGCATCTTGCAGGAAGCCGAGGTGCTAAGTAAGCATGTGAGGCAAACATGCATCACATCACCCTTGGGAGATCCTCACCAAAGCACGCTGGGGAGGAGTTTCTCTCACCACAGTGGGTCTCACACATCTGGTTTTTCTGCCAGTTTTTGAATACTACTCTGTCTTTGGTTGAGGAACAGGTGAAACAGTTGGTATCAATTTAGAGCCATGTTATACAAAAGATGGGTATCTTTTTACTGTAATTAGGCTCCATGTGGTGAGATGCTCCCAGCATGAGAAGTGCTTCCGCTCCAGAGGCAGAGAGGTTAAGACACTTGCGGGAATGTACCTTGTGAGCTTCAGAGCAGGTGCTCACTGAGCAACACAGTGGGCAGAGCCACCCGTGTTGTACTGCTCTCTCTCCCTTCTCACAGAGTCTGTGCGGAATCTGTAAAGTTGAGCGTAGGATGCAGCCCTGTTCTGCTGAATTGGCCTCACATGGTGGTGGGAGCTAAGTGTAGATATCCAAATACTCTGCCCATCTTTTGTGTAGTGAGTTTCTGAAGAGGTCTCCTAGGTTTTCACAATAATCATGCAAACTCTCTGTGCCTGGCATTTGTTACTGGATTGAATCAAAAGAGAAATCATTTTTCATATTCAGAGAATTACATTTCTGAAGGTAAATTGTTCGTGTTTAGATAAATCTGTTTTAGCCTTTTAATGACTCATGCTTTTTCATATAAGTATTTATTGTAATTGTAATCATAATTGTCCCTAAAATTTCAGAGTTGATCATGACTTAACTTTTTCTTTACAGATGTTCCTTGTATCTTTAGTGGTGACCAGATCGGGATGCTAGATCCTCATCAAACACTTTTTGGCCCACATGAATCAGGCCAATGTTGGAATCTCAAAGATGACAGCAAAGAAATTAGTGAACTTTCAGACCAATTTGCACCATTTATTGGCATTTTTGGAAGCACCAAGGAAACGTTTATAAACGGCAATTTTCCAGGAACATTTTTCCGTTTCCCTCTTCGCCTACAACCCTCACAACTTAGTAGTAACCTCTACAATAAGCAGAAGGTTCTTGAGTTGTTTGAGTCTTTCAGGGCAGATGCAGACACAGTGCTGCTCTTTCTGAAAAGTGTGCAGGATGTTTCCTTATATGTCCGAGAGGCTGACGGCACAGAGAAACTGGTGTTTAGAGTGACTTCGAGTGAGAGTGAGGCACTGAAACAGGAGCGGCTGAATTCTGTAAAGACTCTGGGAACTGCTATAAGTAACTATTGTAAGGAGACTCCAAGCAATAACATCACCTGTGTAACATACCATGTAAATATTGTTTTAGAAGAGGAGAGTACTAAGGATGCACAGAAAACATCTTGGTTGGTGTGTAACAGTGTGGGTGGGCGAGGGATCAGTAGTAAGCTTGACTCTTTAGCTGATGAACTGAAATTTGTCCCAGTCATTGGAATAGCCATGCCTTTATCAAGCAGAGAGGATGAAGCACAAGGAGCAACGTCTGATTTCTCAGGAAAAGCATTTTGTTTTCTTCCTTTACCGCCTGGTGAGGAAAGCAGCACAGGACTCCCAGTTCACATCAGTGGGTTCTTTGGCCTCACTGATAACCGCAGGAGCATAAAATGGAGAGAGCTGGACCAGTGGAGAGACCCGGCAGCCTTATGGAATGAGTTTCTGGTCATGAATGTTGTCCCCAAAGCTTATGCTACTCTGATCTTAGATTCAATAAAACGTCTGGAGACGGAAAAGAGCTCTGATTTCCCCTTGTCAGTTGATGTTATCTATAAGCTTTGGCCCGAGGCGAGCAAAGTCAAGGTGCACTGGCAGCCGGTGTTAGAGCCTCTATTCAGCGAGCTGCTGCAGAATGCAGTGATTTATTCAATTAGCTGTGACTGGGTCAGGTTGGAGCAGGTGTACTTCTCAGAACTTGATGAAAATTTAGAATACACAAAAACTGTGCTCAACTACCTCCAGAGCTCAGGGAAGCAGATTGCCAAGGTACCAGGGAATGTGGATGCCGCTGTTCAGCTCACGGCTGCCTCTGGCACAACACCCGTGAGGAAGGTGACGCCCGCGTGGGTGCGGCAGGTGCTGCGGAAGTGTGCACACCTGGGCAGTGCTGAAGAAAAGCTTCACCTTCTAGAATTTGTGCTTTCTGACCAAGCCTACAGTGAGCTGCTTGGGCTGGAGTTGCTCCCTTTACAAAATGGCAATTTTGTCCCCTTCTCCTCATCTGTATCAGACCAAGATGTCATTTATATTACCTCAGCAGAATATCCAAGGTAGGGGTTCCCCTTCTAATGTTCCTGCTCACTCTTAGGGTTCCCCTGCTCCTGCTCACTTGTGAAATTCAATGGTTTTCTATGTTGTTTTATAGTTAGGAAGACTTTTGCAGCAATACATTGTTGAAATACCAACGGATACCTTTTATATTCTAAAGTGAAAAAGTATTCAAATGTTTATCAGTTAAAAAGTTATCTAAGCAGTTGTTTTTCTTGGAAATTTCAATAACAGTACACTGAAAACAATGTTTATAAGGTGCAAATAATGACAAGGCCAGATTAGTCACTAATGAATTATTTTGATGACATTTAAATTAATGAAAAATAGTATATTAATTCTTTATAAACGAGGGTATGTACTGACATTTCAGGAAATAAAATTAATTTTACTATAAGATATTAAGAATGTTTCTGAATTTGAGTAAGGTACGTGATGCCCTCACATTTTAAAGCAAAGTCTAGATAATATTTGATCAAAAATATTGTAATTTGATTTTACATGTGCATTATAATTTATGTAAAATAAAATAGCTTAACTGACTTGAAAATATGTGATTGATTTTTTAAAATCTTGGAATCGTCAGAAGATTCTGATAATTGCTGTTCCTTTCCCTTTTCAGGTCCCTTTTCCCAAGTCTTGAAGGAAGATTTATTTTGGATAACTTGAAACCTCACCTTCTAGCTGCTTTAAAGGAAGCTGCCCAAACCCGAGGTATTATAGTTTAGTATTCTTTTAAATAAACTTCTTTATAAAAATAGAAGTTTTAAAAAAGTTTTCTGTTATTCATTTTAGACCTATAAATCAACAATTTCTTATGGTTCAACCTCATATACTTTTTGTGTTTTAAGATGTTTCAGTTACCAGAATGGCATCTAAGAGATGCCATCTAAAAGAATCCAAAGGTGATAAGTGTATTTAAAAATCTGTCCTGTCATGGTGTGATGGTGTAGTCAACATCTTATACCTGCATGGTGCTTTACAGTTTTTCCATGCTTTCCCATTTCTTTTTTCATTTGAGCCTCCCTCATAACTTGTAGCTCATTTGGTAATGACAGTGATTATTAAATTTCACAGACGAGGAGAGAAAGGTTAAGATCAAGGCCGCCAGCCACGTGCAGGGAGCTCAGGTCTTCCACTTGCCCTGTCCTTGCTCTGTTTCTGACACCACTGCCCCTCCGTGGTTTTATGTAGTTATGATGCTGGGTTTGCATTAGGCTTGATCAGCTCCTGGGAAGTGTGGACGAATCCAGTTAACTCTGTGAAGGGGCAGGAAAGGGGTGTTGTGGGGGTCTTAAAGTGATGGGTGTCTGATAGGTGTCCTGTCTTTTAGGGAACGACAGTAATTTAGGGAAAACAGTCAACATGGTTCTAATTTTAATACTATCTTTCAACTTCTGCAAGCATCCTTTTCCTTGTGAAACTGTTACCTGAGCTTTTCCTAAGTGAGATGTTGTCCTGAGAAGTTCCGGATTTGTCCTGCTGTTCACATTGTCAAGCACACTCCCTGATGTGTCTTTTGTGGAATGTACTTTTTTCTTGTCCAAGATAATGACTTAGGGAAAGTTGCTAATCATTGTACACCTTTATTCATTAAAATATAAGTGAGATGAGTTGGAATGGGAGAGGCAAGTTAGGTCGGAGTTAAAGTGAGACTAAAAGAAAATGAGCATGTAAATGTTGTTTCCCATCAGGGACCTGTATCTATGAGTTGGTAGCTGTGAGACTGACTTTTCAAACATCTAAATTACTCATTTAATTGTAATTGTCATCTTCAAAACAGCCTTTCTGGATGTCTAAGCCCGGATTCCTATAACCCTGCCAATCTTTGCTCTAATGTTTTGGAGCTCCTTTTTTTTTTTTTTTTTTTTTTTTTTTTGAGACAGAGTCTTGCTCTGTCACTCAGGCTGGACTATCTTGGCTCGCTGCAAGCTCCGCCTCCTGGGTTCACACCATTCTCCTGCCTCAGCCTCCCGAGTAGCTGGGACTACAGGCGCCCGCCACCACACCCGGCTAGTTTTTTGTATTTTTAGTACACGCTCGGCTAATTTTTTGTATTTTTAGTAGAGATGGGGTTTCACCATGTTAGCCAGGATGGTCTCAATCTTTTGACCTTGTGATCCACCCACCTCTGCCTCCCAAAGTGCTGGGATTACAGACGTGAGCCACCGTGCCTGGCCCTTTTTTTTCTTTTTTATTAATGATGTGTTATATTTTTGTTAAAATTTTGTGTTGAAATATAAGATACACATAGAACAGTGCACATTTCATAAATGTAGGCTTAGTGAAATTTTACCACCTGAGCATACCCGTGTAAACCTAGATCAGAACACAGACGATTACCAGAAGATTACACGGATTACCAGCCCCCAAAACCCCTCTCTTGCCTTTTTCAATCTGACCACTCCAGGGTAGCCACGACACTGGCTTTAACAGCATAGATTCACTTTGCTATTAATCATGCTTTGTATAGAAGGAGCCACGTGGCATATATTCTGCGTCTGGCTTTTATTTGCCGTGATGCTGATGAGATTCATCCAGGTTGTTGCATGGAACTGTTAACAATTCTTTCTCATTGTTATGGTATTTTACTGTGTGGTCTATTACTTTATTTTAAAGAAAATATTTTTGTTGGTGGCAGATCCTTTCTGAGGTGGATGTGGATTTGGAAATGGCCAAAAGTTAATTCAGGGCCACATCAGGCAAGAAGGGTGGAAGGTCAGCAGAGCATTCTGCTTTCGCTCAGCATTTTCCAAATATCTTGTGGCACAGAGTGTGGCTACCATTTGCTTCTCTAGCCCTGGGTGAATGGGGCAAACCTGTTGTATTTTTAGGGATGAGATAAATGTATAAATTAATGTAGAAAACTTGACATCTTTCGAAGTTGCATTTTTCCACTTTTATTTTCTTCTTTTTCTCTATTATGGATTCAAGTTTGTTATTTTGGTGTCATAATGAAGCACTATGTTTTGTTTCTGGTCTTGGTTAATTTTCTTGGCATTGTTACACCAGATGTTCATCTGGTGTTTTGTTCATCACACATCGTGTGTGGGTCACTCCCAGAGATTGTCCTGATGATCACTTTTCTTTATCTAGCTTTAAGAGTTAGGCTCCTATTTTCATGATTATTTAACAACCCTGATAACTAGCTGTATTAGTGTGTTTTCATGCTGCTGATAAAGACATACTTGAGACTAGGTAATTTATAAATAAAAAGAAGTTTAGTGGACCCACAGTTCCACGTGGCTGGGGAGGCCTCAGAATCATGGCAGAAGGCTAAAGGCACATCTTACATGGCGACAGGCAAAAAGAGAATGAAAGCCAAGAGAAAGGAGTTTCCCCTTGTAAAACCATCAGCTCTGTTGAGACTTAGTCACTACCACGAGAACAGTATGCACTACTACCGTGAGAACACCACCCCCATGATTCAATTATCTCCCACTGGGTCCTTCCCACAACACATGGGAATTATGGGAGTTACAAGTCAAGATGAGATTTGGGTGGGGACACAGCCAAACCGTATCACCAGCCTTTAAACTTTTTTAAACCAGTCACATGGGTATCTTCCCAATTATTTTTATCTCTGTGTTCCAGACAAAAATTTGTTTTTGATACAACTTTATTGCCATTAATAGTTTTAATGTTTTGAGAGCATGATGATACAGGGACTTAGGGGGAGCCAGTAAGTGACACCTTGCTTTCCTTTCCTGAGTTCTGAGTCAGTGAAGACATAGCAGAGGAATTCAGCAGATGGATGTCAGAAACCACCTCTGTCACTGATTATTGTGATATTGGAGATTATAGCTGTGACAGGCATTGGACTTCTGTTGACTCCCAGAATGAAATGGATTAGCTCACCAGTCTAGTCACAGGTAGCCCTGGAAAGCCACAGACTTCCTTCCAGAGGTCCTGCCCCTACTAAACATGTGTGCCTTGAGTCCCGCTGAGCATGTGCAGATGCTTTTTCTCAGCTTACCAAGCATGTAAGTCATCTTGCTTTCTGGTACGGGGCGTGTTGGGGGAATTAGTGAGTACAGGAGAAGGAAGGCAGAGTCTTATGTTTATGGAGCCCCCTTCATAAATGGTAGGGAACATCACAGACACGTAACGACATCTGATATTTTTTGCTGTACGTAATGATTACTCCATTGCTTTGCTGACACAGAGCACTATGGACCTCTGTTTATTGAGTGATCGGTAAACACTGATTGGCCAGTCTGGGAAGTACTACTGCATAAAATGGAAACATATGTTTGTTCTGCAACGGAAACTTTTCCTCTAATTCTGTAGCTCAAACAAAATCTGTCACATTATTTAATAATTGTACCTTTTCCTTGTATTACATTTAAAATCCTTAGCTAAATATTGAGCTACTGCTTGTATTTTTAGTGTTTACTTCTGCAGCCCCTTTCATTAGCAGTTAAATATGTTTCACTATATTCCGTTTCAGGAAAAACAAAACAGACCTCGATCTTGATTTTCTTTCTTGTGTTCTATCATAGTCCAGCTTCCGGAAGGAGTTGTCTTATTGTCTGTCCTTCCTCATTATTTATTATCACTCCAAACAGACTTTTGCTTCCACTGTCATTCCACTAAAATAGTCTGACTGACGTCACTAATGATTTTCCTGTTACTCAGCTCAGTGGGCTTTTCTGTTTCTTTTACCTGATCTCCCGGAAGCTTGGTGTTCCTCCTTGAAGCCCTCAGCCGTGATGATACCAATTCCTTCTTGGCATCCACGGATTTTGCTTCCTTCTCAGAATTATTTGTGAACCTCTGTTCCTCACTTTACTCCCTAAATATGGGTTAGTGTGGGGGCTCCTTCCTCAGCTCTTTTACTTTGTTCCTTTCTTTGAATACATTCGTCCACTCCCATGAAAGCGTTAGTGACCACCATATCCTTGGTCACCACCCCTAGTCTTCAGAGAGGTGGTGTAGCAGAGATTAAAAACCTGGATTTTGTAGTTACACAAATCTGGGCTTAAACTTCACTCCTCTATTGTGTGACTTTGAACACATTTTCTATCCTCTCTGAGCCCCTGTTTCCTCATCAGTAACATGGTAATACAGTAATATCCTTCTAAGGGTATACCTGAAGGTCCCCAGGATTTGATTACATAAAATTCAGGATTGCTTCACTGCAAGGATAATGAAATAAGGATTGAGTGGAGGATGGGAGCATCACAACTTGCCGGTTGAGTTGTATCCAAGTTTGTGTTACTGCAGCAGATCAGGTTATTAAAAGCTTTATTGTAATATCGTACTCACAGCAGGAATTATGCTGAAGATCGAATGATGAATATATAATACATATCATTTAACACAATATCCGGCACTTAATACTGACAAATGGTAGCTATTGTTAGCATTTTGCACTTGGAATCCCATAAGTATTTCAAAATCAACATTGCGAAACTTTAGTCTTCATCCTCTCCCCAAATCTGTTTCTCATTTTGAGTGATGCCATTGAAAATAACACCACTGTTCACAAGATTGCCCAAGAGGGAATCCTTAAATTTTCTTCTTTGTTCCCCACAATCTCCAGGATCTGTTGACTAAATTTTCTGTGCCAGCCCTGTGGTCTTACTCCACTGCCTATTACAGGTCCTCTAATTTCTTGTTGTTACTGGATTCTTGCAGTTGATGTCCCTCCCTACAGCGCTTGGGCTTCATCTGATTATGTCACCCTCCTGCTGCAGGTTTTCCAGTGGACACTGAATCTATCAGGAGAAATCTAGCCCTGCTAGCAGGAACTAGGGGACTGTCCATGATTGTGAACTTCCATGATTGTGGAGTGCTGTCACACTGGCCTTGGTGCATGCAGGCGCCCTCTTCTGTTCTAATTATACAAGCACTTGTAGGTTGATGAACGTGAATCCTCCCTAAATTTCATGCAAGCAGAGAGACCTGTCAGATCGGTCACCACCATCTAGCACAGTGCCTACTTCAGTGTAGGTTCTCAGTACTTTTTTCCCTGCATGAAAGTTTTCTCATCGCTGCAGTTTTGTACGTGGGGTTCCTTTTGCTTAGAATACTTTCTTTCCATCCTCTACTTTGCCCAGCTAATGTTTATTCATCGTTCAGTACTGAGCTCATGTGTCACCTCCAGGAAGCTTTCTTTGACATCTTGCCCTGTGCCTCACCCCTGCCCTGCAGTCTGAGGTGGATGCCTCTCTTTTGCTCTTGGAACCCAGTTCACAGTCCATTTGATCCTCTTTGCTTTATTAGAATCATGATTTTACTGTGCTAGACTGCAACATCCTTGAGAGCAGGGGCAATCTTTATTTTTATATTTCCAAGGTCTGGCCAAGAGCCTGCTTGCCAAGTTTGACTGGACAAGTTGATGCTTCAGCTGCTGGGCTGGGTGGGGACTGCATGGAGGAGATGCGGCGCAGAGGCCAAAAGGCAAATCTCGTTCTTGTGTCCGTGAGTTAATAGTTCCTTTTCAAATCAGTGTCTTCTGTAGTCTTGTTTATTCTTTACAACCATGAGATAATAGAGCCTGTGTCTCCATTTGAGAGATGGAGACATTGAAGCTCAAAGAAATTGAGGGATTTAAATGACTTGCTTGAGTTGCAGAGTTGAAGCTACGATTTTTGTTTTTTTAATTTCCAGGTCTGAATTATTTCTCTGTGAAGTTGCTTAAGTAAATGGATGGATATCAGAAACTGGAGAATAGTTAGAAGAGCAGGTAAATGGGTTTTGGATGAAGGAAAAAGAAACAAGAACAGTTTAGTGGTACAGATGCCTTATAGTTGGTGCCAGGATCTTATTTATAATTTTTAAAATTTTCATACTTATTTATTAGATGAGACCAAAATCCGTAACTTTTCCTATGAGGCAGTTCATTAGCTGGCTCCATTTTCTGGGTGTCATGAAGATGCCTGGTACATGGAAGGTTCTATTGATGTTTGCTATTTTTCATCTCCTTCCCTTAGTTCCATGCTTTTTTCTGTTTGGAGGACAGCATGTTCTGTCCCTCCCTCAGCTGTGATACATGTGACTTCCTTGCCAACTCCTCCATCTCACTAGCTCTGCTCATCTTTTGTGCAACCCTTGTGTGCTTCCATGCTCTGGTCTCCACGGCACTCACACACCAGTACCTGTTTAAGTGTTTGTAATAATTTATCTGATACTTGCCTGCCCCATTAGACTGTAGGGCCAGGTCTGGGACTATGTCTAGTTGTCCATTTCTATATCTCTAGCACTTAATCAGTATTGCCGAACTAACAAGGTGCCTGTTGCTAAGGTGATCAGAATGCTGTTAAGATGAGAACAGTTCAGTTTCTTTGGTTACACCTTTGCTCTCTATCTTAGCTACTAGTTTAGTTAGCCTAAGGGACCCAAATACACAGAAATCTCACAGAGCTGTAGCAGTCCACTTGATTAAAAGTTTCTTGCTTCATTCAAGCAGAGGAGGGATAGATGTTCATGAAACAATTCTTAGAAGTTTATAATTGTTGGTTACCATGGGCAAGCAGTGGAAATAGATAATAAAATCTCTTTTTCTTTATTATAAAGTTAGAATTGTACACTTTGTATAGATATTTCAAAACTTTTTAAAAATTAAAAATTTTAAAAATCAGGTTTTTTAGTCTAGAATCTCTGAACATGATAGCCTATGCAAAAAGCTCACTGGTAGGTTACCAAATGATGTTATGCAGGTATAATGTAATTTGTGCATACGAATTCCATAGTTCTTTCTTTGCTTTCTTTCTGAACCAACACTCCCGACTCTTACGTACTTTGATTTAGTTTGCACTGAAATATAGCTTTAAATCTTAGATGTGTATTCTGCTATGTTTGGAGTTTTGTTTCTGGCTTTTCTTTTACATGAGGATGTGTAGAGATTCTACAGACAGTATTTAAGATACAGAATAATTTTTGTAGCCATTATGTGAAAATTGTGACAATTTTGAGTTCTAAGAATGGATTTAATTGTATTCTAGCACAACAACTTCTCTGGGGATATTCAGGTAGGATAACTGAATGTCGTGTTCATTTGAAGCCTGATGTTTTTGTTCATTTGGTTCTTTGAATTCTGTTTTTGCATTTACGTAAGTAGCTAGAAGTTATGTCAACAATTTTTTTTTCTGGTGGTAATAACTATAATATTAAAGGAGAGAGGAAACCGTACTAATACAGATTTTTGTTATTACAAATACCACAGTAAAACCATATTCAAATGACTTGGAAACATTCACTTCATAGAACATTTAGTCTCTAATCAAAGAATGGTGTGGGAATCTGTATTTTAAGCTGTGGTATTTAATGGGAAGTGTGATAGTGAATGCATCCCTATTATGTGATGCACACAAATATTCCGATTAAAAAGCATAGAAGGGGCCAGGCTCGGTGGCTCATGCCTGTAATCCCAGCATTTTGGGAGGCAGAGGCGGGTGGTTCATGAGGTCAGGAGTTCAAGACCAGCTTGGCCAAGATGGTAAAACCTCGTCTCTACTAAAAATACAAAAAATTAGCCAGGCGTGATGGCGGGCGCCTTTAATCCCAGCTACTTGGGAGGCTGAGGCAGAAAATTGCTTGAACCGGGGCGGCAGAGGTTGCAGTGAACTGAGATCGCACCACTGCACTCCACCCTGGGCAACGGAGCGAGACTCTGTCTCAAAAAACAAAAACAAAAAAACAGAGAGGGACGTAGATTCTGGGGCCTGTGACTGTGAAGTCAGGAGACCACAGCCTTTCTGTTTTGGAGTCTGGCTCAGTGTGCTGTGGTTGGTGACAGCAGGGACCCCCTGTCCTCGGTGTGCTGAGGAAGGGAAGGTGGCCAGCCTAGGTCTCACTGGGGACAGTCGGCCGATTGTTCTTACAGTGCCTCATGTGTCATTTTGCTGACTGCCTCATGTCATTTTACTGACTGCCTTTTTTTTTAATAAAAATTTTTTGACTCAACTAGTGGTATTATTTTCCCCAACTTCATGTTTCACTTGGAAATTTATAGGATATAAGATTTGCTTACAGAAATCATTTTTATGATAAATATTATTATTTGAAGCAGGTGATACACTAAAAATAGTTTAGAAACCAAGTCATTATTATAGTGATAATTCGTATAAATATTTTTGAGTTCCTAGCTTATATTAAAAATGGTTTATCATTCACAGTTCTTATTACTGT
Organism: Macaca fascicularis; assembly: GCF_037993035.2. NCBI lineage: Eukaryota > Metazoa > Chordata > Mammalia > Primates > Cercopithecidae > Macaca > Macaca fascicularis. The sequence goes on along the minus strand of NC_088391.1, from coordinate 3,981,357 downwards.
ATTTTTCTTAAAGCTTTGTCAATGTATCTTACATGTTTTAAGGTGGCATCAAATCAAAGAGGAAAAGAAAATCTTGATATAAGTAGACTGCATAATTAACATTTGCCCTGGTACTGTCTGGTTATATCAGCGATTCTCTAAGACGAAAGCTAAGAAGTTGGTGACAGAGTGTCAGTGGTGATTTTTGAGGAAGAAATGTGGTCACTGGGACTAATGTTGAACCACCCTGGCTTGCTGGACTTTTCTGCTGGGCCCTGGGGTCTGCAGTGCCACCGCTAGGCTGGAGATGGAGGGAGTCTGACCTGGCAGGAAGGCTGCCCTTTCTTTCCTTCCTTTTTTAGTTTGGTTGTTTCATTTCTTTTTTTCTATTCTGTCTTCATTTCTTTGAAGATTGACTGATCTACAGTATACCATTTAATTGAACCCTGACTGTACATTTACAAAGAGATTTGCATCTCTATGCTCAGTGGGGCATTGTTAGAACTCATCGGCTACCCAGGCTGCCGCTGCCACTTTCTGTACAGGAGAAAAGTATCAAAAACTGTCACTGTGCTTAGAGCTTTGGATGGATTGTTATTGTAGCCAGCTGGAGACTGGACGGATCTGGTTGAATGTAGTAAAGTAAACTCTCAGTTAATTAAAGCATTCAGGACTGAGATTTCTTGGTTAAGTAAATTTTTAAGTAGACTATATATAATATTTCTGTCTGTGCTGAAATTCATCTGAAGGTTAGCACTGAACATAAACATAAACAATAAAAAGCAGTGCAGTCTTTGAGTACTGATTCATTATGTCGATGTTATTATTTTGAACCAGTGAAGGATTGAACTGATAATAGTGAAGCAAAAGCTACTCTTGGAAGAGTTCCTTCTAAGTTAAATGTGGTCATTGTTTAAACCTTTCTGCGTCTTGGAATAATTTCAGTACTGTAGCTAACCTCTGTAGACAGTGCTGATAATTTTTAAGGTTACAAAAACCGTTTCATTTATTAAACTGCTACAAAAATTATTTTGCAGATCCTGTTAGAGGTGCTTTACAATTTCTATGACTTTCTAACCCAGGACATGGAGACTTGTTTCTGTGTTAACATTTATAACTAAAAAGCTGAATGTCTTAAATACAATGGATAGAATTCAGGACTTCAGATTGAACTGACTTAATGTACATATACTGGTGTCTTATTACATTTTCTCTCTCCTTTATTTTCTTTCATGTTTTTTTCAGTTGAGCATGACCAAGGTGTTAGTTGCATGCTATATGTGGTGTGTGTGTGTGTTTTGTTGGCATTTAATGTATACATTAAATGAGATCATTTTCCTGAAGGTAGGTATATGTTTTATAAATTGCCAAATTTCATGAAAGGATATTGGGTAAGATTATCTATGGAATGCATGTCGTGGCAATTATTAACATAGAGCACAAAGTGGTGCATATTTAATTTTTTATTTTCTGAGTGTTTTGAATTTTAATTTCTAACTCTTTTTTTGTATCTGTAGTATTATATCCTTGCCTTATGATTTGGATATTCCATTATAGTTAAATCTGACTCAGTGAGCATTTTTTAAAGAAAAATGTTGGAAAATCACATTTTAATAGGACTTACAGATCAAACAGACTATACTAGTCAAGCTGCTGACAAGATTTTGTCATTTCTCAAATATTAGTGCTTGAATTATTGTAAATCACACAACGTAAAAACTGAAAAATATTCTGAATTTGGGTATTGACACCTTCCTAAAGTTGCAAAAGTGTGCCCTTGCTTAAATTTCTATGGCAGTAATTTAAAAATATCTTGTTGTTACATGAAAGGCAATTTCTTGGTAGAAGATAAAGTCATCTTTTTTGTACGTAAGCCTCTGAAATAAGGGTATGCTTTCTTGGACAAAAAAGTAACAATATGTAAAAGTTTCCAGAGCCTGAGGCGGGATTCCTCTTATAATATTTTCCAAACTTGTTTTTGTTTTTTTTGAGACGGACCCGCACTGTGTCGCCCAGGCTGGAGTGCAGTGGCGTAATCTCGGCTTACTGCAACCTCCGCCTCCTGAGTTCAAGCAGTTCTCTGCCCCAGCCTCCTGAGTAGCTGGCACTACAGGAGCCCGCCACCATGCCCGGCTAATTTTTGTATTTTTAGTAGAGATGAGGTTTCATCATCTTGGCCAGGCTGGTCTTGAACTGCTGACCTCGTGATCCACCCGCCTTAGCATCCCACAGTGGTGGGATTACAGATGTGAGCCACTGTGCCTTGCCACTCTTTTAAGAGTCTAGAAGTCGTATGTACGTAGGGAGAATATTGAATGTTAGTATCTATACCAGATCGAATTTGAGATGTTTTTTATTTCTCTGGGAAAAATATACCTATAGATGAATGGTGTTATTTTTTTCATTTTTTTCCTACTGATATTATAAATGTTATACTCTGAAATACTAAATTCACTTAGAAAATGTTCATTTCTAAGGCCAGTGGTTAAAACCAGTAAAAACTGCCCCCCCTTAACCCAAGCAAGTATCTTCCTAGTGTTCTAGTTTATCAGACATCCAAAAGCGGAGCTGCTCTGCTGCCTTCACAGCACGGCCCCACGTGCTCCCTTTGTTGCCTCCAAAGTATTTCTGCAAAAATCTCAGGGCTCTGAACAGCACACTTTAATAATAAGTAGCTAGATACAGGGTACTTTGGAAAAGTTGTAAGTATGTTCTGTATTTGGGCATAAATATAGAGCAGTCTTTAGATCTAGAATCTCATCCCCATTATTTTTCCAAATGAGAGAATTCAAGTCCCAGAAAAATGAAATGGCACTTAAATTAGACATCTGTTTAGTTGTTGAAAGGAAACCATGTAAGTCTCATTGCTGCCTCAGCTGCAGAAAGCACTGGTCAGCTGCAACTGAGACTCCAGCCTCTGTGCACTGACTTCATGCCCTTCTCTGTAGGTCATGCAGCTGCGTGGCTCCTGGAAACTTGAAGTTAACACAAAACATCCTTCATACAGGTTGGGTGTCCCTAACCCAAAAATCTGAAACCCCCAATGTTTCAAAATCTGCAACAAGTATCTACATGACACTCAAAAGAAATGCTCATTGGAGCATTTTGGATTTCAGATTTTTGGATTTGGAATGCTCAGCTGGTAAATACAATGTAAATATTCCAAAGTCCAAACGAATCCGAAATCCGAAACACTTCTGGTCACAAGCATTCAGATGAGGCATAGTCAGCCTTTATTGGGGTCGTGTATCAATTTTTACCTTTAAATAAAAAAGATTCTTATATAAATTTTATCTGCATTTTTTCTTGGTGTTTTTATTTGTGGGCAAATAAGTGCTAAACATTGTTTTCCATATTGATTTCATTTGCAGAACATTATAGGCTACTTTAAAAAACATATTTAAATGCATTTTGTATATTTATTTAAAATAAGCATTTTCTAGGCAGAATTATTTCTCTCACAGGTTATTGTAAATATGGATTTATATAGAGAGTTTCTATCACTATTATTATTTAAAAATTATTTTAGCCCAGTTTTGCCGAATTTTTACATGTACTTCCAGCTCTTAGAAAACTTTCCAGTACTGGCCAGGCACGGTGGCTCATGCCTGTAATCCCAGCACTTTGGGAGGCCAAGGCAGGTGGGTCATGAGGTCAGGAGATTGAGACCATCCTGGCTAACACGGTGAAACCCTGTCTCTACTAAAAATACAAAAAACATTAGCCGGGTGTGGTGGCGGGCCCCTGTAGTCACAGCTACTTGGGAAGCTGAGGCAGGAGAATGGCGTGAACCCGGGAGGTGGAGCTTGCAGTAAGCGGAGATTGCGCCACTGCACTCCAGCCTGGATGATAGAGCGAGACTCCGTCTTAAAAAAAAAAACAAAAAAGCAATGAAACGAACTTTCCAGTACTGTCTTATTTGTGAGAATAGAAAGCTACTGTAGTAGAATTATATGTATTTATGACATTTCTGTGTATGATTTACAGGAAGACCATGCACTCAGCTGCAGCTTCTAAATCCAGAACGATTTGCACGTCTTATCAAGGAAGTAATGAATACATTCTGGCCTGGCAGAGAATTGATCGTTCAATGGTATCCATTTGATGAAAACAGAAATCACCCATCTGTTTCATGGCTTAAGATGGTTTGGAAAAATCTTTATATACATTTTTCAGAGGATTTGACTTTATTTGATGAGATGCCACTTATCCCCAGAACTATACTAGAGGAAGGTCAGGCATGTGTGGAACTCATTAGACTCAGGATTCCATCATTAGTCATTTTAGATGATGAATCTGAAGCACAGCTTCCAGAATTTTTAGCAGACATTGTACAAAAACTTGGAGGATTTGTCCTTAAAAAATTAGATGCATCTATACAACATCCGCTTATTAAAAAATATATTCATTCACCATTACCAAGTGCTGTTTTGCAGATAATGGAGAAGATGCCATTGCAAAAATTGTGTAATCAAATAACTTCGCTACTTCCAACACACAAAGATGCCCTGAGGAAGTTCTTGGCTAGTTTAACTGATAGCAGTGAGAAAGAGAAAAGAATTATTCAAGAATTGGCAATATTCAAGCGCGTTAACCATTCTTCTGGTCAGGGAATTTCCGCTTATACAAAATTGAAAGGTTGTAAAGTCTTACACCATACTGCCAAGCTCCCAGCAGATCTGCGACTTTCTATTTCAGTAATAGACAGTAGTGATGAAGCTACTATTCGTCTGGCAAACATGTTGAAAATAGAACAGTTAAAGACCACTAGCTGCTTAAAGCTTGTTTTAAAAGATATTGAAAATGCATTTTATTCACATGAAGAGGTAACACAGCTTATGTTATGGGTCCTTGAGAATCTGTCTTCTCTTAAAAATGAGAATCCAAATGTGCTTGAGTGGTTAACACCATTAAAATTCATCCAGATATCACAGGAACAGATGGTATCAGCTGGCGAACTCTTTGACCCTGATATAGAAGTACTAAAGGATCTCTTTTGTAATGAAGAAGGAACCTATTTCCCACCCTCAGTTTTTACCTCACCAGATATTCTTCACTCCTTAAGACAGATTGGTTTAAAAAATGAAGCCAGTCTCAAAGAGAAAGATGTTGTGCAAGTGGCAAAAAAAATTGAAGCCTTACAGGGCAGTGCTTGTCCAGATCAGGATGTTCTTCTGAAGAAAGCCAAAACCCTCTTACTGGTTTTAAATAAGAATCACACACTGTTACAATCATCTGAAGGAAAGATGACATTGAAGAAAATAAAATGGGTTCCAGCCTGCAAGGAAAGGCCTCCAAATTACCCAGGCTCTTTAGTCTGGAAAGGAGATCTGTGTAATCTCTGTGCACCACCAGATATGTGTGATGTAGGCCATGCAATTCTCATTGGCTCCTCACTTCCTCTTGTTGAAAGTATCCATGTAAACCTGGAAAAAGCATTAGGGATCTTCACAAAACCTAGCATTAGTGCTGTCTTAAAACACTTTAAAATTGTCGTTGATTGGTATACTTCAAAAACCTTTAGTGATGAAGACTACTATCAATTCCAGCATATTTTGCTTGAAATTTATGGATTCATGCATGATCATCTAAATGAAGGGAAAGATTCTTTTAGAGCCTTAAAATTTCCCTGGGTTTGGACTGGCAAGAAGTTTTGTCCACTTGCCCAAGCTGTGATTAAACCAATCCATGATCTTGACCTTCAGCCTTATTTGCATAACGTACCTAAAACCATGGCGAAATTCCACCAACTATTTAAGGTCTGTGGTTCAATAGAGGAGTTGACATCAGATCATATTTCCATGGTTATTCAGAAGATATATCTCAAAAGTGACCAAGATCTCAGTGAACAAGAAAGCAAACAAAATCTTCATCTTATGTTGAATATTATCAGATGGCTATATAGCAATCAGATTCCAGCAAGCCCCAACACACCAGTTCCTATACATCATAGCAAAAATCCTTCTAAACTTATCATGAAGCCAATTCACGAATGCTGTTATTGTGACATTAAAGTTGATGACCTTAATGACTTACTTGAAGATTCTGTGGAACCAATCATTTTGGTGCATGAGGACATACCCATGAAAACTGCAGAATGGCTCAAAGTTCCATGCCTTAGTACAAGACTGATAAATCCTGAAAACATGGGATTTGAGCAGTCAGGACAAAGAGAACCACTTACTGTAAGAATTAAAAATATTCTGGAAGAATACCCTTCAGTGTCAGATATTTTTAAAGAACTACTTCAAAATGCTGATGATGCAAATGCAACAGAATGCAGTTTCTTGATTGATATGAGAAGAAATATGGACATAAGAGAGAATCTCCTAGACCCAGGGATGGCAGCTTGTCATGGACCTGCTTTGTGGTCATTCAACAATTCTCAATTCTCAGATTCAGATTTTGTGAACATAACTAGGTTAGGAGAATCTTTAAAAAGGGCAGAAGTTGACAAAGTTGGAAAATTTGGTCTTGGATTTAATTCTGTGTACCATATCACTGACATTCCCATCATTATGAGTCGGGAATTCATGATAATGTTCGATCCAAACATAAACCATATCAGTAAACACATTAAAGACAAATCTAATCCTGGGATCAAAATTAATTGGAGTAAACAACAGAAAAGACTTAGAAAATTTCCTAATCAGTTCAAACCATTTATAGATGTATTTGGCTGTCAGTTACCTTTGACTGTAGAAGCACCTTACAGCTATAATGGAACTCTTTTCCGACTGTCCTTTAGAACTCAACAGGAAGCAAAAGTGAGTGAAGTTAGTAGTACTTGCTATAATACAGCAGATATTTATTCTCTTGTGGATGAATTTAGTCTCTGTGGACACAGGCTTATCATTTTCACTCAGAGTGTAAAGTCAATGTATTTGAAGTACTTGAAAATTGAGGAAACCAACCCCAGCTTAGCACAAGATACAGTAATAATTAAAAAAAAATCCTGCTCTTCCAAAGCATTGAACACACCTGTCTTAAGTGTTTTAAAAGAGGCTGCTAAGCTCATGAAGACTTGCAGCAGCAGTAATAAAAAGCTTCCCAGTGATGAACCAAAGTCATCTTGCATTCTTCAGATCACAGTGGAAGAATTTCACCATGTCTTCAGAAGGATTGCTGATTTACAGTCGCCACTTTTTAGAGGTCCAGATGATGACCCAGCTGCTTTCTTTGAAATGGCTAAGTCTGGCCAATCAAAAAAGCCATCAGATGAGTTGTCACAAAAAACAGTAGAGTATACCACGTGGCTTCTGTGTACTTGCATGGACACAGGAGAGGCTCTGAAGTTTTCCCTGAGTGAGAGTGGAAGACGACTAGGACTGGTTCCATGTGGGGCAGTAGGAGTTCTGCTGTCAGAAATCCAGGACCAGAAGTGGACTGTGAAACCACACATTGGAGAGGTGTTTTGCTATTTACCTTTACGAATAAAAACAGGCTTGCCAGTTCACATCAATGGGTGCTTTGCTGTTACATCAAATAGGAAAGAAATCTGGAAAACAGATACAAAAGGACGATGGAATACCACGTTCATGAGACATGTTATTGTGAAAGCTTACTTACAGGCACTGAGTGTCTTACGAGACCTGGCCACTAGTGGGGAGCTAGTAGATTATACTTACTATGCAGTGTGGCCCGATCCTGATTTAGTTCATGATGATTTTTCTGTAATTTGCCAAGGATTTTATGAAGATGTAGCTCATGGAAAAGGGAAAGAATTGACCAAAGTCTTCTCTGATGGATCTACTTGGGTTTCCATGAAGAATGTAAGATTTCTAGATGACTGTATACTTAAAAGAAGAGATGTTGGTTCAGCAGCCTTCAAGATATTTTTGAAATACCTCAAGAAGACTGGGTCCAAAAACCTTTGTGCTGTTGAACTTCCTTCTTCAGTAAAATTAGGATTTGAAGAAGCTGGCTGCAAACAGATACTACTTGAAAACACATTTTCAGAGAAACAGTTTTTTTCTGAAGTGTTTTTTCCAAATATTCAAGAAATTGAAGCAGAACTTAGAGATCCTTTAATGATTTTTGTTCTAAATGAAAAAGTTGATGAGTTCTCGGGAATTCTTCGTGTTACTCCATGCATTCCTTGTTCCTTGGAGGGGCATCCTTTGGTTTTGCCATCAAGATTGATCCACCCTGAAGGACGAGTTGCAAAGTTATTTGACATTAAAGATGGAAGATTCCCTTATGGTTCTACTCAGGATTATCTCAATCCTATTATTTTGATTAAACTAGTTCAGTTAGGTATGGCAAAAGATGATATTTTATGGGATGACATGCTAGAACGTGCAGAGTCAGTAGCTGAAATTAATAAAAGTGATCATGTTGCTGCATGCCTAAGAAGTAGTATCTTATTGAGTCTTATTGATGAGAAACTAAAAATAAGGGATCCTAGAGCAAAGGATTTTGCTGCAAAATATCAAACAATCCCCTTCCTTCCATTTTTGACAAAACCAGCAGGTTTTTCTTTGGACTGGAAAGGTAACAGTTTTAAACCTGAAACCATGTTTGCAGCAACTGACCTTTATACAGCTGAACATCAAGATATAATTTGTCTTTTGCAACCAATTCTAAATGAAAATTCTCATTCCTTTAGAGGTTGTGGTTCAGTGTCATTGGCTGTTAAAGAGTTTTTGGGATTACTCAAGAAGCCAACAGTTGATCTGGTTATAAACCAATTGAAAGAAGTTGCAAAATCAGTTGATGATGGAATTACACTGTACCAGGAGAATATCACCAATGCTTGCTACAAATACCTTCATGAAGCCTTGATGCAAAATGACATCACTAAGATATCAATTATTGATAAGTTAAAGCCCTTTAGCTTCATTCTTGTTGAGAATGCATATGTTGACTCAGAAAAGGTTTCTTTTCATTTAAATTTTGAGGCAGCACCATACCTTTATCAGTTGCCTAATAAATATAAAAATAATTTCCGTGAACTTTTTGAAAGTGTGGGTGTGAGGCAGTCATTCACTGTTGAAGATTTTGCTCTTGTTTTGGAATCTATTGATCAAGAAAGAGGAACAAAGCAAATAACAGAAGAGAATTTTCAGCTTTGCCGGCGAATAATCAGTGAAGGAATATGGAGTCTCATTAGAGAAAAGAAACAAGAATTTTGTGAGAAAAATTACGGCAAGATATTATTGCCGGATACTAATCTTATGCTTCTCCCTGCTAAATCGTTATGCTACAATGATTGCCCTTGGATAAAAGTAAAGGATACCACTGTAAAATATTGTCATGCTGACATACCCAGGGAAGTAGCAGTAAAACTAGGAGCAGTCCCAAAGCGACACAAAGCCTTAGAAAGATATGCATCTAATGTCTGTTTTACAACACTTGGCACAGAATTTGGACAGAAAGAAAAATTGACCAGCAGAATTAAGAGCATCCTTAATGCATATCCTTCTGAAAAGGAAATGTTGAAAGAGCTTCTTCAAAATGCTGATGATGCAAAGGCGACAGAAATCTGTTTTGTGTTTGACCCTAGACAGCATCCAGTTGATAGAATATTTGATGATAAGTGGGCCCCATTGCAAGGGCCAGCACTTTGTGTGTACAACAACCAGCCATTTACAGAAGATGATGTTAGAGGAATTCAGAATCTTGGAAAAGGCACGAAAGAAGGAAATCCTTATAAAACTGGACAATATGGAATAGGATTCAATTCTGTATATCATATCACAGACTGCCCATCTTTTATTTCTGGCAATGACATCCTGTGTATTTTTGATCCTCATGCCCGATACGCACCAGGGGCCACATCCATTAGTCCTGGACGCATGTTTAGAGATTTGGATGCAGATTTTAGGACACAGTTCTCAGATGTTCTGGATCTTTATCTGGGAACCCACTTTAAACTGGATAATTGCACAATGTTCAGATTTCCTCTTCGTAATGCAGAAATGGCAAAAGTTTCGGAAATTTCGTCCGTTCCAGCATCAGACAGAATGGTCCAGAATCTTTTGGACAAACTGCGCTCAGATGGGGCAGAACTTCTAATGTTTCTTAATCACATGGAAAAAATTTCTATTTGTGAAATAGATAAAAGTACTGGAGCTCTAAATGTGCTGTATTCAGTAAAGGGCAAAATCACAGATGGAGACAGATTGAAAAGGAAACAGTTTCATGCATCTGTAATTGATAGTGTTACTAAAAAGAGGCAGCTCAAAGACATACCAGTTCAACAGATAACCTATACTATGGATACTGAGGACTCTGAAGGAAATCTTACTACGTGGCTAGTTTGTAATAGATCAGGCTTTTCAAGTATGGAGAAAGTATCTAAGAGTGTCATATCAGCTCACAAGAACCAAGATATTACTCTTTTCCCACGTGGTGGAGTAGCTGCCTGCATTACTCACAACTATAAAAAACCCCATAGGGCCTTCTGCTTTTTACCTCTCTCTTTGGAGACTGGGCTGCCATTTCATGTGAATGGCCACTTTGCACTGGATTCAGCCAGAAGGAACCTGTGGCGTGATGATAATGGAGTTGGTGTTCGAAGTGACTGGAATAACAGTTTAATGACAGCATTAATAGCTCCTGCATATGTTGAATTGCTAATACAGTTAAAAAAACGGTATTTCCCTGGTTCTGATCCAACATTATCAGTGTTACAGAACACCCCTATTCATGTTGTAAAGGACACTTTAAAGAAGTTTTTATCATTTTTCCCAGTTAACCGTCTTGATCTACAGCCAGATTTATATTGTCTAGTGAAAGCACTTTACAGTTGCATTCACGAAGACATGAAACGTCTTTTACCTGTTGTGCGGGCTCCAAATATTGATGGCTCTGACTTGCACTCTGCAGTTATAATTACTTGGATCAATATGTCTACTTCAAATAAAACTAGACCATTTTTTGACAATTTACTACAGGATGAATTACAACACCTTAAAAATGCAGATTATAATATCACCACACGCAAAACAGTAGCAGAGAATGTCTATAGGCTGAAACATCTCCTTTTAGAAATTGGTTTCAACTTGGTTTATAACTGTGATGAAACTGCTAATCTTTACCACTGTCTTATAGATGCAGATATTCCTGTTAGTTATGTGACCCCTGCTGATATCAGATCTTTTTTAATGACATTTTCCTCTCCTGACACTAATTGCCATATTGGGAAGCTGCCTTGTCGTCTGCAGCAGACTAATCTAAAACTTTTTCATAGTTTAAAACTTTTAGTTGATTATTGTTTTAAAGATGCAGAAGAAAATGAGATTGAAGTTGAGGGACTGCCCCTTCTCATTACACTGGACAGTGTTTTGCAAACTTTTGATGCAAAACGACCCAAGTTTCTAACAACATATCATGAATTGATTCCATCCCGCAAAGACTTGTTTATGAATACGTTATATTTGAAATATAGTAATATTTTATTGAACTGTAAAGTTGCAAAAGTGTTTGACATTTCCAGCTTTGCTGATTTGTTATCCTCTGTGTTGCCTCGAGAATATAAGACCAAAAGTTGCACGAAGTGGAAAGACAATTTTGCAAGTGAGTCTTGGCTTAAGAATGCATGGCATTTTATCAGCGAATCTGTAAGTCTGAAAGAAGATCAGGAAGAAACAAAACCAACATTTGACGTTGTTGTTGATACTCTAAAAGACTGGGCATTGCTTCCAGGAACAAAGTTTACTGTTTCAGCCAACCAGCTTGTGGTTCCTGAAGGAGATGTTCTGCTTCCTCTCAGCCTTATGCACATTGCAGTTTTTCCAAATGCCCAGAGTGATAAAGTTTTTCATGCTCTAATGAAAGCTGGCTGTATTCAGCTTGCTTTGAACAAAATCTGTTCCAAAGACAGTGCATTTGTTCCTCTGTTGTCATGTCACACGGCAAATATAGAGAGCCCCACAAGCATCTTGAAGGCTCTACATTATATGGTCCAAACTTCAACATTTAGAACAGAAAAATTAGTAGAAAATGATTTTGAAGCACTTTTGATGTATTTCAACTGCAATTTGAATCATTTGATGTCCCAAGATGATATAAAAATTTTAAAGTCACTTCCGTGCTATAAATCCATCAGTGGCCGCTATGTGAGTATTGCAAAATTTGGAACATGCTATGTACTTACAAAAAGTATCCCTCCAGCTGAAGTGGAAAAATGGACACAATCATCATCATCTGCATTTCTTGAAGAAAAAATACACTTAAAAGAACTGTATGAGGTGATTGGTTGTGTACCTGTAGATGATCTTGAGGTATATTTAAAACACCTCTTACCAAAAATTGAAAATCTCTCTTATGATGCAAAATTAGAGCACTTAATTTACCTTAAGAATAGATTATCAAGTGCTGAGGAATTATCAGAGATTAAGGAACAACTTTTTGAAAAACTGGAAAGTTTATTGATAATCCATGATGCTAACAGTAGACTAAAGCAAGCAAAGCATTTCTATGATAGAACTGTGAGAGTTTTTGAAGTTATGCTTCCTGAAAAATTGTTTATTCCTAATGATTTCTTTAAGAAATTGGAACAACTTATAAAACCCAAAAATCATGTTACATTTATGACATCCTGGGTGGAATTCTTAAGAAATATTGGGCTAAAATACATACTTTCTCAGCAGCAGTTGTTACAATTTGCTAAGGAAATCAGTGTGAGGGCTAATACAGAAAACTGGTCCAAAGAAACATTGCAAAATACAGTTGATATCCTTCTGCATCATATATTCCAAGAACGAATGGATTTGTTATCTGGTAATTTTCTGAAAGAGCTATCTTTAATACCATTCTTATGTCCTGAGCGGGCCCCCGCGGAATTCATTAGATTTCATCCTCAATATCAAGAGGTAAATGGAACACTTCCTCTTATAAAGTTCAATGGAGCACAGGTAAATCCAAAATTCAAGCAATGTGATGTACTCCAGCTGTTATGGACATCCTGCCCTATTCTTCCAGAGAAAGCTACACCCTTAAGCATTAAAGAACAAGAAGGTAGTGACCTTGGTCCACAAGAACAGCTTGAACAAGTTTTAAATATGCTTAATGTTAACCTGGATCCTCCTCTTGATAAAGTAATCAATAACTGCAGAAACATATGCAACATAACAACTTTGGATGAAGAAATGGTAAAAACTAGAGCAAAAGTCTTAAGGAGCATATATGAATTCCTCAGTGCAGAAAAAAGGGAATTTCGTTTTCAGTTGCGAGGGGTTGCTTTTGTGATGGTAGAAGATGGTTGGAAGCTTCTGAAGCCTGAGGAGGTAGTCATAAACCTAGAATATGAATCTGATTTTAAACCTTACTTGTACAAGCTACCTTTAGAACTTGGCACATTTCACCAGTTGTTCAAACATTTAGGTACTGAAGATATTATTTCAACTAAGCAATACGTTGAAGTGTTAAGCCGCATATTTAAAAATTCTGAGGGCAAACAATTAGATCCCAATGAAATGCGTACAGTTAAGAGAGTAGTTTCCGGTCTGTTCAAGAGTCTACAGAATGATTCAGTCAAGGTGAGGAATGATCTCGAGAATGTACGAGACCTTGCACTTTACCTCCCAAGCCAGGATGGTAGATTGGTGAAGTCAAGCATCTTAGTGTTTGATGATGCCCCACATTATAAAAGTAGAATCCAGGGGAATATTGGTGTGCAAATGTTGGTTGATCTCAGCCAGTGCTACTTAGGGAAAGACCATGGATTTCATACTAAGTTGATAATGCTCTTTCCTCAGAAACTTAGACCTCGATTATTGAGCAGTATACTTGAAGAACAGTTAGATGAAGAGACTCCCAAAGTTTGTCAGTTTGGAGCGTTGTGTTCTCTTCAAGGAAGATTGCAGTTACTCTTGTCTTCTGAACAGTTCATTACAGGACTAATTAGAATTATGAAGCATGAAAATGATAATGCTTTTCTGGCCAATGAAGAAAAAGCCATAAGACTTTGCAAAGCCCTAAGAGAAGGACTGAAAGTGTCCTGTTTTGAAAAGCTTCAAACAACGTTACGAGTTAAAGGTTTTAATCCTATTCCCCACAGCAGAAGTGAAACTTTTGCTTTTTTGAAGAGATTTGGTAATGCAGTCATCCTGCTGTACATTCAACATTCAGACAGTAAAGACATCAACTTCCTCTTAGCATTGGCGATGACTCTTAAGTCAGCAACTGACAATTTGATTTCTGACACTTCATATTTAATTGCTATGCTAGGATGCAATGATATTTACAGGATCGGGGAGAAACTTGACAGTTTGGGAGTGAAATATGACTCTTCAGAGCCATCAAAACTGGAACTTCCAATGCCCGGCACACCAATTCCTGCCGAAATTCATTACACTCTGCTTATGGACCCAATGAATGTTTTTTACCCGGGAGAATATGTTGGGTACCTTGTTGATGCTGAAGGTGGTGATATCTATGGATCATACCAGCCAACATACACATATGCAATTATTGTACAAGAAGTTGAAAGAGAAGATGCTGACAATTCTAGCTTTCTAGGAAAGATATATCAGATAGATATTGGTTATAGTGAATATAAAATAGTTAGCTCTCTTGATCTGTATAAGTTTTCAAGACCTGACGAAAGCTCTCAAAGCAGAGACAGTGCTCCTTCTACGCCAACCAGCCCTACTGAGTTCCTTGCCCCTGGCCTGAGAAGCATTCCTCCTCTTTTCTCTGGTAGAGAGAGCCACAAGACTTCTTCAAAACATCAGTCCCCCAAAAAGCTTAAGGTTAATTCTTTACCAGAAATCTTAAAAGAAGTGACATCTGTGGTGGAGCAAGCATGGAAGCTTCCAGAATCGGAACGAAAAAAGATTATTAGGCGGTTGTATTTGAAATGGCATCCTGACAAAAATCCAGAGAACCATGACATTGCCAATGAAGTTTTTAAACATTTGCAGAATGAAATCAACAGATTAGAAAAACAGGCTTTTCTAGATCAAAATGCAGACAGGGCTTCCAGACGAACGTTTTCAACCTCAGCATCCCGATTTCAGTCAGACAAGTACTCATTTCAGAGATTCTATACTTCATGGAATCAAGAGGCAACGAGCCATAAATCTGAAAGACAGCAACAGAACAAAGAAAAATGCCCCCCTTCAGCTGGACAGACTTACTCTCAAAGGTTCTTTGTTCCTCCCACTTTCAAGTCGGTGGGCAATCCAGTGGAAGCACGCAGATGGCTAAGACAAGCCAGAGCAAACTTCTCAGCTGCCAGGAATGACCTTCATAAAAATGCCAATGAGTGGGTGTGCTTTAAATGTTACCTTTCTACCAAGTTAGCTTTGGTTGCAGCTGACTATGCTGTGAGGGGAAAGTCTGATAAAGATGTAAAACCAACTGCACTTGCTCAGAAAATAGAGGAATATAGTCAGCAACTTGAAGGACTGACAAATGATGTTCACACATTGGAAGCTTATGGTGTAGACAGTTTAAAAACAAGATATCCTGATTTGCTTCCCTTTCCTCAGATCCCAAATGACAGGTTCACTTCTGAGGTTGCTATGAGGGTGATGGAATGTACTGCCTGTATCATAATAAAACTTGAAAATTTTATACAACAAAAAGTGTGAAGGCATTTAAGGGGAAAAAAAAGAGGTAGATCTTGAATGTGTTGTAGCACAAATATAAATTGCTGTACTTCATTAAGCTTCATTGCCAGTTAGCTAGGAATTGTGAAGCACATTGCAGATTGCTCTGGGAGAATTCTGGAGTTGTTATGTGCATGAATACCAACGGAAAACCTTAACTGAATCTAGAAGAAAAGTATTTTGAGATGGTGGTGAGCTGCAAAACAGGTGGATGGATTTGAATGATTGGGATGGTACATTATTGAGCTGCACTTTCTATAACCAAAGCTTAGCAGTTTGTTAGATAAGAGTCTATGTATGTCTCTGGTTAAGAGGAAGTGAATTTTATGTTTTTAACATGGTATTTTTGAAGGAGCTAATGAAACACTGGACGTATCATTGATTTAAACATAAGGGGAATTAAGTCTTTGTAGTTTGTCATTTTTTTAAGTGGATCTTCTTGGATGCATTATTTTCTTATCAGCTGGCTCTGATTATGAATTTGTTGCAATTTTATGTCGTACTCAGTGCATTTAAGAAATGGTACAGTATTTTAATCCTGTTACTTGACTAAGAGTGTGAAGGTAGTACTTTTTAGAGTGCACTGAGTGCACTTTACATCTTTATTTAAATTTTTTTGACATCTTTTGTTTACAGGCTTCCTGTTTCACGAAGATAGCAATGGAAAACTAAAAATGGTGGCAGTTCTTATTACCAGATGAGATGTTAGTATTGTTTCTGGAAACTGCTTGCCAAGACAACATTTATTAACTGTTAGAACACTTGCTTTATGTTTGTGTGTATATATTTTCCACAAATGTTATAATTTATATAGTGTGGTTGAACAGGATGCAATCTTTTGTTGTCTAAAGGTGCTGCAGTTCAAAAAAAAAAAAAACACAAAACCTTTTCTTTCAATATGGCACTTAGTGGAGTTTTTTTTTTAACTTTAAAAACATTAACAATTGTTAAAATCATTGTGTTATCTAGTAGCTTATAATGATCAGCTTATATTTCTCCATGGTCAGAACTGACATTTAATTCACATTTGTCTCACCATACTTCTGTAACATAGTTCTGTCGCAGAATGTAAAAGAAAGGTAATGATAATTAGTTTATATAAGTGTACTGGCTGTAAATGATGCTAAATATATTTTATGCAATTAAGGGCTTACAGAACATGTTAAAACTTTTTTACTTTTATCGGTAATAAGGAATGTTTGCACCTCCACCCTGTATTGCTTCTGGATGCGAAACCATGTAATTATTTCTGCTGTTATATAAGGTGCCATACTTTTAATAAAGCAAAATGTACATATGAAATCATCGTAATGGGTATTTCCTGGGAAATAGTTCATTGGAAATCAAACTTAACATCTTAATATTGAATTTTGATGTGTGTCTAGGTGTGTGTTTATTGGAAATATTAGGAAAATATTTTCCTGTATATTTTCATGCTGGAATTACAGATTTCTTTTTTAGGATTAATAGAATATAAAGTACTTATTATATACTAGGTTTAGGTCCTCATTGATTTAGTTGAGTTTATGTCACCTTTTTAGGGAATCAGATTAGTTGACATATATGGTATATATGTGTTTGGAAACAGATACATTAAATATTTTTTTCCTCTAGGTAGAACTGATTTGGTATTTCCCTTGCCTCAGGGACAGCTGCATGTCTGGGACTAATTCATACTTTATTACTGACAGATATGAGTTCTTCATCTTTGTAGCTGAGGTACAAGTCTTCAGAGTTAGGCGGATGAGGGCTAAGAGCGCTCTCTGTTCTGGAGCTACCTGAATCGTGCGTCTTCAGCTTTATGTAAAGTACTTGCTACTCCGAAGCTCCAATTCAGCACTTAGATTTTATTGCTTTTGAATATTAAAATTTACACAGAAAACCTCATTTGGCCTTGATGATAGCTGATCTAGTTGGAGTTTTGTGTTTTTCCAGGCAAAAGAAACCACAAAAAACCTGATAATTTGATTTTAGAAAATTAATACAATTATATATAACTTTTTAATGAAGCACTCCCACCAGGGTCAGGCTGTACCTGTAATCAAATGCATTAGTGTATTTCTGCAATGAAGTCTATGAGGGTTCACGCTAAATTGAATACACAGACCTGATAAATAGCCTTATGTAATTTGAGTCAACTTTTGCCACCAATAGTTTACAGCAGACTTATTTGAAAATTTTCACTTTTTGAAGCTTTTTAGATACTGAAATTGAGGATAAGGAATTTTGGACCTGACTGTTTTCTTATTTTGCGCTTCCCCCACCCTTTTCCATGGTTTGCTTCTTTTAAAAAGACAAAGGAAGCTGTGTGTTGTCTGTCGTGGATCGGCTGCTCCCCCAGGAAAGGGATGGAGCAGCAGCTGCACTCGTGAGCAGGGTCTCTGCTGCAGAGGCTCCAGGGACAGGGCGTCCCCAGCAGGATGGCCCAGTGGTTCATAGTCTCCGTGAGGACACGAGTGAAAAGCACCATACAGTTAGTTAACGGAGCAGGCAGTGCCGAGAGCCCAAAAATGATTTGGGTAAAATCTTAAAATAGTATTTAACAGAATGAAGAGGAGTTGTTCACAGGTCTGAGTTGTTCACAGGTCTGATTTTGGGATGAGTGGGATGTACTTGTTTCATTAGTGCCAGATGACATTTTTGGTAGTTTAAATGTTTTGTAGATCTCAAGGATGACATTTATAGTGCTGGTAGAAAATAGCATATAGAAGCATATTTGAAGTGGAATTTACTATGTGAAGAAGACTGCTAAAGCCCAGTAAGAGGCGATGTTTCAAAGGAATAAAAGAAGGGGACACAAAGCTACAGAAGCAGACACAATCTGAAAACTATCGTGCACAAAATTCTGTCCTTTCAGAAGAGCTCCTACCCTCATTCCCTGTTTCCCATAGGAGCACAGACTTAACTTGCTGGATGACCTGGTGGGGGTTGGTGGGGGGAACCCAACACACATGGCTTGACTCTTTTAATGTGAATTTGGCTGCTTTCAGAGAAGGCATCTGTCCATCCTCCTCACGTAGTGATTGTAGAAGTTGGGAGACTTTAGTGCTGCCTGTGACCAGAGTGGTTTGTATTTTATTCAGCTGTGAAGTTATTAGGAAGTCCATTTTGCTGCAAACCAGCTATCTTTATTATTATTTTTTATTTTATTTATTTTTTTGAGCCAGAGTCTCACTCCATTGCCCAGGCTAGAGTGCAGTGGCACAATCTCAGCTCATTACAACCTCCACCTCCCGGGTTCAAGTGAATCTCCTGCCTTAGCCTCCTGAGTAGCTGGGAAAACAGGTGTGTGCCACCAAGCCCAGGTAAGTTTTTGTATTTTTAGTAGAGGCGGGCTTTCACCGTGTTAGCCAGGATGGTCTGGATCTGCTGAGCTTGTGATCCGCCCGCCCTGGCCTCCCAAAGTGCTGGGATTACAGGCGTGAGCCACCGCGCCAGGACCACTATCTTTATTATTAAAGCATAATAGTAGTAAATTTTGATCTTCATCTTTTTGACTGTATGTACTTCTCAGTTCATAAATTGAGAAAGAAATGAGTGCTATTTTTAGATCCCTAATGTAGCAACACTCAATAGTCTATAATCACGTAGTATAATAGCAGTATCAGTCTATATACCCTGTGATATATGTTTATAATCAAGACCATATGCCTTCAGTGAAAATTTAAATCATATGTTTAAGAAGACAGATTTATGTAATGCATTTTAGAATACAGCTCATCTAAAAGCTTTGATTCTAATGAAGGATAATAAATTCCTGACTGTGGAGAATGCATTTATCCATAACAACTTCTTTCAACATTATTCCATATCGCTAAGGATCAAAAAAATAGAATTTAAACCTTTTATTCAAAAGGTTCTGTTCTCCACACTTTCTACTTGACTATTTTTATTTACCTCACTTTATCATCTAAGCACAAATTTTTGGACATACGCTATGAGAACCAAGCTAGTTTATAAATGTTTAGTGATTCCGTGTTGTATCAGCTGGGCTTGAAGGCATATTTCGCACAAACAGGGAACAAAATACCAGGAACCATTTACTTTGACAATAGGAATGTCACAGTAAGAAAGCAGTTTTTACTCAGGACTCAACCAAATGGAAAAAGGTAAATACCAATTTATAAGTAAAAGCACCCAACCGCCTGTGAAGTGTGAGGAGCATTACACTGAGTTGAGTTTGCTCTTAACTGCTTGGAAAGCACTGTGTTTTTATTTTGCAATTTCAAGTGTTTATGCATTCTGGCCATTTAAACATCAGGGAGTTGTTATAAGCAGGCTATGCTGTTAAATGAACATCTTACTAAGCATTAGGAATAAAGAGTTCACTTTTGTACTTTCTCTTGATTCTGAGACTATGGAAAATGAATTTGAACTTGTATTTATAGTTATTAATATGTCGTATCATTAGAAAGTGGCAGTGCTGTTGGTCTCCCTACACCTGTTTGGAGATTCTTCTTATCATAAGTAAAACAAAAACACATCCCACCACTTTTTGTGAGAGAAGGCATTTTACAAAGTGAGCGGATGGCCTACACAAAACGAACCCGTCTTCAGAGGTTCAGTGTGTCCTATTCGATTTCTATAGCAACTTATATAGCCAGTTGGCACTAAACATTTTCACAAGCTCTGAGTGTCTTGTTTCTATGAAGTTAAATCCAGACTTTTGTCTGTCGTGTGGAGGCAAGTACCACAGACTAGCCCTTTGATCTTGGTAGAGACAAAACCTCTTTGGGCTTCAGTTTCATTATTTGTCAGATAAGTTCTGTACAATTATCACATAGACGGGTATTTCGGACACAGCACGTGAAACTTTTTCAAAGTGTAAAGAGCTATGCAAATTGAGGGTTATATTTTGGTTTAATTTCAGTAGTTACCATGTGATCTTGTGACTTGTTCTGCCTGAGCCTTTGCCACCAGTAACTCGGGGAAAAATAATACCTACCTCAAAGATTTGTAAGCATTAAAAAAGTAAGACACCCTTAAACTGTGAAATCTGAAAAATGAGGTTGATTTTTATTCTTTATTGACTATATACAGAAAGTTTAATTTTGTGTGATTTATTCCTTTGACTACATCTTGAAAACCAGATCAACCTCAAATACCCTTCAAAACTTGAAATTTTTCTTGTGAAACCTGACATACTTGCATTGAACTGAAGGGAGGATGTGAAGTTTGAATGCTGTGAAGGAAATGCTGTATAGAACTTTGGGGCATTTTAGTATTGAGCAAGGCTACTCTCAACACGACATTAGATAGCCACAGTGGAGCGTCACACGTTAACTCCACACCGAGTGTGTGCCCACAGGGACAAGATGGGGGAGGCGAGGCAGAATTCACAATTGTTCTGGTGAAAATTAATCCAGTGGAAAAACACATTGCTTTTCCATTTCTTCAACTTTTGTGTCTCATATCCACGTGCATTTGGAGATCATGTAGTTTTGTCCAAACGCTTTTTCACTGGCACATTTTTTTTTCTGAGTTCCTCTGGAAGCGTTTACTTCCCATCCATGCTTCCTCGGTCTTTCACGATGTGCAGCTGCTCCCTAGGTGTGAGGATCTGGGGCCGGCACTGCACAGCTCACCTCACTGAGAGGACGCAGGCAGCTCAGAGGCAGATGTGGCTGTGCTCCTGGCACGTGGTGCCCACGCCGGCCACAGACAGGTACAGCTTCCCATCCGGACACGCACAGATTTCGTAGAGGCTCTGTGAGCTGCCAGAGGGACCCCACGTCCCCTGCGCCAGTTTGGGTAAGCACACGGTTTCAGCATCGAGCACAAGCTGGTTGGAAGAAGACGAGAGACGAGGTGTTAAGGAAGGGCCACCCTGGTCAGCAGCAAATCCCCATTCTCACAAGGTTTCCAATTAGTTTCTTCTCCTCATGGAAAACGAAATAGGCACCTGACTTTCTGTGAGTCATTTCGTAATTATCCGACTCTTTTAAAGCCTAGTTCTACTTTACATGCAGGCTGGGACGTCATAATTCCTTCCGCATTGGAGGGAGGCACTTCTCCTTTTTGTCATTGTTTGAGTCCAGCTTAGAAATGTGACCCCATTGTGAAGACGTGTTTCACCTTTACAGTTTGTTTTTGTTTCAGTAAACTGGGTTGCTTTTCAGTTTTGTGACGCTACACTTCTAAAAACGCTTTTCAAAATTGTTTGTCAAACATACTAGAATTCTGCCGCTTCACGTTTATCTTGTGTCTCACTTTGACTTTACGTAAATCCTCTCCTCCCCATTAGGATAAAGTACAATCCATCGAAATAGATTCATCTTAATAATTTCTACCCATGAATAATGAAATTGTTCCTGATTTTGTTCCTGATTTTGTTTTCCTATGAGAGGCAATTAAATTCATCCTATTAGCTGGCAACCATTTCCCTAACTTTTAAATGTTATTTGAAATGGCACGGCCTCCTATTAGCCGAAAACCTGCAGACACACAGACTCAGCCAATTAAAATGAAATGAAAACTACTGGATTTTCTGGTCATACGATAATTTAAACTGAAATGCAAACAAAGAGCCGAAGATTGAGGCTCGGAAATCTTTTTGATAAAGAAATAAAAATTGTCACATCCAGCAGCCAAACGTTGCCTACTCCAGGGCACTCACTTGTTATAAGGAATTAAACGGAATGTGGGTAGGCATAATTCTGTCCTTGCCAACAAGGAGAGCTCCTTCCTTTATTTTGTGTGGCTCTTATCCTTGCCTTCCAGTCGATTAACAACCTGCTGTCGGCTGCACGCATTTCCCGGTGTGGACCTGCCCGGTGAGGCTTGATCACACGACCCCACAGCCTCGCAGGCAGCTCTGCGCCCTGCGTGGTCTGGTGCAGTCAGGGTCAAAGAAGTCAAATAGGTGTCAATATGCTTTTCAAGTAGAATCTCTTTAGTTATTACCCAGCGCCTCAGGTTCTGTAGGCGTTTGCTTTTCACTAACACACTTTCAACTTGTTGGCTTCTCCTGTCCCCTTTCTTGTGGTTAATTGGTCAATTTTTTTCTAGTTGTCATTTTTGACCCTACTTTTCCAGCAAACTCCAGCCGCTGGAATAGTCCACACACTGCCACCCAAGCATCTTTTTTTTTTTTTTTTTTTGCCTTTATGGGACTATGTTTGGTGAGAGGTTGGAATCTCTCTCATCCCTTTGAAGTAGCTCCTCATAATAAGGAAGACCCACTCGAATTATGGGTCTGGCTGTGTGCTGCTTGTAAAAGTGACTCCTACTTCATGTCAATAACTAATCATTTCAAAATTAAGGTAAGTTTACATTTGTGAAGGTAATTTTTTTTTTTTTTGAGACGGAGTCTCGCTCTGTTGCCCAGGCTGCAGTGCAGTGGTGCGATCTCGGCTCACTGCAAGCTCCACCTCCCGGGTTCCCGCCATTCTCCTGCCTCAGCCTCCCGAGCAGCTGGGACTATAGGCGCCGCCACCACGCCTGGCTAATTTTGTTTTTTTGTATTTTTAGTAGAGACGGGGTTTCACCATGTTAGCCAGGATGGTCTTGATCTCCTGACCTCGTGATCTGCCCACCTCAGCCTCCCAAAGTTCTGGGATTACAGGCGTGAGCCACTACACCAGGCTGGTAATACATTTTTAAGTGTGTAGTGACATTATGATTTCACAATGAAATTCCAACATTCTTGATTTTTATTTCTGCATTTATCTGCTCCTGACATCATAACTTCATAGGTTATGACTTGCAGTGGCTTCCCCTGAAGAACTGTGTTCCACTAGCAGGCTGTCATCTGATGGGTGCTGCCCACACTCTGGGGCTGTTCTCACGGCCCGCTCGATGATGGCACCATATCCACCTACACCTTTACTACACCTTCCTACTAATATCACAGTAATGTAGTTTCAAAATGTTGGCACCCATATTCCTAAGTAGTGCCTCAAAACCCTATGACATAATTGAGCAAATATTATATCCCTATTTGAGGAGACAGGCCCAGAGAGGGCCGGATAAGATTCCCGAATTCAAACAGGTAATGAGGGAATTTGATCTAGCACTAGGACTTAGGCTTCCTGACTGCCAGCTGAATCCTCTGCCTGCTGCACCACATTTCACGTGTAGGGGGGGGTCTGTGCATTGCCACAGGTGCGATGATAGGGCCAAAGCTGGGGAGGAGCTTGGAAACCCATGTGCCCTCTCATTGTACTAACGGCGTCCATGGACATTTATCCCAGTACATTCACCTGGTGTATGGAGATGCACCTGACTGCAATAACGCAGGCACTCCCTGAGAATGACTCTAGGACCCAAGAAGAATGTGTGTTCAGAGTTCTGAGCTAAGGAGTCTGGGAGTGGCCAACCCAGAGATTCAGTCCACATCTGTGAAGGACATCGGAGCACCTGGCCCATCCCTTGGAACATAGGCCATATGGGGGATCGAGGCCCTTTGTTTTGGGTTAAATGGAAGTTGTTGCTAAGTGAAAATGCTGTATAACCTGCATGCTTTTTACAAACGGGAGCCGTTTTCCAGTCCAGCTCGCTGCTACTGGACTGCCCTGTTGGTAAGTCCTCAATAAACCCTACGTCCTGTTCCATGGCTGTGGGTCTCTTCTTTGGCGTTTTGGACATGGTGCCATCCCTATTGGATTCCACAGGGTCTGGCATGACAGCCACGCAACGGTGGCATGAATGAACGCAATGCACGTCACTCACTGCACTCACTGTTGGTAAGACAGAGCTATGTACAAGACAATCCATGCAGCAGAGGCTTATTTTGAGCACATTCGTACGTATGAAAATATCTGGGCTTAGGCCAAGAAGATGAGATCAGTTGTTTGTACAAATCTATAAATATGGCATCATGCAATTGGAAAGAGCTTATAAACCAAATTCTTGATTTTCTTCTAGACCATTTAGGAACATCCCTAACATGTCTGAGTTTCTGGTTGGCTGAAATCGAGCTTTTTCCTTTTTTTTTTTTTTCTAACAAACAGGGTTCCAATATCAGTAGTGAGCAGTGTGTGCTCTAAGCCTCGTTGTGACTTTGGCTTGTGTCCGTGAGGTTTTAGTAGCTCCTCCCCTGCTGTCTGCTGTTTTGCTTTCCTTGGTTTTAGTTTTGATTTTAGTTATCTGCTGTCAACCTGAGTCTGGATAACATTAAATGGAAAATTCCAGAAATAATTTATACATTTTAAATGGCACACATTTCTGACTAGCGTGATGGAATCTCAAGCCGTTCAGCCCAGGACACGAATCATCCCTGTGCCCAGCATCTCCAGCTGTCTACGCTCCCAGCCTGTGAGTCACTGAGGCGCCATCTCCGTGGTGAGATCCACTGTTAAGTTACTGCGGTGCTTGTGTTCAAGTGGCCGTTAATTTTACTTAATAATGTCTCCAAAGCACGAGAGCGGTGATGCTGGCATATTGTTATAATCACTTCATTTTACTGTGAGTTATTATTGTTCTTAATCTCTCACTGAGCCTTATTTATAAGTTAACCTTTAGCATAGGTATGTATGCACAGGAAAACAAAGAGTGTTTAAGGGTTCAGTACTCTCTGTGGTTTTAGGCCTCCACTAGGGGTCTTGGAACATGTCCCCTGTCAATAAAGGGAGACAACTGTATTTCTAGACTTGAAGTCCCAGGTTATATCTTTATTGTAGTTGATTTTGAAAAAACACTCTTAGTTTTCATCTTTCATTTTCGTTTAAACTGGAAATGCAGCTTAAGCGCAGCACTCTGGGCAGTGGAAGGTGACAGTGGTTGTCGGTGGGTGACTCCTAGTGACAACCATCCCCAGAGAAGCTGGATCCCTAGGAAATGGCAAAATGGACATTCTCTGTAAATGGGAATGTCTGTAGTGGGTTTTTTTTTTCCAACTTGAAAATAACAAGTCACGGGCCGGGTGCGATGGCTCATGCCTGTAATCCCAGCACTTTGGGAGGCTGAGGCGGGCGGATCACGAGGTCAGGAGATCGAGACCATCCTGGTTAACTCAGTGAAACCCTGTCTCTACTAAAAATACAAAAAACTAGCCGGGCGTGGTGGTGGCGCCTGTAGTCCCAGCTACTCGGGAGGCTGAGGCAGGAGAATGGCGTGAACCCGGGAGGCAGAGCTTGCAGTGAGCTGAGATCGCGCCACCGCACTCCAGCCTGGGGGACAGAGCGAGACTCCGTCTCAAAAAAATAAAAAAAGAAAATAGCAAGTCACTAAGTCATTTGATAGCAAAAATGCCAAAGAAACCTGTCCGGATCTAATACAGAATAATTTTAGACTTTCTTGGCCCTTCTTTCAATGCTAAATTGTCTTTTGCTTTCCTTGTACATTTGCTACTCTATGACCTTCATGTTTTCCTACAAACTACTAGAAATTTAATACTGATAGCTTTCCAGACATGATACTCAGGAATATCATTAGGACATACAGTAGGAGGCTGATCTGTGAACTCACCATTCCGTCACTGCTATGAAAAAGAATATCCATTTGAGAAAGCACCTCGATTTTCCCAGCGTGAGCTTGAAGATGCACACCCCTTGGGGCGTCCATGCTTAGTCTCCGAGTAGGGGATTCTAACCTGAGGTGAGGAAAAGAAGCAAAAAAAAAAAAAAAAGTATTAAAAGCCACTCCAGCACTCCCTCAACTTAGCATGGAAAAGATAACTAGTAAGATACATAAGTCTTCAAGTCATTCTCAAATGGTAACATACTGTGCATTATTCGTTGATAAATCCAGAAATAATGTGAAGTATGAAAGAAACTTTCTATCAATGAAAGCCTATGAGATTAGTATCCTCTAAAAGCCGATAAAAACATGAGGCAGTCCTAATCCCAAGCAGCAGTTTCCAATGGCGTAGTTAAGTACTCTGGCATACTATTTCAGAAGAAAATGCCATTTATGAAGAACTACACAAAATTATTTTTGCTATGTCGCCCAGGCTAGAGTGCAGTGGCTCTTCACAGTTGTGATCATGGTGCATTGCAGCCTCAAATTCCTGGGCTCAAGAGGTCCTCCTGCCTTGGCCTCTCAAGTAGCTGTGGCAGGCTTGTTTTTTTAGTTAAAATGCCAATTTATTTAGGAAAAAAAGATAGATGTAAGGATAACACATGCGTTTTCCACGTTCATGAGACAGAATATAAGTTTGGTCTTTTTTAGAAAGATTACAGGGCAAATGGAAAGATTTCTTTTGGGAAAATTACTGAACTGATAGAACTGAAAGGAGGGAAGTTGGCCTCAGCTGACTTTGGTTTTGTACAATTAATCAGACTCTCCTTGTGGTTAAGCCAAGTACAGAAAGAGAACCAAAACTATAACAGCCGGAGGAATTCTCTTACTTGCCTCTGCCTGGAAAAGGCTGAATTTCCACCAGATGGCATAATGTGATCATTTGAAACACTTTTAAGCTGCTCAGCATCCAAGTTATGTGTATAATATTTCGTGGCCAAAGTAGGATTTATTCCCAGAATACAAGATTGGTTCAGTATTAGAAAATCCATTAATGTAATACTCCATATTAATATATCTAAGAGACATACATGACTATCTCTGTAATTACTAAAGACCCTCTGTAATTACTTCAATACCTATTCAACACAAACTAGAAATCGATATGTGCTTTCTTTATAAAATACACATTCACATCATTTTGCTTAATGGAGAAATACCAGAGGCATTTCCACTTTGACTGGAAAAAGACAGGGATGCTTACTATCTCCATTTCTTTCTCACATTGCATTGAGGACATTAGGAAATCCAATTAGCCAAGAGAAATGGATTAGATGTTACACTTGCAAAATAAGGTGTAAAACTACATCTATTTGCAAATGATCTGATGGTATACCTGGAAAATCCCAGTGAATCAATCATCAAATGGATGTGAACAATACAAGGTTTAGTGAGGTTTAGTAAGGAAATAAAATTAGCACACAGGAATCAATAGCCTTCATATCTAAAACAATAACAGGGAATAATGATGATATGATAAACCTCCTTTATAATAGCAACGAATAAACGTGGAAAACATGTATGAAGAAAACTTTTCAATGCTCCTGAGAAGTATAGAAGTAGCTTTGAACAAACGGAAGGACAGCCCTGTTCTTGGGTAGATCACTCAGCACAGTCATTTGTCAGTTTTCCCTCAGATAACTTATCAACTTAATATAATCCTAATAAAAATAAGTTTTCTGGAAGTAGACAAGTTAATACTCAAGTTCATATGCAAAAATACATAAGAACAGGCAGACTAATATTCAATGATGTACAAAGTCGTATGTGCATAACTAGTCCTACCAGACATTAAAATACCTTCTCTGTAATCCCAGCACTTTGGCAGGCCGAGGCAGGTGGATCACCTGAGGCCAGGAGATCGAGACCAGCCTGGCCAGCATGGTGAAACCTGGTCTCTACCCAGAAAAAAAAAAAAAAAAATTAGCTATGCATGGTGGCAGGCTCCTGTAATCCCAGTTACTTAGGAGGCTGAGGCAGGAGCATCTCTTGAACCTGGGAGGCAGAGGCTGCAGTGAGCTGAGAATACACCACTGCACTCCAGCCTGAACAACAGAGCAAGACTCCATCTCAAAAAAAAAAAAAAAAAAAAAGCCTGTTTAGTTAACAAAGTCAGTACTGACTCATGAATAGAGAAACTGGTGCAATAGAATAACAAGTGCAGGAACAGCCCCAAGTCTACAGAGACATTTAGTGGTAAAGGTTGTATTTCAAATCATAGGGGAAAAGTAGAGTTTTAAATAAATAATCTAGTTGCTAGCATGTCTGGTTGGTCAATTGGAAAAGATAAAATTAGAATCAGACCTCACACCTTATACATCATACCTCACACAATAATAAACTCTGAGTGGATCAGAGGTCTAATTGTAAAAGATAAAGCCATGCAAGAAACATATTAAATTCAAACTTAAAATCCAGACACAATAAAAAAGATTAGTAAACATGAGTATGTAAGCATTAAAAAGTCTGCACAGCATAAAGTACAATAAATCAAAAACCAACTGAAGCTGGGAAAAATTATTTAAAACATATATCAGGGATGAAGGGCTAATATCCCCAATATTTAAAGAAGTCTTAAAAATTGAGAGGAAAAATATTTTTTTAAAAAGTAGAAAAAGATAAATAATTCACAGAAAGGAATATAAAAATGGCCTTTAAACATATGAAAAGTTGCTCCACCTCACTCATATTAAGAGAAATGTAAACCATTTTGAGATATAATTTCTAATCTATCAGATTGGCAAAATTTAAAATATCTTAAAACACATTGTGTTGGCAGCTATCGGGAAAGGAAAATAGGTTTTATCGTATCAATGCTAGTGTGCAAACTGGCACACCTCAATGGAGGGGGAAGTCACTGGAAGGGAATTTGGCATTATCTGAGTAAACAATATAGGCATTTATGTTTTTCACCCACGGATTCCTCTTCCAGGAATTTATCATGAAGTTATATCTCCAACAATATGAAAATATACCTGCACAAGCGAACTGTAAATAAATCAGGTGCTTACATATAGCGGAGCAGTTGAAAAACCTCTGATACGTGCACACCTGGGAAGCTGTATGCGATTTCTGGGGCTGTTTCCCGGCACATGCCCTCTTCTCTGGTCCTCTGCCCCACAGACTCCCCACTCTCGGATCTCTTTCTCCTCCACTCCCAGAGATTCCCGTGCACTGACTGGATTCCCCCTCCCTGTGCCCTGATTCTGAACATGCCTGTGGGCAGAGAGCTCGGGCAAGTGTAGGGCTCACCTCATTAGTTTCTATCTTGTTTTGCACTTCCTGTTATCCAGTGTCTGAAAGTGGTTGTTTCATAGATTTGTCAAGTGTTCTTCTGGTTACCAGAGATGGTGCATCCAGTCCCAGTGACTTCATCGGGGCAGAAGAGGACTGTTGCCAGACTGCCCTGCTGTGAGCCTGCAGGGGTTCCCCGTCCCAGATCCTTCTTAACAATCTCCTTCTCCCACTTCATAAGGAAAGACATGCTCATTCATTCTGAATCGATTATGATGTATTACCCTGGGGTAGAAATATTTCCAGAGGAGATGGTGTGGGACGAGTCGGTGAGGATATGGCTGGCAGTCGTGTCTGGGTGGCAGGGTAGGGGAGGAGGTCCCGCCGGTCACAGCCCAGACTATGAAGGGCTGGGAGTGCCCAGTGGAGCACTTAGGATTTTCCTATGGCTGATGTGATGTGAGAGGAAAGAAGCATTTAAACCAGCTTGCATTTAGCAAACTCATTTTGATACCAGCGTGAGAGGCAGATTGGAGAGGAGGAAGCAGGAGGAAGGAGGAGGCTGTGAAGAGGCACCAAGTGTGGAGTCAGTGGGACTTTTTGACCTCCTTTGGATTTTAATAAACACTATCTAGTTATAAGCAGAAAATCTTGAAAATAAAGGCAACGGATGAAATAAGAAACAGTCAGGTCGTAGTCACTGCTGACATATTATTCCAGCCCATACCCCCTTGTCTTCTACAGGAGAGGTTGTTCATATTTGAACAAAAATTCTTACCTAAGGTCTTGAAATGGGTCGGCTCTGACAAGGGGCGTCTCCACCGAATGTTCGAAAAGAGCCCCTTCAGGCCCTAAACAGAAAACAAAGATGTATCAGGAGCAGAAGTAAAACAAGTGGCACCAGACAAAATAAACATTTAGCCTAG
This sequence comes from Macaca fascicularis, assembly GCF_037993035.2. Classification (NCBI taxonomy): domain Eukaryota; kingdom Metazoa; phylum Chordata; class Mammalia; order Primates; family Cercopithecidae; genus Macaca; species Macaca fascicularis. Next base: position 3,951,200 of record NC_088391.1, on the reverse strand, counting down.
ATATTAAATAATATACGGACTTTGTTCTTTGTTGCAGAATTTTTGCAGATGTTTGAGTTACGGGTGGAAAAATAGGCCCAACTGCTTCCCTACTTTTCTGAGGCTATCACAATTTCATTATGTTCCCATAAACAAAATATGTTTTTCAAAGCAATTACAAATTAGCAGGCTTATTTTAAAACTAGAAAGCAATATTAGTCTTCAAATCAAAAAAGAAAAAAAAGTCCTTCTGAAAGTTGCATACATCCATATATTTTAGGTAATAGTAATTTAACTAATTCTCTAGATTTTATGTGTAAAACTTGTATCTTGTGTTACTTGTTTCTAAGGCACTCAGGATATTTACAGAAAAATTACAAGCTTTAAATATTTAAAATGAACCTTCTAATCCCTAGGAATCAGTATGTTCCCAGTTGTTTCATGAGACTGAGAACCTAATTATATGCAAGGCCCTGTGTCAGCTGGGGTGCAGAAAAACACAGGTGAAAGTGACATGCTCTTTGATGTATCCTAACTTGTTTAATACTCAGACCTCTACAATGCAGGTAATATTTTCCCATTGTACCCATGAGGAAGCTGAGGAAGAGAAAGGTTAATTAACTTGCCTAGGGTTCCACAGGTGAGAAGTGGCAAGGCTGTAATTTGAATTCAGAGCCCACATGTTTAATCTATATACTATAGGGGTTTTCATACATAAATAACAATATGTGATAGAAAGTAATGTGCCAGTAGCGAAGTGCAACAAAATTATCTGGAGGGTCATCAATGGGGAAGAATTACTTTAAGGCATCAGGGACGACTATATAAGAAAGTGAAGTGGGTCTGAACTTTAAAATAAATAAACTTTTATGAACATACGGAGATTGCGAGCAAGAATTTCGAAAAGAGCAGCAGTCCAGGGGCAGGAAAATGTGCTGAGTGTCCAGGAATAAACAAATAGTCCAATTCACTGGAAGCAACGAATTCTACATGGAATACAAACGTATCTTTCACATTATATTTAAATCTATATCCTCTTGAATTTCATGGGCATATTCACAGATATAAGCAGCACCAAGCACCACATTGCGTACATATGCTCATCATGACTTCCCCAGGTTGCTCGTGCCTATCTTGGGCCCTGCCCTGCCTAGGGTCCCACCCCTGGCTCAGGCCCTAGCCTTGGCTTAAGAGCCTGTGGCTGCCGCTTGCAAAGCCTTTTTCTCTCCCTTGTGGTTCCACAGGAATCTCAGGAGTCATCCTCATGCTGTGAACTTTCCTCTTTAGGAAATACAGAGGGTCCCCGACTTGCCACGGCTTTGTAGCAGGCAAGCCACTGCAAGTTGAGGAGCTTCTATAATGAAACAACTAAAATGTTTATTTTTAAATCAACTCTTTTACTAGTTTCAATATTGGACACTGAAGAAAAATTGTCTGGGTAAAGGTTTCCCAGCCTCTGTGTTGAGAAATCCTCATCCTGGGCAAAAGATCTTTTGAGCAGCCCTTACTAATTTTTTTTAATTTTTTTTTTTTTTAAGACGGAGTCTCACTCTGTCACCTAGGCTGAAGTGCAGTGGCATGATCTCCACTCACTGCAATCTCCGCCTCCCAGGCTCAAGCAATTCTCCTGCCTCAGACTCCTGAGTAGCTGGGACAATGCGTGTCCACCACCACACCCGGCTAATATTTTGTATTTTTAATAGAGACAGGGTTTCACCATGTTGGCCAGTCTGGTCTCAAACACCTGACCTCCGGTGATCTGTCCGCCTCAGCCTTCCTAAAGTGCTGGGATTATAGGCGTGAGCCACCGCACCCAGCCAGTCCTACAGTTCACAGTACCTTCACATTTTCTCCACAGTATTACTGGCTATATTAGCTTTGTTATTGTAATTACTATTCCTTAGTAATTTTATTTAAATATGAAGATATGATAAAAATCCACACTGGAAAAAAGCCCTTATCCAAGAAATAATAGCTTGTGGCACAAAAGCAAAACACACTTAAATCAGAACAAAGCGAAATTTTAAAATTACAAACGGATTTAGTAGGATGATTTACATAAAAACTATAATCAACTGAAATAAAGGAACACACATAAGTGAAGGTTAATGTTTCATGAAAATTATAATTTATGTAAATTCAACTCAGATGAGAAATAGATCCTCATACATGCTGTAACAAGTCACATTTTCTTAAAATACCACTTAAGCAAACCTAAATGATAATGGAGATCATTATGTAAAGTTAGGCTATACCAAGCACTGGCGTTTCCACAATAAATGGTGCAGTCAAATTTTAGAGCACAATATCTGGTTTGTTGATGTATTGACAACATTTCCTGCTTGGCATACAGAGGAAAATAATTTAACATAGTAATCTGTATAATAATATGTATTCATTTTATCCTTTTCTTTCCTCCTTCTTCTGATTTGCAAAATATAAAAGAAAATGTAAATTTTAATACACCTCAAGTCAATTCTGAAGAAGACAAGCAGAGCTATGCTTAGTTTTATATAAGTATATTTAGTGTGATTTATGTAGCATTGTTTGAAACCTAAGTAATGCTTTGTTATCACGAACCTAGAATGAGCTTTATGAATCATCAAAAAATAATGATTTCTTTCCATAACTAAGATATAGAAACAAAAGGAATGTGGGCATAAAATTTTCTGTAATTATTTTCTCCATTTTTATATAAACAAGATGATATTATGAATGAGAAAAAAGTCAACACATTTTACTTTCTATAACACATACCCTTGTAAAACAAAACTAAAGACTGCAATCTATTCCACTTTCATGGGCAATTTTTATTTGAGCACAGTGTTGGGTCAAAATAAATATAGAGATAAATCTCTAAATGATTTTTGGGGGAATCACAGAACTGCAATTTGGGGCATATCTCCAAAGAACAAAGAAAAAGTTGGGAGTTTTATTAGAAAGAGAAACGTGGGCGGGTGCAGTGGCTCACGCCAGTAATCCCAGCACTTTGGGACGCCAAGGCGGGTGGATCACTTGAGGCCAGGAATTTGAAACCAGCCTGGCCAACATGATCAAACCCCGTCTCTACTAAAAATAAAAAAATTAGCCAGGTGTGGTGGCTCACTCTTGTAATCCCAGCTATTCAGGAGGTTGAGGCATGAGAATCATTTGAACCTGGGAGGCATAGGTTGCGGTGAGCCAAGATCGTACCATTGCACTCTAGCCTGGGCAAGAAAGTGAGACTCCATCTCAAAAAAAAAAAAAAAAAAAAAAGGAAGGAAATGTTATATATTGTTTTGAAAGAAGGCTCATTGGCACTAGAGAAGCTTCTGGGAGCTGGCGAGCTCTGATTGGCGAGTGAGGGCAGCAGGTAGAACACTTGTTGGTGTCACGGCAGGTCGTTTCAGCATTTACTAGGTAACGCCGGTCTTGGGGTGACAGCAGGCCATTTCAGCTGCTGGGCTTGAGAAAAATTCAGTTCTTGAAAAAGGTGCTACGTGCCCTGAGTGCTTTTCCCCCAGCCCCTCGATTTGCTTGGGTATGACAACATGACCCAATTCATATAATCAACTTTCACAGCAGCTTCAATTCTCTTTCCCAATAGCTGAATTTATTCAAAGAGTTTCAGTGGCACTATTTTACAGGGCAGTAAAACTCGGTAATTAGTTTTTAAATGCGTGCCAATTACTTACCTTCTAATGTAACTGTAATTAGTGATATTATATCGACATATGATTATGGTAATGTACTTATAGGGAGATAGAAAATCTATAAACTGATATGTATTATCTTTAAATAAGAGCAGCAGTTTCTCTACATTGAAATGATAAATGCCCAAATTATATGCTCTTGATTATATCATTACTATTCAGCCTCAAAGTTAAATACTCCTCGGAACCTATTTGCATATAATAAAATGAATTTTCCTAAATGGTTTCATAAAATGATTCTCAGGAAATGGTTGTTGATCTTCAATTTAATTGCATTTTCTTTACGTTTGCATTCATTTAAATATTCACAACCAAGATGATATAAGAAATATAATTGGTGTAATACCTCTTCTTTGTGGAAAATAAAACATATTATTTGAAGTCCTATAATCTAAAATTTTAGACAGGAAAAAAGTTCTACTATAAAATATCATTATATAAATCATGCATTAAAATGACCCTGTATAATATGCATTATTTATATAGGAAATTACAAATAAAAAGGAAAATAAAGGAAAGCCTAGTCTAATAATGTTAACTTTTTTATTTTTAGAATATGTCATTGAGATTAGACATGGACATGTCATTGAGATCAGACATGTCCGTTTCTACTGTGAAGCAGTAGTACTCAACACCATTCTTCCCTTCTGGATTCTAGAGCATTGTATGATGAATGATGCTCACATGAAGATCCGTAGTAAGACTGTGGTGCAAGATGGACTGAGATGGTCATGAAGGCAGTTGGAAAGTTCACGGTACAGAGCCCAGCAATCATGACACTCTTGGACAGAGCTCAGCAACTGAATGGCAAATTACTCTAAGTTGCTACATTCTTTGAGTTTCTAGGTTCCTTCAGTTATAGAAATACATAGAATTCAATATTAATACTTCTGTTCAAACAGTAATATGTTATGTGTCTCAGTATGCATTCATTTTTGTATCAACACTGATAACTGTTAAGATTTATTCTACGCATTCATCGAGCATTTATGGACTGATATGGGCTTTTCAAGTGATGTCAAAAAAATTCCATTTCTCTTCTTCAGGCAAACTTCCGCTTAATGTCCCCACATAATGCCTCTACTGCCTCCCATCCTATTCACTTTGTAATCACTTCAACCTGCCTTTTGCTTTTATTACTGCAGTGAAAAATGCTCTCCTTAAGATTGCAACGGCTTCCATAATAATAAATCCAGTGACAATTTCTGTCATCTCTCCTGGGTCCAAATTCTGAGAAAATAGTCTCTCTTGACACCAGAAAAATGATTATTGTAATATCCCTCCCACCGCATTGCCTGTCCCTTATTCTCCTTTGGTGGCTGCTCTGCCTTTATTTGGCCTCTACCGTTGGCATTTTTCGGAGCTCAGTTGGTTGATGACGCCCACATTTATCTCTAGTCTGGACTTCTGCTCTGAGCAGTAGCTAACTCACACGCCCAATAGCTGACATGACATATGCACTTGGCAGTTTTCCCAGATGATCTTCAGTTTACGTGTCTAAAATATTAACTGTTGATGCTGTCTGCCCTGCAAATGAATTCTCCTCCTCCTCAAGCCTCTCCATTACCCAGAGAGTAATGCCGTCACCCAAAGCAAATATTATCATTGAGTGTCCTCTTGGATGCCTGCCGTACATGCGATTCATGGGCAAGGCTGTAGCTGTCAGATCTTAAATTGGAGTAATTCACTTCCCTCTCTGACCATTGCTGCCACCCAATCCAGGTCACATTCACTGAGTACCTGTACTACAATTGACGTCCTCCTAACTGGTCTTACTGCTTCCATTCTTTCCTCCAACCTCCCTTGTAATGGTTGGATTGATCTTAAGATGTATAATGAATCCAGGAGTACGCTGTTCAAAACAATTCCATGCCTCCCCATTGAATTAAAACAAATCCTAACTTCTTATAATGGCCAGCAAATCCCTGCATAATCTGGTCCCACTCTATCTCCCTTTACACCAGGCTTTTTTCAGACTCAAACTTGGTAAGATTAAAAATAAAAATCATGAAATAATATGGCATAGATAAGCCAAACACAGCAGTTATCACAATGAATGTGAATGTTTTAAATTCCACATTAAATATCAAAATAAATTATGTTACAAAAAATAAATCCAGCCAAATGCCACATACAAAAGAAATTCAAATAATTTAATATGAGAAAAATTTCAGCTGGGAGAGTCACTTGAGATGCCAAATCACTGAGGTCCTCTTAGAGACAGATGTTGAGAGAAGTCTTTGCAGCAGCAAGTGATGTCGCAATTGATGGAATCATTTTGCAACCAAAAAGGGAAATATCAACATACTTGCAGAGAAGAAAAGGTAGAGAAATATTACTTGGCTACTAAATTAATCAACAACCTGGGGTTACCCTTTCCCCAGCCTTCCTATGTGAGATTTGCAGTTTAAGCCTGTTTTAATTGGGACTCTTGTTCCTTTCAGCTGAAATACCATTGACTGCAGCACAGCACTGACCGCGCGTGCAGCGCTGCATCAGACAGTGTTCTGTGCCCTTGGGTATGTGTTTGAAGGATATGGTGCTCCTAAAAGCACCTTCCAGATATCGGTCTTCACGTCTTTTTCGACTTAACATCCTTGTTTATTTTCACTTCTTCAGTGGCTGAACACGTTCTCCAGGTCCATTTTTGTCACTGGCTATAATTATGGGTGACTCTAGCATTTCTACACTATCACTTTTGACTTTATGTGATCTTGCTTAGCTGCACAGAAGGCATGAAGAATTGGGATTGTTGCTAGATCTTACTTTTTCTCATTAGTGGTGGGAAATGGATCCTATTAAAGAACTCTGTTTTTAAAGATAATATTGGGAAACGGACCAAGCCTAGCAAATTGTTGCCAGGGAGCTAAAATACACTTACAGTGGCCAAACTAACAATTTGTCATCTAGCAGAAGTCAGTTCTGGCAATGGTGTAGAATAGTTTTTTGAAGACAACGTTGTGATGTTATTCCAATGGTATGTTCTGTAATTTGGGTTAATAAAAGAAACGTTAACTTTGGCCACTTGGTGGCTAATTTTGTGGGGAAGGAAGATGCGCCTGCTCAAAGGCCTAAATCCATTTCAGACTGAACTGATGAAATTGTGTAATCGCTTCCATAAATTTCACTTAAAAACTATTATTCAGTAGCCTAGTTGACTAAAGTCTAAATGGAAGCTATTTAAGAATTAAAGAGAGGTTTTAGCTTATTTGAGTCATTAAAACAACAGCAATAGCAATTGTCTTAATTACTCAAAGAATGGCAATTCGAGTCAGGATTGGGACTTGGTGCAGCCAGGAGTTTCGAGTGCACCGTCTTAAGGAGAGCGCGACTTTACTTTCCCCTTTCATCAGAGCTATGGGCTGCTGTGCAAGTGACGAGAGCGGAGAAAAGAAGCAAAGAATTGGGTTTTCTTTCCAGTCCTCAGAGTGAGGCCGCTGTCTCTTTTCCTACCACTGCTCTTTCCTTGGCTGTCAATTGCTGTTGCTTTTGCTGACCTGAGAAACTCCAAAGGCTACTTGGAGTCAATCCAAGTAGATTTATGACAAAGAGGTCATATCCAGAATCTACAAGGAACTTAAACAAATTTACAAGAAAACAACAACCCCATCAAAAAGTGGGCAAAGGATATGAACAGACACTTCTCAAAAGAAGACATTTATGCAGACAACAAACATATGAAAAAAAAAAACTCATCATCACTGGTCATTAGAGAAATGCAAATCAAAACCACAATGAGATACCATCTCACACCAGTTAGAACGGCAATTATTAAAAAGTCAGGAAACAACAGATGCTGGAGAGCATGTGGAGAAATAGGAACACTTTTACACTGTTGGTGGGAGTGTAAATTAGTTCAACCATTGTGGAAGACAGTGTGGCAATTCCTCAGGGACCTAGAACCAGAAATACCATTTGACCCAGCAATCCCATCACTGATTTATAATCCCAAAGGATTATAAATCATTCTACTATAAAGACCCATGCACACATATGTTTATTGTGGCACTATTCACAATAGCAAAGTCTTGGAATCAACCCGAATGCCCATCAATGATAGATTGGATAAAGAAAATGTGACACATATATACCATGGAATACTATACAGCCATAAAAAAGATGAGTTCATGTCCTTCGCAGGGACATGGATGAAGCTGGAAACCACCATTCTCAGCAAACTAACAAAGGAACAGAAAACCAAACACTGCATGTTCTCACTCATTAGTGGGAGTTGAGCAATGAGAACACATGGACACAGGGAGGGGAACATCACACACTGGGGTCTGTTGGGGAGCGGGGGGCTAGGAAAGGGACAGCATTAGGAGAAATACCTAATGTAGATTACGGGTTGATGGGTGCTGCAAACCACCATGGCATGTGTATACCTATGTAACAAACCTGCACGTTCTGCACAAATATCCCAGAACTTAAAGTATAAAAAAAAGTTACCCATTGTTATTTTCAGCAATTGTCCATTAATATCTGTTCATGAGTACAGTCTGTGTAGAATGCTAATCCTTATGTTTTCTTCCTGATAAACTCCTACCCATCTTTCTAGGACCAGCTCAAATGTCTCTTTCCTGGAGAAATCACTGGTGACCTATTCTGCCTCTCTTTCCACGCATCATACCCAGCAGAATGAATCCTTTTCTCTGGGCTGCTCCTGTAGGCTTTTGCTCAAACATCTTTTAGTGTCCTTAACTGATTGTATCCAACAAATTAATTTGTGTTTCCACCTCCCCAGCCAAAGTATAAGCATCATGTAAAAGGAAGCATGTCTGAATTATTTTGTACTGGAGGCTTTTAGGTTAGTCACTGACACACAGCAAATGCTATGTAAATGCTAATTCCAGAGAAACAGTATAAATTTAAGTGCTTCTAAATTGGGGGAGATTTTACTCCCCCTCCCCCAATAATGGGGAACTTTGGCCATGTTGGGAGAGATTTTTGGTTGTCACAACTGGTGGGGTGGGAATGCTACTAGCACCTAGTGAGGCTAAGGATGCCACTAAATGGCTAAGGATGCCGCTAAACATCCCGCAACGCACAGGACAGTCTCCCCCAATCTCCATCAAAAACATTATCCAGCCCAAAATGTTAACAATGCTAAGGTTCAATAGCAAAGACATAGAATCACCCTAAATGCCCATCAGTGACAGACTGGATAAAGAAAATGTGGAATACTATGCAGACATTAAAAAGAATGTGATCATGCACGCCCTTCTAGGGACATGGATGGAGCTGGAGACTATTATCCTTAGCAAACTAAGACAGGAACAGAAAACCAAATTCTGCATGTTCTCACCTATAAGTGGGAGCTAAATGATGAGAACATGTGGACACATAGAGGAGAACAACAGACACTGAGGCCTATTGGAGGGTGGAGGATGGGAGGAGGGAGAGGAACAGCAAAAATAACTAATAACCTGGGTTAATACGTGGGTGATGAAATAATCTGTACAACAAACCCCCATGACACAAGTTACCTATGTAATAAACCTACACTTGTACCTGTGAACTTAAAGTTTAAAAAAAAAAAAAAAAAAGTGTTAAGATCGACAAAGTCTGCCGTAGACAATGGTTAGAGAGTCAGACCTTGGATAGAGACAAAACAAGAAGGGAAACATCAAAACTGTGGAATCTCTTAGTTTCTTTCATTACAAAATGTAAGGAAGCCAATAACATATTGGAAAATTGAGAAGAATTATGGTTTGCTCAAAATTGTACCGTTTGTACACTCTCAGTTCATGGTGTCTCTGGCAATAAGAACTAGAAATGTTTGCAACACCAAAATAACAAGGAAAGCGTAGAGTCATTAGAGGTGGGGTATATTTTGCTTAGCTGCACTGCAGAGGAGGAGTTTGGGAGAAAACTGTGCCTCAGGCAAAAACAATTATGAAATAGAAGATTATAACTTGTCTTTTGAAAGGACAACTTGAATGCATGTTCTAGAGCAGGGACTCTAGATCCCTGGGCCATAGACGGGTCCTGGTCTGTGGCCTGTTAGGAACTGGACCTCACAGCAGGAGGTGAGCAGCGGGCCAGCGAGCATTACCGCCTGAGCTCCGCCTCCTATCAGATCAGTGGAGGCATTAGATTCTCACAGGAGGGCGTACCCTGCTGTGAACTGTGCATGTGAGGGATCTAGGTTGCGTGCTCCTGATGAGAATCTAATACCTGATGATCTGAGGTGGAGTCGTTTCATCCCAAAACCATCTCCCACACTGTGAAAACATTTTCTTCCATGAAACCAGTCCCTGGTGCCAAAATGGTTGGGGAACTGCTGTTCTACAGAGAGCATTGACATATTGCTGACCTGCTGTTTCTCCTGCTGGTTCACGTTAGTCCAGGGCAGTGGTTCTCAAAGTGTGGTCCCCAGAGCTGTGGCAGCAGCAGCACCTGGGGACTTCCTAGAAACACAGATTCTCAAGTCACATTCCAGACCTGCTGAATCAGAAGCTCTGGGGATGAGGGCCAGCACTATTATTATTATTATTGTTATTGAGATATGGTCTCACTCTGTCGCCCAGGCTGGAGTACAGTGGCTCAATCTCAGCTCACTGCAACCTCTGCCTTCCAGGCTCAGGTGATCCTCCCACCTCAGCCTCCCAAGTAGCTGGGACCACAGGCACACATCACTGTGCCTGGCTAATTTTTCTATTTTTTCTTTTGTAGAGATGGGGTTTCACCATGTTGTTCAGGCTGGTCTTAAACTCCTGGGCTCAAGCGATCCACCTACCTCAGCCTCCCAAAGTGCTTGGATTACAGGTGTGAACCATTGTGCCTGGCCCCCGGCAGTATATTTTAAACAAACCCTCTGGATGGTTCTGACGCATGCATACAGTTAATAAACAATACAGTTGCTTATCAATTTTTCTCATCTGTTCCTCTAATTGATGTCATGGCCCAGAAGGAGTCCTGGGCTAAGGAAAAGTTCATTTTGCTGATTCTCTGTGTAGGAAGGCTTTGGTTTGAAGCGATCTAAGCTGTTAGACTGTTTTCCCTGCAGATTGTACTGCCCTGCAGTGCAATGATACTCTACCAAGAACTCTGCTGTCCTTTGCATACTTGATCCACTTAACCCAGCAATGATAGTACAGTTGACATTATCAACTCACTTTTAGAAGTCAGGAAACAGAAAACAAAAATTAACTTACTTGAAATTATGCAGCTAGTAATTGCAGAGGTAGGAACTGAATCCTGGTCTACCCAGCCCATATTCTTTATCGTACGCAACAGTGCATTTCTGATGCTCAAGGTGCTTTGTTGGACAATGACCAATTTCCTTTAACTAAATGCCCTAGTGTCTTTCATTTTAGTAACAAAACCAGATACATTACTGTCTTAGAGTATGCAACATTAGGTTATGATTTGTTAGGGCCGGTAATAGGGTGGAGTCTACTTCCTTGACCAGGAAATATTATTTGTTTTTCATTTGGGAGTATTGATAGGATTGTGTGAGACAATAACATCGCTATTGGTTTTCACAGTAGTACAGAAAGGCACTGCGATAGATTTAACAAGTGTCTGCTTATGTCTTCTTGTCTTTAGCAAGTGAATTTAGAGTATGTTCCGAAAAATTTTTTTCATAAAATGGTCTCTTCTCAGTCTTAAAAATGAGTCCTATGAGACCGGTATTCAACTTTTAGTTCAAAAAGAGAACTTTTTTGTAGAAATATGAGGAATTCAAGTACATGATATGATGAGAATAAAAGAAACTTGGGAAACAGATACTTGAACTGCACAGATAACAGTGACATTTGATAAGTCTGTGGGTTACTCTAGTTAGAAAAAGACAAAGGGTGGCAGGGCGCTGTGGCTCACACCTCTAATCCCAGCATTTTGGGAGGCCGAGGTGGGTGAATCATTTGAGGTCAGGAGTTTGAGACCAGCCTGGCCAGCATGGAGAAACCCTGCCTCTACTAAAAATACAAAAATTAGCCAGGCGTGGTGGTGGGTGCCTGTAGTCCCAGCTACTCAGGAGGCTGAGGCAGGAAAATCGCTTGAACCTGGGAGGCGGAGGTTGCAGTGAGCCAAGATTGGGCTACTGCATTCCAGCCTGGGCAACAGAGCGAGACTCTGTCTAAACAAAAAAAAAAAACAAAAAAAAAAACAAAAGAAAAAGAAAGAGAGAAAGAAAGAAAGAGAGAACGACGGAAAGAAAGAAAGGAAGAATGAAAGAAAGAACGAAAGAAAGAAAGAGACAAAGAGTAAAACTGTGGTGGAAGAAGGGTGGGCCAAGATCTGCAGGAAGGATTTTGTTCTTCTAGGAGAGCATCAAGAGAGTTGCAATGGAGAAAATGCAATACATTCAAGCTCTCTTATCTGCTTGAAAGATTCCACATAAGCTTGTCAATAGCACAATGTGTTTTTGCAGATGTGTACTCCATGGAATGTTGTGTTTTTCTCGAATTAGTACATACCAGTTACTCGAAGTTTATCTGTACCAACCACAACTTCCTTCTCATCTACAGTAAATAGTGGCTTGCCGTCGTTGGAGTTGATCTGAAACTGTTGACTCTGGACTTCTACCATTTTGGGACCTGAAGAATTAATTAAAACAGTTTATTATAAACTGTTCACTACAAGCAGTGTCAAAACCTCTATTTTTACACATGCCATGTCAACCCAACAAGACCAAGTACCTAAAGATTTGGTATTTGTTAGCATTAGTGGTACTGATTGATTCTGTAATTAAACTTTGCAACTTTTAAGTCTAAATTTATCATATTATTAAAATTAATTTATGTCAAACATATGTTAACCTATATCAATATATGTATAAATACATTATTTAAGAGTTTCTTAAGATTTTTAAATACTTGCCCAAAATAATATGGTTCTCCTATTCGTGGTTAAACTTGTATTCTTTTGGTTATTAACCACCTAAGAATCTCACATTCCGAAATGTGAGATTTGTGAAAGACCATCTTACAAATGGCTCACTTTAATGGTCAAAGTTAATCTAGAAGATGAGTTGTATCCTGAATTTTTTCTCTACCATTATTCTCAGAAGAGCTGCTCACCCTCTACTCCACGGGAAAAACAAGCATCACTGTGGAAGAACACCTTCCTGTTTTTGCCCTTCCCCTAAAAAATTTTTGACTTTGCCATGCCTTCTGTTTCACTTTTGTATCCAAGCTTATGCCCTTCACCTGAGCTCTAGACCCACTGCCTTCCAGCTCTTTCATCTATTCAGCAGGTGTTCTGTGGGTGCTCACTCACCCTGTGCCATCCAGACATGAGGGTGAGGTCACACCTCCCACTCACTCAGCTACACACCAACCCCAGGCACTCATCATGTGTTCCCCAATTCCTCTTTGATGCTTCCAAACTTTCTAACCCAGGCCTCATGGATTAATCTCCCTAGAGTACAGCCTTCATCATCTACTTAAGAAACTATGAGTTCCTCAATTTGTTTATGTTAGCTTTACATTCTTCTTTTTTTTTTTTTTTTTTGAGGCAGAGTTTCGCTCATGTCACCCAGGCTGGAGTACAATGGCACGATCTCTGCTGGCTGCAACGTCCGCTTCCCAAGTTCAAGTGATTCTCCTGCCTCAGCCTCCAGAGTAGCTGGGATTACAGGCATGTGCCACCACACCCGGCTAATTTTGTATTTTTAGTAGAAATGGGATTTTACCATGTTGGCAAGGTTGGTGTCAAACTCCTGACCTCAGGTGATCCGCCCACCTCGGCCTCCCAAAGTGCTAGGATTACAGGTGTGAACCACCACATCCAGCCTATATTCTTATCTCTAAGTTGAGGCTGGACACAGTGGCTCACACCAGTAGTCCTAGCAGTTTGTCAGGCCAAGGCGAGCAGATCACCTGAGGTCAGGAGTTTGAGACCAACCTGGCCGACATGGAGAAACCCCATCTCTACTAAAAATACAAAAAGTAGATGGGCATGGTGGTGCATGCCTGTAATCCCAGCTATGTAAGGAGGCTGAGGCAGAAGAATTGCTGGAATCCGGAAGGTGGAGGCTGAAGTAAGCTGAGATCGCACCACTGCAGTCCAGCCTGGGTGACAGAGCAAGACTACCTCTCAAAAAAAAAAAAAAGAAGTTGAGAAAATAAGTCATATCTTATAATTTTTTGTGTGTGTGTTCCTCTGACCCTAACAGTTCTCAAAAAAATTTTTGGATACCTGGTAGAAATTAAGTAAAGCCTTTCTATTAATGCATTGATCAGTTTTGGACATGCTCATCCAAGTGTTCTTAATTTTATTAATTTGTATTTAAAACCCTCCAGTGAGTCTTTATTTAAATAAATAAATATTTTTGGCAAGAGTGCCGGTTATAAAGTTGACTTTTTTCTCTACGTTATATCTCCTTTTTTTAAAAAACAAAAATTTCACTTTATTTTTTGGTATTTGTATGTTATTTTCCCCAATCTGAGACTCAGAGTTCCTGTTTATCTCTTCTGGGTCACTGATATGCCTGTGTATTTATTATATAAATACCGATTTGCATTTAATGGTGACTACCAAGTTACCTGACTTTAAAATTGAGAAATAATTGGAATAATTAATCCAGTAAGAGTTCATTGTTTTGCTCACTAGAGGTTCATCTTACAATTCTAAGAGGCCTTATTAAGTATAAGGGGTTGAACTAAGTGACAATTTTTTTTTCTGTAGTTATTACATCGATAAAATATTCAGTGAATAAGTTTAGTTTCATAGTAAGTCTGTGCAGCAAATACACATAAATTGTTACTCAAATCAAATAAAATGCAGGAAAGTGAATGGTTCCATTCAGTACAAATCTATTGGCCGGGCGCGGTGGCTCAAGCCTGTAATCCCAGCACTTTGGGAGGCCGAGACGGGCGGATCATGAGGTCAGGAGATCGAGACCATCCTGGCTAATACGGTGAAACCCCGTCTCTACTAAAAAATACAAAAAACTAGCCGGGCGAAGTGGCAGGTGCCTGTAGTCCCAGCTACTCAGGAGGCTGAGGCAGGAGAATGGCGTGAACCCGAGAGGAGGAGCTTGCAGTGAGCTGAGATCCGGCCACTGCACTCCAGCCTGGGTGACAGAGCGAGACTTCGTCTCAAAAAACAAACAAACAAACAAAAAAAACCAAAAAAACAAATCTATTGCATGCTTTTTATGTACAAGGTTCTGTGCTAAGCATTGACAATGTGCAAATGAGTGAGATATAGCTCCCAGCGCAGAGGATTCTGTGGTTCACTAAAAAGAAAAGCATGTAAGCCTGGTTTCAGGACAACTTGCTAAGTATTAGGATGCAAGCATGACAGAGTCTTGACTAGGAATTCATGGTCCATCCATCCAGGCTAAGAGTAGCGTCCAGAGACGCGATGCCTGAACTGACTTGGAAGAAGGAGTTCATGCTTCCTGCTGGGCGCAGTGGCTCACCCCTGTAATCTCAGCACTTTGGGAAGCCAAGGCGGGCAGATTGCCTGAGCTCAGGAGTTCGCGACCAACCTGGGCAACACAGTGAAACCCTGTTTCTACTGAAAATATAAAAATTAGCTGGGTGTGGCGGCGTGTGCCTGTAGTCCCAGCTACTGGGGAGGCTGAGGCAGGAGAATTGCTTGAACCCAGGAGGTGAAGGTTGCAATGAGCTGAGATCGGGCCACTGCACTCCAGTCTGGGTGACAGAGCGAGACACTGTCTCAAAAAACAAAAAAGGAAGAGTTCATGCTTCCCTGTTGAAGGAAGAACAGGGATCTCCAGGTAAAGGAAACTATTTGAGCAAAGGCATAGCGGCGAATAAAATCCCATCTCCATTTTATTAAAAATAGACACTGCATGTTTAAATTTAAATACGCTTTCCACTTCAGAGAAAACTGTACTGTTCTTCAATAGTTATGGAGTTTGTAATTAATTTTCTAACTTTTATTAATATTCTAGCAGTTTCTTTAACCTAGTTGGACACTGATTAAAGCTGAGGATGTAATTGTCTTTTGCAGTAGAGGTCTTTAAGAAATAAAATTTAAATTCTACCTTGTTGATAAGAAAAGAGCTATCTGTACAGTCCCATTTTTAATGAAAGGCTTTGGTACAAAGAGAAAAAGTTAATGGTTTTGTGATCTGATTAATTAAGTTTGGGAAATTAGCTTAAGGGTTTTTCTGGTGAAAATACCATCAAATTCTCCCTTACATATAATGTGTCTCATCAGCAACCTTCTTTTGTTCCTTAGGATATCTTTAATTTAAAATAAAATAATTTAGAAACAAATATCACAAAGTCCTTTAAAAAAAGGAAACATATATTCTGCTGGTGCAAATATGGTATCACAGAGAAAGGACTGGGCTGGAAGCACAAAGCTGTGCTTGTTAGCGCTACTACTTTTGTGGCATAATCTTGTATTATACAGTTCCACTTCATATGCCTGGCACTAATGACCTTTACTTGTGTTAAATAAAATAAAATGAGATAAAATAAGAGACGAGGCTTGAGAAGTCCCTGAGCAAACAAAGCTAGTTATGCTATGCCAGTGAAACTTAGGTTATTTCTAGTAAATGTCCCTGATAATTATAAGCAAAACTGACATAGCTTTCCAAAAATGCTGTAAAATGATCTTTTTTTTTTTTTTTTTTTTTTTTTTTTTAAAGACAGGGTCTCAGTCTGTTGCCCAAGCTGGAGTGCAGTGGTGTGATCTCAGCTCACTGCAACCTCTGCCTGCCGGGTTCAAGCGATTCTCCTGCCTTAGCCTCCCGAATAGCTGGGATTACAGGCACCTGGTTGACTTTTGTATTTTCAGTAAAGATGGGATTTTGCTATGTTGCCCAGGCTAGTCTTGAACTCCTGGCCTCAAATGATCCGCCCGCCTCTGCCTCCCGAAGTGCTGGGATTACAGGCATGAGCCACTGCGCCCGGCCAGATGATCACTTTTAACCAATCTTCTGCCATCTGGAAACCCTGACTGTAATAATCATTGTAAAGGTTAACCTCCTCATTTCACTATATATATGTGTGTGTGTGTGTGTATATATATATAGTGAATATATATAAATAACATATATAATATTTATATAATTATATATAAATATATCTATATATAATAAATTATATACATATAAATATATATATAAAATCCAACCATTAGAACACTATCCTACCTGCCAACTGGTTTATCAGCCCATCCCATCCTACACAATCTTTTATTCATTCCTCCCTTCACTTATTTAACAAATATTTATTGTATAACCTATTACATGTAAAAGGGTAGCCTGAATTATGAATTGTGGCATTAACTGAATTGAAAAAAATCTAATTCCAATTAGTGAATCAAATTATTTTACATATATTCCTTGAAATATTACATAGCCATGAAAATAATGCTATGATTTTTAAAAATTTCATAGATTAAATTGGAAAAGGATGGACTTCTGGGTGGCTGATGACCACGCTGGCTATATAGTAATCAGTTTCCCAAAAGGTCATCCCCAAACTCTAAGGAGTAGCTTCACATCTATAAAAATTCCACACAAACCAGGCGTGGTGGCTCACGCCTATAATCCCAGCACTTTGGGAGGCTGAGGCGGGCGGATCATGAGGTCAGGAGATCGAGACCATCCTGGTTAACACAGTGAAACCCCATCTCTACTAAAAATACAAAAAATTAGCCGGGCGTGGTGGTGGCACCTGTAGTCCCAGCTACTCAGGAGGCTGAGGCAGGAGAATGGCGGGAACCCGGGAGGTGGAGCTTGCAGTGAGCCAAGATCTCACCACTGCACTCCAGCCTGGGCGACAGAGCGAGACTCCGTCTCAAAAAAAAAAATAAATAAATAAAATAAAATAAAATAAATAAATAAATAAATAAATAAAAACAAACACACACACACACACACACAAACCAAACCCTTGCATTACTTAAAGGCAGAACTGTGAGTTGAGGGAGAAAAATTAACAAGTGCCAGGACTACAACTTCTCACACGCCTGCTCCATCACAGGCGTTATGGTAAGCAAAAGCCATGGGAAGGACGGATGAGGAGACTTAGAGAGAAGCCACTTAAGGAATGGACAAAAGTAATGCAGGAAATGAATACTAATGAGCTGGGATAAAAATCCTGATATCAGACAAGGTGGAATTCAAGTCAAAAGCGTTAAATATGACAAAAAAAATTTAATGCTAAAATTATAACCCACAAAACAAAGTATTTACAAATATCTATCTCCCAAATATCACAGAAACAACATGCATGAAACAAAAATAAAAGATGTGAGGACCCAATACAGGAGCACCCAGATTCATAAAGCAAGTCCTTAGAGACTTACAAAGAGACTTAGACACCCACACAATAATAATGGGAGACTTTAACACCCCACTGTCAATATTAGACAGATCAATGAGACAGAAAGTTAACAAAGATATCCAGGACTTGAACTCAGCTCTGCAGCAAGCTGACCTAATAGACAACTACAGAACTCTCCACCCCAAATCAACAGAATATACATTCTTCTCAGCACCACATCGCACTTATTCCAAAATTGACTACATAGTTGGAAGTAAAGCACTCCCCAGCAAATGTAAAAGAATGGAAATCACAACAAACTGTCTCTCAGACCACAGTGCAATCAAATTAGAACTTAGGACTAAGAAACTCACTCAAAACTGCACAACTACATGGAAACTGAACAACCTGCTCCTGAATGACTACTGGGTAAATAATGAAATGAAGGTAGAAATAAATAAGTTATTTGAAACCAATGAGAACAAAGATACAATGTACCAGAATCTCTGGGACACATTTAAAGCAGTGTGTAGTGGGAAATTTATAGCACTAAATGCCCACAAGAGAAAGCAGGAAAGATCTAAAACTGACACCCTAACATCACAATTAAAAGAACTAGAGAAGCAAGAGCAAACAAAGTCAAAAGGTAGCAGAAGACAAGAAATAACTAAATCAGAGCAGAACTGAAGGAGATAGAGACACAAAAAATCCGTCAAAAATTCAATGAATCTAGGAGCTGCTTTTTTGAAAAGATCAACAAAATTGATAGTCCACTAGCAACACTAATAAAGAAGAAGAGAGAAGAATCAAATAGACACAATAAAAACTGATAAAGGGGGTATCACCACCGATCCCACAGAAATACAAACTATCATCAGAGAATACTATAAACAACCTCTACGCAAATAAACTAGAAAATCTAGAAGAAATGGATATTTCCTGGCCACATATACCCTCTCAGGACTAAAATAGGAAGAAGTTGAATCCCTGAATAGACCAATAACAGGCTCTGAAATTAAACAATAATTAATAGCCTACCAACCAAAAAAAGTCCAGGACCAGATGGATTCATAGTCAAATTCTACCAGAGGTACAAAGAGGAGCTGGTACCATTCCCTCTGAAACTATCTCAATCAACAGAAAAAGAGGGAATCCTCTCTAACTCATTTTATGAGGCCAACATCATCCTGATACCAAAGCCTGGCAGAGACACAACAAAAAAAGAGAATTTTAGACCAATATCCCTGATGAACATCAATGCGAAAATCCTCAATAAAATACTGGCAAACCGAATCCAGCAGCACATCAAAAAGCTTATCCACCATGATCTAGTTGGCTTCATCCCTGGGATGCAAGGCTGGTTCAACATATGCAAATCAATAAATGTAATCCATTACATAAACAGAACCAAAGACAAAAACCACATGATTATCTCAACAGATGCAGAAAAGGCCTCTGAGAAAATTCAACAGCCATTCATGCTAAAAACTCTCTATAAACTAGGCATTGATGGGGCGCATCTCAAAATAATAAGAGCTATTTATGACAAACCCACAGCCAATATCATACTGAATGGGCAAAAACTGGAAGCATTCCTTTTGAAAACTGGCACAAGACAGGGATGCCCTGTCTCACCACTCCTATTCAACATAGTGTTGGAAGTTCTGGCCAGGGCAATCAGGCAAGAGAAGGAAATAAAGGGTATTCAATTAGGAAAAGAGGAAGTCAAATTGCCCCTGTTTGCAGATGACATGATTGTATATATTTAGAAAACCCCATCGTCTCAGCCCAAAATCTCCTTAAGCTGATAAGCAACTTCAGCAAAGTCTCAGGATACAAACTCAATGTGCAAAAATCACAAGCATTCCTATATACCAATAACAGAGAGTCAAATAATGAGTGAACTCCCATTCACAATTGCTACAAACAGAATAAAATACCTAGGAATACAACTTACAAGGGAGGTGAAGGACCTCTTCAAGGAGAACTACAAACCACTGCTCAATGAAATAAAAGAGGACAGAAACAAATAGAAGAACATTCCATGCTCATGGATAGGAAGAATCAATATTGTGAAAATGGCTGTACTGCCCAAGGTAATTTATACATTCAGTGCCATCCCCATCAAACCACCAATGACTTTCTTCACAGAATTGGAAAAAACTACTTTAAAATTCATACAGAACCAAAAAAGAGCCTGCATTGCTAAGACAATCCTAAGCCAAAAGAACAAAGTTGGAGGCATCATACTACCTGACTTCAAACTATACTACAAGGCTACAGTAACCAAAACAGCATGGTACTGGTACCAAAACAGATACATAGACCAATGGAACAGAACAGAGGCCTCAGAAATAATGCCACACATCTACAGCCATCTGATCTTTGACAAAGCTGACAAAAACAAGCAATGGGGAGAGGATTCCCTATTTAAAAAATGGTGCTAGGAAAACTGGCTAGCCATATGTAGAAAGCTGAAACTGGATCTCTTCCTTCCACCTTATACAAAAATTAATTCAAGAAGGATTAAAGACTTAAATGTTAGACCTAAACCATAAAAACCCTAGAAGAAAACCTAGGCAATACCATTCAGGACATAGGCATGGGCAAGGACTTCATGACTAAAACACCAAAAGCAATGGCAACCAAAGCCAAAATTGACAAATGGGATCTAATTAAACTAAAGAGCTTCTGCACAGCAAAAGAAATTACCATCAGAGTGAACAGGCAACCTACAGAATGGGAGAAAATTTTTGCAATCTACCCATCTCACAAAGGGCTAATATCCAGAATCTACAAAGAACTTAAACAAATTTTTAAGAAAAAAATCAAACAACCCCATCAAAACGTGGGCAAAGGATGTGAACAGACACTTCTCAGAAGAAGACATTTATGCAGTCAACAGACACATGAAAAAATGCTCATCACTGGTCATCAGAGAAATGCAAATCAAAACACAAAGAGATACTATCTCACACCAGTTAGAATGGTGATCATTAAAAAGTCAGGAAACAACAGGTGCTAGAGAGTATTTGGAGAAATACGAACACTTTTACACTGTTGGTAGGAGTGTAAACTAGTTCAACCATTGTGGAAGACAGTGTGGCAATTCCTCAAGGATCTAGAACTAGAAATTTCATTTGACCCAGCAATCCCATTACTGGGTATATACCCAAAGGATTATAAATCATGCTGCTATAAAGACACATGCACACGTATGTTTATTGCAGCACTATTCACAATAGCAAAGACTTGGAACCAACCCAAATGTCCATCAATGATATGACTGGATTAAGAAAATGTGGCACATATACACCATGGAATACTGTGCAGCCATAAAAAAGGATGAGTTCATGTCCTTTGTAGGGACATGGATGAAGCTAGAAACCATCATTCTGAGCAAACTATCGCAAGGACAGAAAACCAAACACAGCATATTCTCACTCCTAGGTGGGAATTGAACAATGAGAACACTTGGACACAGGAAGGGGAACATCACACACCAGGGCCTGTTGTGGGGTGGGGGGATGGGCAAGGGATAGCATTAGGAGATATACCTAATGTAAATGACTAATCGGTGCAGCACACCAACATGGCACATGTATACATATGTAACAAACCTGCATGTTTTGCACATGTACCCTAGAACTTAAAGCATAATAATAATAAAAAAAGTTTTCATGTTAGTTTTCACTTTTTTCTTGTAGTTCCTTGAGTAACTTAATAATAAACACTTTGAATTATTTATCTGGTATTTCAAAGATTTCATTGGTTTGGATCCACTGCTGGAGACTCAATGTGAGCTTTTGAAAGTTTTATAAAACCCTGTTTTTTCATACGGCCAGAATTATTTCTCTGGTTCCTTCTTATTTGGGTAGATCCGCCCGTCTTGGCCTCCCAAAGTGCTGGGATTACAGGCTTGAGCCGCCACACCCGGCCATACCTTTCTCATTCTTATTCTCTTTTTTTCAGACAAAGGTTCTCCTCCACCACAGAATCGAATTCCTAGTGATCCTCCCTGCCTCAGCCTCCCCAGTAGCTGTGACTACAGACATTCACCACCACACCTGGCTAATTTTTAAAATTATTTTTTTAGAGATGTTGCCCAGGCTGATCTCAATCACCTAGGCTCAAGCAATCCTTCCGTCTTGGCCTCCCAAAGTGCAGGGATTACAGGCATGAGCCACCAGGCCTGGCCTGCATTCCTTCTTACCACCTTCTTACCAGCTGGTTTGCTCTTCCGATATTGCTTTCATCTATATTTCTTCTTGCTGATCT
Organism: Macaca fascicularis; assembly: GCF_037993035.2. Lineage (NCBI taxonomy): Eukaryota > Metazoa > Chordata > Mammalia > Primates > Cercopithecidae > Macaca > Macaca fascicularis. The sequence goes on along the minus strand of NC_088391.1, from coordinate 3,929,050 downwards.
TCTCTGTTTATAGGATTCCATGTGACCTCGCTCCCATGTGACCTTATTCTCCCGTCTTAGTTGACTGGATGGGTGTACGTAGCTGACTGACCTGATGGAATGTGGTGGGACAGATGAACTGGGCTAATTAGAGTACTTTGTGGACTTAGAATTTGCGTAATCAAAGACTAAACTGTGTGATGTTGATAACTACAGCCGAGCGGATAAGAATCAGGGAGGCCCTGTAGGTTCTGTACAGTGAGAAGTGATACAGCCAAGTCAAAATGGTGGCAAAGATAAACTGGAAAGGAGGAGAATGGAACACATGGGGAGAAGCAGAGAGAAGAGAAGAAAGAACAGGGAGGGAACTGAATCTATTCTTGGCTCTCAGCCACAGGTCTCTGTGCTCTTTGAGGCCAGCTACTTGGGTTCCTTTCCTTTGGTTGCTGCAAGAGTCTTTGGTAACCTACAATAAACATTTGTTTCTTGTACTAGCTTTAATTGTCCTCTGTTTCTTGGAACAAAAATAACTCTAATCAAAGCACTTCAGGCTGTCCCCTCACCCCCCACCCCACTCTGTGGTGCTATTCTGTGGTCAACACAGCACGATATTTAGAAAATTCATACTTTGTTCATAAGTAGTTTTGATTTCTTTAGAAGAAAAAACAATGCATCCATTTAGCACTATTCATGGACCACATGCATGCAAAATACCATGATGAAGCTGGACTCACCGACTTTCAACCTGCCTGTGACCTCCCCTTCTGAGTTGCGCGCATTTACAGTCACATTCTGGGTTGATTGTAGAAGCAGAGATGAGTCCTAGAAAGGGATTTATAAAATTTGCAAAATACGTACTGTTTAAAATGATTACATCTTTATAATTCTATGTCAATTTAGGATTTATATAAAATTATTTACCCATTGTCACAGATCCTGGAAATTCTATAAATTTGTGGCTAAGACAATTAAAAAGTCCTGAATCATATATATATATATATTTTAACATTTTGAGTACTTATTGAAAGATAAAAGAGTAACAATCATAAAATGAGCCCCAAATGCAAGATAGGGACAGAAAAAATATGAATTATTTAGAAAAATATGCAATTTAACAGAGCTATATGGTCACAACTATGTCAAGGAAAGACACCAACAACGGTGGAGTTCTAGCTAATAGAAATGACATATACTTTTTCCTGCTACACTCGATTTCCATAGTTTTGTAATACATTTGTATTTTTATAGTGTATAAAGTAAACTTTATCAAAATAAAAAAATCGATGTATACAGCAGAGTTACAATTACAGACACATTTGTGGTATTGACCGCTTTGTTCTTGCTCGCCAAGTTAAAAATAAACTAAGCATTTAGCTTAAGACGTTAGAAAATACACAATAAAACAGACATCAGAGAATAGAAAGAAAAATAAATTTCAAAGCACAGTTTTATGTATCAGTAAACAATAGTTTTGAAAAAGCACATGCAGTCTGAGTTGGTTATTTAAAACAAACAGAATTAAACTTAAACAAAAAATAGAGAAAACAATGTATTTAAATCAAAAATTCAGAGGAAGTAAAATGTATAGCTATGCTAACTATGAAGGGAATAGTATTAATTAGCAAAACTGACTTAAGTACAATGCTGGAATTGGCCAATAACTACGGAAATATTAGAGAAAACTGCCAAAGAGCTACTCCAAATGTTAGCGATTGTCTCTTGGTGAGTAGCATTATGGGCTATTTCACTCCCTCTTTGTTTGTGTGTGTGTGTGTGTGTGTGTGTGTGTGTGTTTTAAATTTTTACTTCTTTCTTTTTTCCCCACTACAAGCTACTTTAATTCCTTGAACAACTTTTCCACGCAGGTAAAGTATTACCATATTTTCCTACTAAGATAAATTTTCAATAGATTTTTTTCTACAATAAAATTTACTAAAAACATTTGGTTCACTAATTTTTGTCTATATGAATGCTGTCCATAGTGGCTTTTGAAAATCTGAGTTTTCTTTGATGACCACATTTCTACCAAGATCAATTTTCCTGAGTCAAATTTTGTATATCCAGTATAGCATAGTATAGTACAGTATAGTATAACCTTTTCCTTTTAATATATTTGTTTCTAGGCAAGCTTTTGCATTCCTTGTGGAAGAGGCACATGCACCAGCACTGCACATTTCCTGGCTATGTGTCTTGGACGTGGCCTCACAACTGTCGAGTGATTACGAGGGGCAGGCCGGTGGCTGGCAGATACTCTGGCCCTAACATGGTTTAGTGCTGAACCGAAGCTGCAGCTGCCCCCTCCAGCTTCCTGTTACGTGAGACTAAAAGCGCCTATTAGTTTACTCCATGGCTAGCTGGGCATTCTGTGTTCACAGGGTAAAGATCTTTTAACTGATGCAGTGACAGAGCAGAAGTGGCTCTGTGTCTATATTACCAACAAAACTGTATTCATAGCTGCTACAATAATGCAATCCCTAATATTGAATTGTACTTGCTCTTTAACCTACATTTTTAAGAAGTACCTTAAAACAATCAACATGTACATTTTTAATAAAACTGATGTTCATTGTGAAGTCCAGAGACTTTATTTCCATGTTCTAGGTAAGAAAACTGAAGTCTATAGATTGTGAATACAATTTTCAGGTTTTTGTTTTTTGATTTTTTAAAACAATTTTTATTGTATTAAAAATATATATGCTATGCATATAAGTTATACATAGCATAAAATTTACCATTTTAACCATTTTTAAGTGTATCATAGATTGACATTAGGTATATTCACAGTATTGTACAACTACCACTACTATCATTTCTAAAATTTTACATAAGGGATTTTCAGTTTTTATCATTAGCTAATGACACCTTTTAGAAAAATTTTACGCCATTTAGAGAGTGACAGCAAGGTAAAAGGAGAACATTTTATTTTTCTATTCATATCAGTTGAACTCTGAATGTACCTGTTTGAATATAGATATTGTGTCAACACTACACCTTAGGGAATAGTGAAAGAGTCACAGAACATAGAACTTTTTATTACCTTTCTCAACAGTGCGTGACACATAGAAGGAGCTACGAAAGAGGTGTATAAAAAGACCGTTAACAATATAAGGGGTAACTGGTATGACCCAAAGATAAATCAAAACTGCTATAGGAGTTATCAATACCCTATGAGGTTGATGAGGTTGAAAGTTTTAAGATACTTTTTAAAAATGTAGATTAGAGGGCAAGTATAATTCACCACATCATTTACATACATAATTAACTACTTCAAACTTGAACCTAATATGGGAATGGCAGAAACTAATTTAATCATTAAAGCAGCAACCTATGTTAAGAATTCTATCAAAGAGTACATGGGAAAATTACGTTTATTGGCATAAAGTTATTCGTAATATTTCCTTCCCATTCTTTGAATGTCTGTGGGATTCATAGTGGTGCCCCTTCTAGCACAGCTGATATTGATCATTTGTGCCCTCTCTTTTTAAAATATTCAGTCTGGTTCAAGGTTTATCAATTTTTATTGATCTTCTAAAGGAATCCATTTTGGGTTTCATTAATTTCCTCTATTGTTTTATGTTTTCTGTTTTGTTGATTTCTTCTCTCGTCTTTCTTTTCTTCTCTGACTTTTGGTTTATCATGAAGGGATGCTGAATTTTATCAAATGCTTTTTCTGCATCTATCGAGATGACCAAATGGTTTTTGTCCTTCATTCTATTGATGTGATGTATGGTATTTATTGTTTTGCATATGTTGAATCATCCTGGCATTCTTGGGATAAATGTGTTGTATTTATTTGGTTTGCTAATATTTTGTTGAGGATTTTTACATTTATGTTCATCAGAAATATTGGTCTGTAGTTATTTTTTTTGTTGTGTTCTTGTTTGGTTTTGGTATCATGGCTATGCCGGCCTCATGTAACGAGTTACAAAGAATTTCCTCTGCTTCAAGTTTTTGAAAAAGTTTGAGAAGGACTGGTATTAATTCTTCTTTAAAGGTTTGGTAGAATTCAGCAGTGAAGCCCTCTGGTCCTGGACTTTCCTTTGTTGGGAGACTTTTTATTACTAATTCAATATTGTTACTCAATATTGGTCTGTTTAGATTTCCTGTTTCTTCTTGTTTCAATATAGGAAGGTTGTATGTATCCAGATATTTATCCATTTTCCCTAGGCTTTCAAATTTATTGACATATACTTGTTCATGGTAGCCTCTAATGACGTTTTGTATTTCTGTGGTATCCATTGTGATGTCTCCTTTTTCATTTATGATTTTATTTGTTTGGATCTTCTGTCTTTGATTTTTGGTGTAATGTATTCTTTTTCTAGTTTCTTAAGGATGAAACTGAGGTCACTGATTTTCTTCTTTTTTTTTTTTTTTCTTTTTTTTTCTGAGACGGAGTCTCGCTCTGTCGCCCAGACTTGAGTGCAGTGGTGTGATCTTGGCTCACTGCAAGCTCTGACTCCTGGGTTCATGCTGTTCTCCTGCCTCAGCCTCCAGAGTAGCTGGGACTACAGGCACCCACCACCATGCCTGGTTAATTTTTTGTATTTTTAGTAGAGACGGGGTTTCACCGTGTTAGCCAGGATTGTCTCTATCTCCTGACCTCGTGATCTGCCCACCTCGGCCTCCGAAAGTGCTGGGATTACAGGCATGAGCCACTGCACCCGGCCAATTTTCTTCTTTCTTAATATACGCATTTAATGCCATAAATTTCCCTATAAGCACTGCTTCAGCTATATCCCCCCAAATTTGATGTTATTGTTTTCTTAACTGTCATTCAGTTCAAAATACTATTTCCCTTTGGATTTCTTCTTTGACCCATGGTTTATTTGCAAATTTTTATATAATTTCCACTTATTCAAAAAGTTTTCAGACATATTTGTGTTATGGTTATCTTATTAAATCCACTGTGGTGAGATAACATGTTGGAACACTTGAATGTTTTTAGATTTATTGAAAATGTTTTATGGTTCAAAATGTGGTCTATCTTGATAAATGTTTTCCCTGTGCACTTGAAAAGAACTCTTTGTCTGCTATTATTGAGCAGCATGCTCTGAAAATTTAATTATGTCAAGTTGGTTGATAGCATTGCTCAAGTCTATATGCTTACTGTTTCTATATCCATTTCTCCTATCAGTTATTGAGAGAGGGGTGCTGAAATCCCTGAGTCTAAATGTGAATATTTCTGTTTTTTTTCTTACATTCTATCAGTTTTTGTTTCATGTATATTGATGCTCTGATAGTGGATTCATGTGTTTAGCAACATATATATTGAAGAATTTACTTCTATGTCATCTTAAATGACCCTCTGTACCTCTAAAATATTTATCTCTTTGTTCTGAAATCTACTGTCTGTTTTAATATAGTCACTCCAATTTTCTTTTCATTAGTGTTAGTATAGTATAGCATAGTATAGTACAGTATAGTATAACCTTTTACTTTTAATATATTTGTGTTTTTATAATTAAGGTAGGTTTCTTGTAGACGGCATATAGTTGGATCTTGCTTCTGTGTTCAATTTCACAGTCTGTCTTTCAGTTGGGATGTTTTGACCATTTATATTTAATGTGATTATTTTAATGTGATTATTTATATGAGTTGGTTCAAATATACCAAATTGCTATTTGTTTTCATATTCAACTAATTTTCTTTTTGTTTCCTTTACCTCCTTTTGAATTAACTGAGTATTTATCATTTCATTTTTATCTCCTTAGTTAATGTATTAGCTACACTTTTTATGAGTTTACTTTAGATATACTAAGCATCTTTAACTTATTATGGTCTATCCTCAATAATTTTTTGCCACTTCATGTGTAATGTGAGAACATTATAGCAATACTTCTATCTTTTCCTGTTATGGTATTTGTTTCATTATTCTCATACACTTTATTTCTATCCTGTTACAACATCCCAAATACATTGTTATTCTTTTGGCTTTGAGCAAAGTGTCTTCTAACATTTTTTTAAATTATTTTTTGTATACCCACATATTTACGATTTCTGGTATTTAAAAATTTTTCTGGTGAACATCTAGATTTTTCTTCTACCATCATATTCTCTTTGCCAGAAAGGCTTCCTCTAATATTTCTTGTGGTGCAGATCTGCTGAAGTAACTTGTTTTCAGCTTTAGTTAAGTCCAAAACAGTCTTTATTTTGACTTTGTCTTTTTTTTTTTTTTTTTTTTTTTTTGAGACGGAGTCTCGCTGTGTCGCCCGGGCTGGAGTGCAGTGGCCGGATCTCAGCTCACTGCAAGCTCCGCCTCTGGGGTTTACGCCATTCTCCTGCCTCAGCCTCCCGAGTAGCTGGGACTACAGGCGCCTGCCATCTCGCCCGGCTAGTTTTTTTTTGTATTTTTTAGTAGAGACGGGGTTTCACCGTGTTAGCCAGGATGGTCTCGATCTCCTGACCTCGTGATCCACCCGTCTCGGCCTCCCAAAGTGCTGGGATTACAGGCTTGAGCCACCGCGCCCGGCCTTTGACTTTGTCTTTTAAAGATACTTTTGCTAGGTATAGAATTCTAGGTTGGCCTGTTTTTCTTTTAGTACTTTAAAGTCAGCACTTCAGTGTCTTCTGGCACGAAATGTTACTGACTAGAAGGCTGATGTCATATTTTTTTCACTCCTTTGTATGTTATATATCCTTTTTTTCTAGCTACTTCTAAGGTTTTCTCTTTAAGATTTTTCTCTCTTGTTTTTAAGCAATTTAATTACAATGTACCTTGTAGTCTTCCTTGTTTCTTTTGTTTGAGGTTCACTGAACATATTTTATCTGTGGACTTAAAAGTTTTTATCATGCTTGGAAAAAAAATTACAAATTATTCTTTTAAAATAATATTTGTCCTCTCTTCTTTCTTCTTCTTTGGAGATGCCAGTCACACACACATAAGGCCCCTTGGTATTGTCCCTGTAGTTACTGATACTCTGTTGCTTTCTTTTGCTAGTCATTTTTCTCTGGGCTCCATTTTGGAGAGTATCTAGAGCTATACCTTCAACTTTACTGATCTTTTCTTCTGTGATGTCCAGTCTGTTAGTAATCTGTTAGTCCCACCATTGGCTTTTTAAAAATTTCAGATGTTATACTTTTCATCTCTAAAAGATTTGTTTGTGTTTTTTCTGTCTTTCTATATTTTATGTCTCTCCTTAACATGATTATGCTTTCCTCGACTTTTGTACACAGATGAAATGTAGTTTTTTAGAACTTTGTTCTGGGATGGAACAAATCACTTGGAAAAAGCAGGATGCTGTCAAGGATTCCTGTAAGCTTTGTTAGAATGGACTAGAGCAGGATTTTTTCCTAGTGTTGATCTTGTACCACTTCTGAGCCACACCCTTCTGTATTCTACCTGATGCCCATAATTTATGAAGTTTTCCACTCTGACTGGTGAGAATATGAACTGTTCCCCACTCTGTGTGACCTCCAGACATGGTTCCTTCTGCTCCCTTTGAGTGGGTATTTCACTAGTCTCAAGGTAGCTTCCTCACACACACGCACTGGTAAATACTTATCCATGGACTTGGACTTGGTGGGGGTGGGATGGGGTGAAGTCTGCCGTCTCCGGAGTGCCATCCATGTGCAGCAAGCCCCTCTCTGCAGTACTCTGCCTTGCAAACTGCGGCTGCCTTGGTCTCCTTGACCTTCCAACCCTGTCTCTTCAACTCAGGGAGACCACCTGCATCTGCATTGGCTCCCCTCCCTCACTGCAGCCTGGAAACTCTCTTCATGCAGTGAGTTAAGGCAATCTGAGGAGTCACTCTTTTGTTTTTCTTCTTGCAGGGATAACTGTCTCCTGAGCTGTCCATTGTCCAATATTTGAAAACCACTGTTTCATGTTTTTTTTTCATTTTTTAGTTATTTCTGCCCTGTAATTTCTCTTCTGATTTTATAATTTCTTGTTATTTTAAGGAAAACTCCTTTAAAAATAGCTTTATCTCTTTGAGAATCTTAAGTATGTTTTTCTAGTCATTTTCAGATTGACTATTTTTATTTAGTTGGATATCGATCTTCCTTTATGTAAAGTTTTTTGGGCTTTTTTTTTTAGATGAAGATTTCATCATACGAAATTTCAATTTTTATGTTCCACTGTGTGGATGCGTCTACCTTTCGGCTCTTGCCAGCCTGTCTAAAGTCTGTCCTGTTATTTTCACTTGGTCCACAGGCCTCCCAGTCCTTCAATGGTGACTTAGGGCTTCTGTCCTCAGTGATATTCAAGTTCTGGACGGGCATCTTTGTAGTCTCCTCCCCTCAGATATGCTGCTTTATTCAAACAGTTGTAGCTATTTTTTAATATGCTGTTTTATTCAAACAGTTGTAGCTATTTTTTAATATGCTGTTTTATTCAAACAGTTGTAGCTATTTTTTAATATGCTGTTTTATTCAAACAGTTGTAGCTATTTTTTAATATGCTGTTTTATTCAAACAGTTGTAGCTATTTTTTAATATGCTGTTTTATTCAAACAGTTGTAGCTATTTTTTAATATGCTGTTTTATTCAAATAGTTGTAGTTGTTTTCTGTCTTCAGCACTGTCTTATGCAATGGGCTTGCCTGGAGTCCCAATGAGGTGACCATTTGGTTCCCGTCACACTGTGGGCTCTGGCTGTGAGCTAAAGCTTCTTTTCAGGGCTGGGAACTTCACAGATGATCATTTCAAGTAAGCTTTATTACCACGTATTTGTTTCATTTAGTTTTTGATCATGGCTCTGTATTTTTTAAAAACCCTTTTGTTTAAAGGAAATAATTGTTATGTGTTTGAACTAATGGGCATGGTGGATGGGTTTAAGCCATGAATTCAAAGTAAGAACTCAATACAGGCCCTCATGTATTACTTTTGAGGGACTACTGGGTAATAAGATGTTAGAGGCCAGAGTAGCATGTTGAATTATATTTATAATGAAGAAATTATCTCAGCCCATCAGTACACATAAATGAGTTATGTGTCAAATTTTGCAAATTCATAAAGTAATTTCTTTTCTCTAATTTTATGGAAAATTGCTTCCTAGACTCATCTTTGAAAAGGAAATTTATAACTAATATATCAATCCATACAGAAGTTAGGAAGCATAGTTTTGTTCTGGGATGGCTCTTATTGGAAAGCCATATTAGTTATAAAACACTGTACAGCTCTGTTATCGCATAATATTATTCAAATTGTTACTGAATTCTATGTATTGATTGACATACTCATTAATGCGACATTCTAAGACTTTAATATGTGATTATCTGAGATATTCTTTATAATTTTGCTTTCTGTTTTTAAAAGCATACTGGAGATGAAATGGCCTGATAAAATATAACTGAGAGTTATTATTAATTCCAGAATATTAAATTTGCTATGATCTAGTCACCTGATTTCAGTCACTGGACTCTTCTACCAGTCTGATTCTTCCCAAAATATAGCAGAAGATCAGCCAACGCAACTCCGGGGAAAAAAGAAGGCCAAGTTCTAACACTTGAACGCTTCATTCATGTCTGACTTCCCTTTTTACAAAAGGGAAATCCTGTAGGACAGGATTATTTCACACACTGAAATGCCATCACAATTAAGGTAAGTATATGACATAAGGTAAGGGTAAGCCTCACAGAATCAGGCTCTTACCTGCCTATTATACTGCAGGTCATCATCTGGCTCCCACTGCCAATAAGATAGCCCCAGAAGTAACATAACAGCACCTAAAACTACTTACGTACTTTTCACTCACTGGGATCTGTCTTTGTGATATTTATGTGTTAGTCATATGCCATGCCATTTTGCAATTGGTAATAGAGCCTGGTGAATGTCTGGTTCAGGAGTGTGTTTTATCTCTCTAACAAGACCTCATGTTTCTTAGTAAGTCTTTTGTTTCCTTTCTAATTCTCCTATAGTAGCTGGTACAGCCTCCGCAGTTAGGAGATACTGAAATACCCTTTCATATTCAGAAATATGAAAGGAAAATGAAGACTCTGCTCTTCAAATAACCAGAAAGTTATAGCTGGGTGAAGTTTTCACTTTTTGTGGGTCGGGGAGGTAATGCCATTTATCAATAATCTGGCAAAATGTTCATGCCTACTATAATGGTCATAGCATTACTTAAGTAGAAATAGAACATATTGCAAACACTGTTTGAACGTATTTGCACTTTATTCTTGGCTGTCCTTCTTATAAGCTCCATGGAGGTAAATGAAGAAAATCTTGATTTACTTTTAAAGTCTCATAATTATTTAATGACAATGCTGAATCTACTTGTTTAGAATCTTACAGGATTATAATCTATAATTAGTATAATAAATGTAGAACATAATACAATGAAACGATTTTTTTTGTGTGTGTGTGTGACAGAGTTTCGCTCTTGCTGCCCGGGCTGGAATGCAATGGTGCTAGCTGGGCTCACCACAACCTCCGCTTCTCGGGTTCAAGCAATTCTCCTACCTCAGCCTCCCGAGTAGCTGGAATTAAAGGCATGCGCCACCACGCCTGGCTAATTTCATATTTTTAGTAGAGACAGGGTTTCTCCACGTTGGTCAAGCTGGCGCGATCTCAGGTGATCCGCCCACCTCGGCCTCCCAAAGTGTTGGGATTATAGGTGTGAGCCATCGCACCTGGCCGAAACAAATTTCTTTCTAAGCTTCTTAGATAATTTTGAATACCCTAAGATAAATATATTTAAGTTAGTTGATCTAACATAAGGAAGTTTAAATTGTTCTTGGTAAAATTTTTCATTTCTAAAACCTTTAGTTTATTGTGGTCTAAACTACTGAGGCCACTGAATTCAGATCTGAAGCACATTAAAATGAAATATTTTTAGAAGGCAGTATCAGAGATAAATTCTACAACCCAATAGTCAAGATTTTTATAAAGCGCATATCATGAATATGTGCACGTGTATGCGCTTTAAAAATCTTCTCTAAACTATATTGAATTTTTGTGCTTAAATATGATTTATTTTTCATAAAGCACAAATTATTTGTCTTTCAACATTTTCTTACCACTCTGGAGTGTATTTCTTTGGCATACAATGGGAATAAAAATTCTGATTCCCCTTCCAAGCGCAGTCCATCTTTTGTTACACGTAAGTGGCCCATTCCTGCCTGTTAAAAGAAAAAAAGAGACAATGCATATTTTTTTATTGCTTGCTTTTTCATTCCTCTTGCTATTGACTTAAATCACACATGTATTTCCATATATTGCCTACCACCTTTTCTGCATTTCTCCTAAATACTGTATTTAAAACTTCACATCTTTTAATTCAATATTCAATATTATTAAATCTTGTATAAATACAAAGAGCTGTTTAGAAAACACATATAAAATTTCAAGAGTCATTGTATAATAAACACTCAAGAGCCCATCACCATGTAAGAAAAAGAATCTATTACTATTTAAAAAAATTTAAATTAAGTTACAATAAAATTAATTGTTTTGAGGTATACAGGTCTATGAGTTTTAACACATATATAGATTTGTGTAATCATCAACACAATCAGAATATAATATAGTTCCATCACCTGCCCGAAAATACCATAAATACCATCATCTGAGTTCACTATGTAGTAAATATTCACTGAGCACTTCTTAAGTGAAAAGCAAAACAGGAGGATGTAGAGGTCTGTTCAAGGTGCCTGCTCTCAAGCAGTTTACAGTCATGAAGCGTTACCAGACTGGGTGGCAGACACGATTCTGGAGGTCACCAATGACCGCTGTGCTGTTAAAACTTGTGGGCATTTCCAACTTCATGCCCTTTGCATTCTCAGGGGCATTTGGCACTGGACCCTTTCCTCCTTGAAACACTATCGTCCTTTGGTTTCCATGATGCTGTGCTTGTCTGGGCTCCTCCCACCTCCAGAACCACATTCTCCATCTCCTAACAGGCTTGTCCTCCCTACCCAGCCCTTGACTACTGGCTCCCTCAAGTTCGGTCTTAGGCCCTTTACTGCGTTCATGCTATGAATTGACTTCCATTTACTATTTCAGTGTGGAGGCTTATCCGTTTTTTTCCAAATTTTAAAAATTGTAGTAAAATGTCATATACATTTTACCATCTTACCCACTTATAAGAGTACAGATCCATGCTATTAAGTATATTCATGATGTTGTGTGACCATCACCACCAACCATCTCTAGAACTGCTTTCATCTTGCACAATTAAACACTGTACCCATTAAACAATTAACTCCCCCTTCTCCCCCCCACCCAACCCCCTGGCAACTACCATTCTACCTTCTTGTTTTAAAGTTTTAATATGTAATTGAGGCATTGTACTTGTACACATTTTGGGGTACAATTTGAAATATATGTATACAGCGATAAGGTCAAATCTTATAGCATTTCTGTCTCTATGAATTTGATTATTTTAAGTACCTCATGTAAGTGGAATCATATCGTATTATCTTTTTGTGGCTGGCTTATTTCACTTAGCATAATGTCCTCTAGGATCATTCATGTTATAGCATATTATGACATTTCTGTTTTTTTAAGGTTGAATAATATTCTACTGTGTGTACAAGCCATATTTTGCTCATCCACTCATCCACTGATGGATTCTTGGGTTGCTTCCATATTTTAGCCATTGTAAATAATGCTATGAACATGGGTGTGCAAATATCTCTTTGATTCCCTGTCTTCAATTCTTTCAGTATATAGCCAAAAGCAGAATTGATCGATCATATGGGAATTCTATTGTTAATTTTTTGAGAACTGCCATACTGTTTCCCATGGTAGCTATTCAATTTTATATTCTAACAGTGCACAAGAATTCCAATTTCTCCACATCCTCCCTAACACTTGGTATTTTCTGTTTGATAGTAGCCATCCACATGGAAGAATCCGTTTTTACCTGTAAATAGTCTGTTCTGAGCTTCATACCCATATATCTGATTGCCTACCTGTCGTCCCCTTCTGTCTTAAAAGCATCTGAATTCAACCAGCTGAGCTTTGATCTTTCCGCTCTTCCCCAAATAGAAAGCATTATTTAAAAAAGGAAAGCAGGACAGTCCAAAGGATGAAACAAAGCAATAAGGGACATTTTACGTTGTGACAGGTGAATTTCTAGGATAGAGATATGTTACCCTGACCTGAATCTTACCTGCCAGGCAATAGACTTCTACTTTCAAAGACATTATCAGTTGAAAGCTCCGTTAACAAGAACCAAATTAAATGTGTGGTTATGCCATGTGGTTCAATCCATAAACTACAATTCGAACTGACATTTGGGAGTGGTGGCATTAGCAGTGTGCATGTGGAAGCCCCACACACTGCTGGGTGCAGCTACCTCCCACACTAGGTAGATGAGCACTTCTGAGCTGTTTTTTTTTTCTTTATGGAATCTCACTCTGTCTCCCAGGCTGGAGTGCAGTAGTGCAATCTTGGCTCACTGCAACCTCCACCTCCAGGGCTCAAGTGATTCTCCCGCCTCAGCCTCCAGAGTAGCTGGGATTACAGGTGTGTACCACCATGCCCGCCTCATTTTTGTATTTTGAGTAAAGATGGGATGTTGTCATGTTGGCCAGGCTGGTCTCGAACTCCCGACCTCAGATGATCTGCCCACCTCAGCCTCCCAAAGTGCTGGGTTACAGGTGTGAGCCACCATGCCTGGCCTTCTGAGCTCTTTTATCCATGTGATGCACTGGGAGGTTTTGTTTGAAGAAAGGGCTCAGAGTCTAAAGAGGCTGACAACTACTGTTTGGGATTTTCTCATGGGATCCAGCCAAGCATTTATAATATAGTTTATAAACTTAAACCAACATTAGAAAATTATAAAAATCGATCATGTATGCATAATCAGCCAATTTTTAAAGCAAACATTTTCATTAAAGATTTTATGGCCTAGAGTTAAACAAAGCAGAATTTCAAGATTACAAATTCTGTTCTGAAAATTTGCTGCTGAATTTTTGGGTTCAAGTAAACATATGGCGGCAGTTTTCTGGACTGTACTTGTTATATCACCAAAAAAACCCTAATGTTAATCCTAGCCTCTGTGGTCGCTAATTTCCATAGTCAGCTTACCAAAGCTGACTGTTCATTGTCATTTCTTTCTCTGGCTGTTACTTTCTTTACTTGAAAAACATGCAGGAAAATACTGAAGCTACTCAAAAAAATAAAATAAAATAAAATAAAACAAAATAGAAGGAGGGACTCATTCCCAGCTCATCCTAAGAGGCAGCATCATCCTGATACCCAAACCCGGCAGAGACACAACAAAAAAGAAAACTTCAGTTCTATATCCTTGATGAACACAGATGCAAAAATCTTCAACAAAATACTAGCAAACCGACTCCAGCAGAACATCAAAAAGCTAACCCACCATGATCAAGTAGGCTTTATCCCTGCAATTCAAGGTTGCTTTAACATATGCACATCAATAAATACGATTCATTACGCAAACAGAACTAAAGACAAAAAGCACATGATTATCTCAATAGATGTAGAAAAAGCTTTCCATAAAATTCAACACCCTTTTGTGTTGAAACTCTCAATAAACTAGGTATTGAAGGAACATACTTTAAAATAAGGAGACGTCTATGACAAACCCACAGCCAATATGATACTGAATGGTTAAAAGCTGGAAGCATTCCCCTTGAAAACTGGCACAAGACAAGGAAGGAGGCCCTCTCTTACCACTCCTATTCAACATAGTATTGGAGGTCCTGGTCAGAGCAGGCAAGAGAAAGAAAGAAAAGGTATCCAAATAGGAGGAGAGAAAGTCAAACTAATCCTGTATGCAGATGACATGATTCTACATTGAGAAAACCCCGTAGTCTCTGCCCAAAAGCTCCTTGAGATGATAGGCAATTTCAGCTAAGTTTTGCGATACAAAACCAATGTACAAAAATCAGTAGCATCCCTGTACATTAACAGCACCCCTAAGCTGAGAGCCAAATCAAAAGTGCAGTCCCATTTTTTTGCATTCCCATAAACAATAGAGGAGAGTTATAGTTGTTCCACATTCTTGTCAGCGTTTGGTACTGCCAGGTTGTTTTTTTTTTTCCATTCTTAATAGGTGTATAATGAATTTTTTTTCTTTCTGGGATTTTAATTTCTGTAAAAGAATTCATTCAAATGATTATGGTCACAAACATGATTTTAACAAAAAGATTGCTTGCCTACCACATCAGTGCATGACGGACGTGGACAGGCAGCCAACACATTGTGCATTACCTAAGCTCTCCTCTTTCAGCTGCCTCATGATGCCATCTTCATTTGAAACAAGGGGGATTCATGCCAAAATCAGGAAAAAGAGCCTTCATTTTCTTTTTCTAAATTATTCTAAAAATAAGACAGCAGGTAGAAAAACAATGCACTGTGAAGATAAAAAGAAAAACTGAAAAGATTCATTGTCCTAGTAAATTTTCATAGTAATGTTAGATCCATCAACCTGTCTGTAAACCCTTCAGTAATTTTTTGTTATAAATCTAGTAATAAATTTGTGTCATTCCTTCTTGGTCATTGCTAACTTCATATACACAAACACTTTTGAAAGTTATATTTCATATTTACACATTTTTTGAATCATAAAATATTTATTGGGTACCAAATTATATGTATGGCACTGTGATATGGCTGAGGATTCAAGAGTATAGTGTTCTACTGGCCCCTGAATTTCTCTGACACAAACAGATACACCCCTAGTATAGACAAATTCAGGGGTTCTGAATGGGACTTGAACAAAGAGTACTGGAGAATTTGGGGAATGCCTCTCAGAAGACGTGAGATTTGCACTGGGTCAAGCTGGAAGGGTGCATCTTGAAAGAGTTTTAGATATTTAGTAGAATGTCCGTGATAATTCTGTCATGGAGAGATTACTCTGGAATAACATGTTCAAGATTCTAATATGCTTCATTGCTAAGAAAAGGTAGATAATTATCCTCTTTTACTATCTCATTTTTTGAGTACTGTCTTCTTTGAAATTGTTATTTCACATTTTGTGCACATAGTCTTGTAAGTTACTGAACATCTGAAATTGGTCTGACTTCCACATTTGGCCATTATGTATAGCCTACATCTTATTGCTATAAGATGATGGTGACTATCCACAAAATATGTCTTTGTTTAGGTTTTTTTTTTTTTTTTTTTTTTTTTTAACTCTCAGCTTACTCTGTTAACACCTACTAAATCATCCATGCTGGGATCCATATTTCCATATTGTACCAGTGGGGTGGTGGTTTTTGTCTGAGTGCAACTTTTCACATTATTTTTATAATGAGAAGTTTAACAGGATAGCAGGTACTTTTTCATGTTATACTAAAAATAGAATAAAATAAAGAATAACTTTCATCAAAGGATTTCATAATTTTGTGCCAGGCTTAAACTGAGCATTTAATTAACATAAGTAATCACTAATTGTCCTTGTTCTGTGGGTGTGTGTGTGCTATCAAAGAATCACAGATTGAACATAATCCTAATTAAAACCAAGACTCTTACCCAGTCTGAATCCTAAGCTAATATTCTTTTCACTGTTTTTACAGTGTCTCAAAGTAGGTTTTTCTAAATAAAACCTAATCAAGTACATAAGATTAGTTGGTTTATAATTTCAAGATACTATCTTTGTTAGCATTTGTGAGAAAAAACTATGTTACCAGAAGACATTAACAGTTTCCTATTATTGGTAGAAATGGGAGGAAAGTGAATAGATCTGCATCTGGAGCCCATTAGTTTTGTTATAATAATATTCCCTGAGACAGGAAAGTGAGCCCTAGTTCCAGTTCGGGCTGATGGACGTCCCTCCTTGCAGCAAGAGCCTATAGCTTAGGAGACCAGGTGTGCTGTTGCCTTCTTTATTTCCCAATTGCTGTAATATGGTTAAATCACTCATAAAAATTATAATAAAAGAGAAAATTGAAGGCATATCCCTGGGATAAAAATTAAAACTATAGTGCTATTTGTATCTTTAGACACTGGTAATGATGGGATTTGTATCACTGATATCCATGATAATGAAATTCCTCTGTACGTGGAATAGCTCTAGGTTTGTCTTCCTCCTCCAAACTCAGTGTTGATAATATCTTGTCTTCTAAGAAAGAAAATGCCATTAAGTTAGTACATGTTCCTACTGTCTGTGACCTCTGCTTCAACCCTACTCTATTACAAGTAGCATATAAATCAAACATTTCAATTTGGTTTTTGGACTGGAAAGCACTGATATGATATAATACCTTTTAGAAAGACATAAATAATTTGAGAAAATGCCAGGTACTGGTTCAAAATGCTACAGTGTCATATTTTTCTTTTAATCACAGTTCCATTCATTTGAAAAACAAATGGGATGGAGATGCAGGTGGTTTAAGGCATCAATATCACACTGCTGAAAATCAAATGACAGTGTGAGCTGGGCATCATTAAGGCAGGAATGGAGGAGAACAGCAGGGCATAGGGTTGGTCTGGGCACCAGACACCTCTCTTCCACCAGCACAGTGTAGACAAAGGCAATGTTTGGAAGACCAGTGGTCCAATGTTTCTAAATGGAGCCACCAAGAATGTCAGATAGGCACAGCAAAGAAGTTGACGTCTCTTCCTTGGTTTCTGTGCCAGATAATATTCCATTGCTCTTCCTTCCTGCACGTTGCTTTCCCTGGGGAGATGCTACTGTAAGGGAGGAGACCACTACTACTCCCGCTGCCCTCCTCCCCCAACCTTGCCTAGTTCACAAGACAAGAAGAAAGAGAGAAAGCAAAAAGTTGGAAAAAACAAAAGTAAGATAAATAGCTAGACAACCTTGGCACCACCACTTG
The DNA here is from genome assembly GCF_037993035.2 of Macaca fascicularis. NCBI lineage: Eukaryota > Metazoa > Chordata > Mammalia > Primates > Cercopithecidae > Macaca > Macaca fascicularis. The sequence continues at coordinate 3,911,376 of NC_088391.1, read as the reverse complement.
GCCCTAGAAGTTAAAAAAAGCAATAATAATAACATCAACCCCTGACCTAAACTACCTGTGTTATCTGTAAATTCCAGACACTGTATGAAAAAAGCATTGTAAAACGTTTTGTTCTGTTAGCTGATGCATGTAGCCTCCAGTCACGTTTCCCACGCTTGCTCAATTTATCACGACCCTTTCACATGGACCCCTTAAAGTTGTAAGCCTTTAAAAAGGCCAAGAATTTCTTTTTTGGGGAGCTTGACTCTTAAGACGCGAGTCTGCTGACGCTCCCGGCCGAATACAAAACCTCTTCCTTCTTTAATCCGGTGTCTGAGGAGTTTTGTCTGCGGCTCATCCTGCTACAACTGAAACAGCAGGGGTTTGGTCTAGGTCCTGCTGTTTGCTGCACAGAAAGCCAATGACTGAAGTGACAAGGAAGAAGGCTTTAACTGGGTGCTGCAGCCCAGGAGATGGGAGCTCAGTCTCAAATTAATCTCTGATCAACTAAAACTAGGGGTTTTTACAGCAGGGAAGAAATTTAACAATGTGTAGGAAAACAGGAACTAGGGTGGGACAAGGAAGCAATCATGATGAATGTGGGGTCAGGCATTTTATTGTCTGGATGTGGTGACCTGTTAAGTTTCAGTTCACTACTTTTTTTGACAGGTCTGAAGGCCCTTTCCTGAGAAAGGAACTCAGATAAAACAAATGCAAATTTCAAGCTTTAAGACCAGAAGGGTCAATTTCTGTTTATCCAAAAAACTGTTTGTGGAACAACTGGGTCAGTTTCAGAGAGTTCCTTTCATGGCCAAGTTTGTTAGAGGCCTCCCTGCAGCTGAGGCCACACTGCCCTTCCTTAGGGAGCACACAGGAGCCAGCCCCAGGGAGCAGAGCAAAACCACCCCCAGGCTGAGCCATGGTCACCTGCAGGTGGCCGCATGTAGCTGGCTTAGGGGCACCTGCCAGCCTTTCAATGATGAAGGCAAGCAAAGTGTGATGATGAACAAAGGTATCTTAAGATACACTATAGCACTAGCCACTAAAAATATGGTAGACATTCTGTTTGTTCATATAACTATCACAGTAAGTTTTTTTTTTTTAAATCTCTGTCCAATCTGATAAAATGTTATTTATAAAATATATTTGCAAAGTGTGTTCATATTTGTAAAATACTGAACATGCTCCCAGAAAGCATTTCAGTATAAGTCATTTTAGTTTTAGATAAATTTGATCTCTTTAGGTTCAGTAAATGATCAAGGACAGATATAATTTTAGTAGTTTGCATTGTCATCTTTTCTTATTTATTTTTGAAACGGAGTCTCACTCTGTCACCCAGGCTGGAGTGCTGTGGCACCATCTGGGCTCACTGCAACCCCCACTTCCTGGGTTCAAGTGATTCTTCTGCCTCAGCCACCCAAGTAGCTGAGATTACAGGCACGTGCCACCACGCCCAGCTAATTTTTATATTTTTAGTAGAGACAGGGTTTCACCATGTAGGCCAGGCTGGTCTGAATTCCTGGCCTCAAGTGATCTGCCTGCCTTGTCCTCCCAAAGAGCTGGTATTACAGGCATGAGTCACCATGCCCCACCAGTTGTCTTTTCTTAAATTAATTAATCCTATAAATTGCAATCCTAATTATTTGCCAATGAAACCACTGCAGAGATATGGGTACTTTGCCAGTGAGACCATTGCAGAGATGTGGGTAGTAAAACTGACAGCTCCTTACAGAAAGTTTCCTTGTGCTGTTTGCATGATTTCATTCAGGCATACTCCTTCTTTTACTTCCCTTTCACCACTTAAGAAATGGAATGCCTCTATCTATATCACATCAGCACTGTCAGCATAAAACATTACGAAGGAGATAACATGGGAAAGAATGTGATAGCCGAGTCGAGGACTCCTGCTACTCATGCTGTATTCCCTGAGTGTAATTTAAACTTTAGATGACCCTGAAGTTTGCAGTGTCTGCAAACCAAACCTGCTCTGTGACACAGGACTTAGCTGGGGCCCCTCCTCAGACCCAATCCACCAGCCTCTCCTGGGAAGCAGCTTAGCAGTATCCATTTCTAAGAGCCTTCCCAAGTAACTGGAGCCTCTCTTCTCGCTCTCTCATATCATGCCCATGCTTTCACATCCTCTCTAATTTGCCTTTGAGAGATTCAGTTATTCTTCTACTAATTTTTAAGCATCTGTGCTTTCTCTAGGTTACTTTGCCTCTTTCTATACTCATTTGCTAAAATCATAAAACAACAACTATATTAAAGTAAATAAAAAGAATACATCCCTTGGTCATTCAATCTCTTATCAACTCAAGAAATACTTACAGAGCATCAGTTTTCTGCTAGAGCCTGAGTCTACCAGGCTCAACTGACATGATCCTACAGGGTTAGCAGACATTTAACAACCATAAACAAAGTTGTTTTTTTTTAATATGAACAAAAATTGTGGTGTGCTATGCTATGGAAAAATAAGTCCGAGTCCTACAAAAGAGAATAATAGGAGGATCCTGTCTTAGACCGGAGGTGATCAAGGTAACCTCATCAAGAAAGTATCATTTTGAGCTGAGACCCTGCATTAGTCCATTCTCGCATTGCTACAATGAAATACCAAAGACTGGGCAAATTATAAAGAACAGAGGTTTAACTGGCTCATGGTTCTACAGGCTGTACAGGAAGCATAGTGGTTTCTGTTTGGCTTCTGGGGAGGCCTTAGGAAACTTATAATTACAGTGGAAGGCAAAGTCCTAGCAATCATGTCTTACATGGCAGGAGCAGGCGCAAGAGAGAGAGGGGAGATGCTACACACTCTTCAACAACCAGATCTCATGATAACTGTCAGGACAACAGCACCAAGGGGGTGGTGCTAAACCATTCATGAAGGACCCACCCCCATGATCCAATCACTTCCCACCAGGCTGCACCTCAACACTGGGGGTTACAGTTCAACATGAGACTGGGTGGGGACACAGATCCAAACCATAATGATGTGACTGTGTGTGTGTGTCTGGGTTGGAGCGGATGCTCTAGATAGAGAGAAGAGCATATACTAAAACACTGAAGCAAGAGAGAACTGTCTGCAGAATTGGATACCAATGTGCAACAGGCGAGCAGTTTAGAGTGAGACAGCAGAGGAAACTGTGCCCAGCCTGCGGGCAGAGGCTGGTATGTTTCTGTGGTTTTTCAATGCAACAGGAATGGATCCACTCATGGATTTTCAATAATAAGGTAAAATCAGATAAATACAGTGAGGGCATTTCCTGTCCCTGATTCTCACAGGCAGAACTTTGAAATAGCCAGAGGTGATGCGCAGGTAAGTGGGAATAATGATTAATCACTTGGTCTCTATGGTGAAAGGGGGATCGATCAAGCTTTCCTCTCCACTTTTCTGCCCCCCTCCCCAGTTTCTGACTTAGATCCTCACTCTGGCAGCCTGAAAAATCAACATGAGATCACTTAAGTGGGGGATGTAGGAGGGATCTTTCGTGAGAGAAACACTCTGCCCTTCTCTGCAGCCCAGGGCAGGAGAGTGATGTGTGTGGCTGGAGAGTTAGGAGAAGTGCAGGCTTCTGGCTCCTCTCCTCCTTCCCCAGGGATCTACTTGCCCACAGATTTCGGGTCTGATGTGGGTACAGGAAATCCCACCAGGAAGCATGTCTCAGTATCAAGTCCTTGCCTCGCAGCAGGCGTCAGGAATTCTCCATGCTGCCTGTGACTTGATGGGTCATCTTTCTAATTCTGGGGTGCAAGACATTTGGCCAAATCCAAGCCAGCACCCTCCAATCAGCTTTTTATCAGTAACACAGATGGTATTTTAAGCTATCTCTACCAGATTTTTTTTTTTTGTTCCTTTCAGTTGGGTTTGAATTTGGATGGGGAAAAATTTGTATTTATTGGGTCCCATAAAACCCCTAAAGGGCTTTTTTTGGACATGGTTCAAGGACAAGTCTGTGTGCTGCCTTCATGGTGCCACCTTCTGAGTCGGTTTTCCTGATCTTCATGGATCCTGTTATCTGCTAAGATACACTTAGCTTTGAAATCACTGAAATAACAATACGTAAAGTTGAAGTCTGTCAATCTCAAACTCATGGGATGATGATGAGGATAAATTGAGTTAGTAGGCATGAATGGATTGTGAAATCTATTATATGCTAAATGATGAGTCATGAAAATAAAAAAGACAAGAGTCTTTTAAAAATAAACTTTTTTCATAATAAATACTACATCAATATATACACTGATTTCCTCAATTATGATGAGCTAAAATGATCACTCATATTAATGCATCAAAGAACATTTTTGTTATTAAAATGAAATTATTTTTCATTTCAAAATATTTTTTAAAAGAATAATGTAATTCATAAACAAGTAATTTCCCAGTAAGAAGTGGTTAAAACATACATGATTAGATTAGGCTAAACATTATCTTATTGCTAGTTATTTAAAATATATATCAATATCCAGTAATAAAAGATTAAAAGCTAACCATTTCTCTGTTAATAAATGGTCAAAAGTAAGGGTCATCAGGTAAGTTTATTTAGGTAATTTTAGAGTTTTTCTCTTTGTTCTGCTTTGTTTTTGTCAATATCCAGCAAAAGAGAAATTAAACACTTCACATGGTGTAGTAACATTGTACTAGTTTTCTATTGCTGTGTAACAAATTTCCCATGAATCATCACTAACTGCTTAATGACAAACACAAAGCTAATAGTTTAAACAATATAGATGCTGTTTGATTTATGAAGAGTTGAAAATGCATTTAATACACCTCACCCACCTAACAGCATAGCTTGGTTTAGCCCACCTTAAATATGCTCAGAACCCTTACATCAGCCTACAGTTGGGCAAAATCATCTAACACAAAGCGTACAGTATAGTGTTGAGAGTTTATAAAATGCAAATGGGATTTCAGAAAATACCCCTCCAAGGGTGATATTTTAACAACCTTCCATGACCATTGTGCATTCACAGCCAGCCTCTGGTCACTTGCATATCTGCATTCTTTTCTAAGTTTTAAAAATCCTTTTCAAATGATTATATTAATATAATTATAAGGCTGAAATAAATGTCATTAAGATGCCATCTAATAACATTTTCCCAGCTTCCTATGAATGATCACTAATGGCTTAATGACAAAACATGTATCTAAGGAAATATCCACAAAGGCTGTGTAGCAAGGGTTTACTTTCTTGCTAAATGAAAGGTTCTTAATGGGGAAAGTCCTTAATGGGGAATTCTTAATTGCTAGTTTCCAAAATGAATTAATTTTAAATCCTTGTTAAGGAGAAATCTACCAGGGTATCCTGAACTCCTAAAAAGGGCAATGTTACTTATTACCATAATAAATGAAAACAAACAATACTTAACCACAGAGTATTTTATAGAATTATAAGCTTAATGATAACATTTAATATTACTATTCTTCCTTGATCATTTATATCTTTTTTCCCAAATAAGATTGCCTCCAAGATTTAATTACCAGAGTTAATATAATTAGCTTAGAATCATTCATCTTACCTTGATGATAACCTAAAGTTACATTCACTAAAATGCATTAAAATATTTTATAGGCAAACAAAGGTTGATAACTCTAAAAGTCTTCTAAAAAATCAATTTCATTCAAAATTAAAGATGTCTTATTTTAACATGCAGATATGACCCATGTATATTATTCTACACTCGTGAACACTGTAACTAATATTGCATATTATTTTTATAGAACGAAAATATAATAAGGACAAAGCATAATAAGGTACTCTACTACACTGATTTCTTTTAATAACTGCATTCCTAACTGATTTAACTATTATAATGGCTAACAGGGAATATTTTAGAATCTTTATGCTCAGCATCAGTTGTTACAATGTCCTAAATATCACTTTATATTCAACAGATGTCTTTTCTGGAAATTGTGAAAATTTCTCTTACATCAAGTTTTAATTCTAAGAGTAGAATTGGATTTGTGAGATACTACTAATTTGGGTTCTTTCTAACCCCAGCTGGGCAGATAAAACCAGGCTCAGCCTTATTTGAATTCAGATTAATACTCCTATCAACATTTTGCTCTGGTCTTCTCCCTCCCTTTTTTTAAAACTTTTAATATTCTTTGGTGTCCTTATGCATTCATTTTGTGATGTTTTACTGGCTTTCTCTCCTAATGTTAACTTGGCATTGTTGAATACATCATTTGTAGTTAGTTTTACCGTTTTCTACAGTGAAACATTAAAGCATGATGAGGTGTTGAAATGACAGTACATGTAAACTAATAAAGGTGCCTGCCATTGCTACACTGTTGAGGATCTGAGCAGAGAAAGCCATGCTAAACTTTGTTAATTTGAAAAATTATGGGTTTCCCTATATTCTAACAACTGGATGGGTGATAGATAAGCAATTACACCGAGTCTGGGTAAATAATTATATGGTAGTTGTTACAAGCTCAAAACTACGCAGATCTCTGCAAATGCTCAAAGCCCTATTTAACTTTACCATTTCAGTGTCAAAGTGCTCAAAAGAGTTCTTTTATAGACATATTAAAAGTTCTCTTACAGACATACTTCTTTGGGATGTTAATGTTCAAGAAAATACATTGGTTTATATATGAAAATAAAAAAGAAATTGGTTTCCATTCTTTTGGATAAATATCTGAAAGTGGAATTATTGGATCATAAGGAAGTTTGATTTTTAATTTTTAAAGGAATTTCCATACTGTTTTCCATAGTGGCTGCACCATTTTGCATTCTCACCGACAGTGCACGAGGATTCCAATTTCTCCACATCCTTGCCAGTATTTGCTGTGTTTTGTTTTTTGATAATAGCCATCCTGATAGGTGTGAGATAGTAGCTCATAATGGTTTTGATTTGCATGTCCCTGATGATTAGTGATGCTGAACACTTAGGCCATTCTATGTCTTCTTTGGAGAAATGTCTATTCAGATGTTTTGTCCATTTTTAATCGGGTTATTTGTCTTTTTGCTCTTGAGTTATAGGAGTTCCTTATATATTTTGGAAATTAACCCCTTATCAGATATATAGTTTGCAAATATCTTCTCCCATTTCATGGGTTGCCTTTTCACTCTGCTGATTATTTTCTTTGCTGCACAGAGGCTTTTTAGTATAGTGTAGTCCCACCTGTCTATTTTTGCTTTGGTTGCCTGTACTTTTGATATTCAAGAAATCATTTCCAAGACCAATGTCACGAAGCTTTTCTCCAAATATCTACTTCCAGAAGTTTTACACTTTTAGGCCTTATGTTTAAATCTTTAATCCATTTTGCATTAATTTTTATGCATGGTTTCAGATAAGGGTCCAAATTCTTCTTTTGCATGTGAAAATCCAGTTTTCCCAGCACTGTTGAACAGACTATCTTTTCCTCATTTGATATTCTTGGCACCCTTGTCAAAGACCAGTTGATCACACATGCATGGATTTTTTTCTAGAATATCTATTCCAGTGGTCTATATGCCTTTCTTTATGCCAGTACCATACTGTTTAAATTATGATAGCTTTGTAATATATTTCAAAATCAGGAAGCATGATGCCTCTAGCTTTGTTCTTCTTTCTCAAAACTGATTTGGCTGTTTCAGGTCTTTTGTAATTCCACATGAATTTTTGGATTGTGTTTTCTATTTCTGTAAAAAACCATAACATTAGGATTTTGATGGGAATTGCACTGAATCTATAGATCACTTGTGGTAGAATGTACATTTTATTAATACCAAGTCTTCCAATCAATGAACATGGGATATCTTCTCATTTGTGTCTTTAATTTTTTCATCAGTATTTTATAGTTGTCATTATGTAAGTCTTTCGTCTTCTTAGTTAAGTTTATTTCTAGATATTGCATTCTTTTTGATGTTATTGAAAATGGGATTGTTTTTCTAATTTCCTTTTCCAATAGTTTGTTGTTTATCCAAAAGAATGGAAATCAGAAACTGGAACAGGTATCTGCTCTTTCATGTTCACTGTGGCACTATTTACACTAGTCAATCAAGATGTGGAAAAAACCTAAAAGTCTACAGATAACAAATGAATAAAGAAAATGTATGTCCATACAGTAGAATATTATTCATCTTAAAAAAGAAAAAAGTTCTGCAATGTGAGACAACATGGATAAACCTTGAGGACATTATGCAAAGTGAAATAAGCACAAAAGGACAAATATTACATGCTTCCACTTATATGAGGTATCTACAGTAGGCAAACTCATTGAACAAAGAGTGGAATGGTGGTTACCAGGGGCTGAGGAAGTGAGAATGGGTGCTATTAATCAATGGACTTCACATTTCAATCAAGCAGGATGAGTAAGTTCTAGACATCTGCTGTACAACATTGTACCTATTGTTAATGATATCATATTGTACAATTAAAATCTGTTAAGAGGGTAGATCTTGTGTTAATTTTGTTCTTGAAATAAAATTTACAATAAATAGAACATGAAATCTTATATTTTAAAATCTTTCAAATCAGTAAGAATTAAAACATATGTTAATTTACAATTTACTGTTTCAAAACATATGGGATAATTACAAAAGTAAGAAATCAAACTCATGCACCTATGAGAATTACATCATTTATGTCATTCCACTTTGAGAATAATGATGCAAAGTCTAACCAGCATCTTCCAATTAAGGCCTGGCATTTTCTGTAGGTTAGTGCCTTTGGGTATCTTGCCTTTTGATTCCATAAATGTTAGTAGTAGTTTTTCTTATTTTGTTAAAGACAGCACTAAAGAATCCTGAATACTCACTACCAATTAGCAACAGGTTCCTAACTGAAGAAAATACCACACTCGACCATATCTCACTAGAAAGGGCACGGGATGGGCAGCTGCGGTGACGGCAGGAACGTCTGTGCTGATGTCTGTGGGGAGCCCTTCTCCATCAGTGAAATGGACACAGCTGCTGGCACAACTTAATTTAATCCACATTTATAATACCTCAAAGTTGTTTCAGATGCCACATGACAAGATTATAAAGTAGACATATTGTCACTTTACAGTCAAATAGTTTACAAAATTAATTCACTCTTATTTCATAAATAATGCACATCATTCATTCCAGATAAAGTCTGTCCTTGCTCAGCACGTGCTGGGCTGTGGGTGGCTTCTCCTCACTCCTGGGCCCTTCCATGGGCCTCCTACCCAGGACACTGCCTCTCTTAACCTTCTGCATAACTGGCAGTCCTACAGCAGACTGATGCAGGGCTCTCTATTCAGAGTTGTCTCTGGCAAATCCCATAGTTTATAATTTGAGGACTTTAACACTGCTTCAGTCTCCAGAAAATATTAAACTATTTTACCTTTAGATATTAAAATTTATATGATGTGCAAAAACATGCATCTTGTTAGTTGTGCCACTTTCATGAAGTAACATTGTCCAATGGGACTAAGTACTATTGTGATGCTGTAGAAATAGTGATTAAATTTTAACCAAGAAATCACAATTTAAATTGGATTAATTTGAATATATTTACATAATTGTTCATATATATTTATAATTATAATTTATAACAGCTTATATTATATATTTATATTGACTGCATTCATATTAATATATCAAATATACTAACACAGTTTCAAACTATATTTTGATTTGATTGGTATTTTACCTCTTTGCATATATAAAAACATAAATATTATGTCAATAAAATAAATAATGTATCTACTGGCTAGAACTATAGTGGGACAGAAATACTTGCATAGAAAGTGAAGAAGAAGAATAGAAGGTGTTTCCGAGTGAATGACTTCAAGCATTGTTCTCAGAAAGAGCCTGTGCAGAGGTGAAGGTTGCAGTGAGACAAGATTGCACCACTGCACTCCAGCCTGGGCAACACAGCAAGACTCCGTCAAAAAGGAAGGAAGGAAGGAAGGAAGGAAGGAAGGGAGGGAGGGAGGGAGGGAGGGAGGGAGGGAGGGAAGGAGAAAGGGAGGGAGGGAGGGAGGGAAGGAGGGACGGAGGGGCCTGTGCATATATCACACCTTCAGATGCATGTAAGCAACAGACTGACCTGCCTGCGATGTTCTCTGCAATATTTTTGTCTCACTGTGGCTATCTTGTAAAATTAAGACATTCTACATTAAGCATTTTTTCAAGAGTACACAAAATATTATCAAAGAATACAAAATTATGTAGCTATCTTTAAAACATAAGAATGTTTAAAATAGAATATGAATTCCTTAGGATTGACATTTTAGTTACTAAATCTGTTGCTGAATGCTGAAGTGTGTACATGAATTTACTGTCTCTTAGTAAAGGGTCTTTAAAAAATGAAAGTGTAACTTGATTACCTGTAAATAAAAAAAAAAAATTTAAAAGAGAGTGCCATTTAAAGTAAATATTTATGAATTAATGAAAATTAAAAAAATGATTTATACAGTTTTACAAACTGATGAATTAAATAATCAGTAAGTAATCTTGACTCAATCAACCACAAACTAAAGACTATTACAATATTCCCACTATATAGAGATGACTAATGAAAAAAATTACAGCAAAAACACACAAAACCAACACACTATAGTTCACAATGAGGTTTAAGGAAAAGGGAAAAATGTAAATGCTACATACATATTTTGCTCCTGAAATTCTGATCCAGATAGCAAAGAAATGAATGTTAATCACATAAAAGGAAACTCCTATCAATATAATATAGACGAAGTGATACAGTGAACAAAACAAGAACATGCTTACCAGAAAACAATGATACTTACTGGAGAAAACCACATCACTTTAAGAATCCAAATTGTAAGAGCTAAATTCACAACGAGGATGATGAGTAAAAGAAGAACAAACAAGTAGAGGCAGCGCTTTCTCCAGCCATAAATGCCAATTTTGTAGACATACGGATTCTCTGGCCTCTCTATGTGGGTGCCTTCTGTGGCTGTAGTGTACTGCTCACGCACCATCTGCCACGGGTGTGTTCATGAGAGGAGAGAGAAAGAGACAGAGAGGGAATGAGGGAGTCAACTTGTTTGTTAATACTGATTTACTATGAGCCTGAAAACATATTTTTCATCCCAGTCATAAATTTCCAAAATTAATGATTTTTTAAAAAGATAATTAAATATTATTCTGAAACATGTCACTGTGTTTCAATCACAGGGAGATATTTAATCTGTCATTTAGAATATTTTATGTATGATAAACATTTGAAATCTAGTGACCATATTTTCAGATGTTAATAACTTCGGATGTTAATAAATTCTCTGTATCTATCAAAGTTCTTCAGGGTTAAACTTGGAATTGAAGCATTAACCTAAAATAATCAAGTTACCAAGTTCTACGAAGGTTAATTGGGAGGAAAATCAAGCTGGTATCTTTAAAAAGGAATCCGTGGCCAGGGCGGTGGCACACGTCTGTAATTCCAGCACTTTGGGAGGCTGAGGTAGGCGTCTCACGAGGTCAGGAGATCGAGACCATCCTGGCTAACACGGTGAAACCCCGTCTCTACTAAAAATACAAAAAATTAGCTGGGCGTGGTGGCAGGCGCCTGTAGTCCCAGCTACTTGGGAGGCTGAGGCAGGAGAATTGCTTGAACCCAGGAGGTGGAGGTTGCAGTGAGCTGAGATCATGCCATTGCACTCCAGCCTGGATGACAGAGCGAGACTCCATTTCAAAAAAAAAAAGAAAAAGAAAAAAAAGAAAATTAAAAAAAGTATTCATTTTTCCCTTTATACAAAGAACAGAAGTACTTCTTAGCTACAAAGTTAAAATGGGAGATTATGAAGACTTTCCTGATGGTAAATGTAGTAAAAAGATGAATCAGAATATAAATACTCTTCTCTGGGATTTCTTTTGTGCAAAAGTCACACATTTATTTTTAGGGGTGATTTGGAGTTGTCCTTGTTAAAAATAAGTTACGGTCTAAAACAAATCTTTAAATCTCCTTCCAATTTAACGACAGGCATTTTCACATATTCTGATTATCTAAAATTAGGCTATTCATCACATAGTATTTTCAAATATCCAGGACTGACAGCCAGCATTATTCAACCCCTAAATGTTTAATGATTTCATAAGGGCATTATTCATTGACTCATTTCTTTGAACTCCTCCAGTCTTCCTTAGATCACAGCCAGTGGCTCAAGCCAAAGTACCAGATGTATCCCTGATGGTTCTCTTTTCCCTCAAGCCCCACATCAGCAAGTCCTATCAATTCTAACTTTCATATATATCCAAAATCTGTCTACCTCGCTACATTTCCATTGCTACCGCACTAGTTCAGGTTACTCTGACTGCTCTCAACTACACTGCTGAAAAATCCACTTTCATTCTTTCCCTTCTTGAAAACCATTCCCTACCCAGCAGCCAATGTGTAAAATGTAAGAAAGCTCCAGTCACTCTATTTTTCCAAACCTTCTGATGGCTTTTCACCACAGTGACAATGTCCAAATGCCTCTATCACCTAAAAGACCCTATATAAGCCGGACTTTGCTGATGTCTTTGGCTTTATCTACCACCATTGTGTCCTTTGCTCACAAGACTGAAGCGAAGAGTTGGTACTATTCAACAGACCAGGTTAATTCTCACCCTAGGACCTTTGTCCTGGGCTTGGTCTTCCCCTGCTGGTCCTGCTCATCTTTCAGTAGCAGCACACGTGTCATCTCCTCAAAGAAGCCTCCTTCTCTGGACACGCAGTCACTCTCAACCACTTCCCTCTATTATATTTATTTCAAAGTGCTTATCATCTGAAATAATGGCTCCAGAATTTCTATAAAGGACAGACTAGGAGAGCGCAATTGGATGGGGAAGGGTGGCCAGGGAGTCTGAACCAAAAGCAAGCACAGTACTTACAATATTGCTACAGATGGACACAACCAGCAAAGTTTTCTAAGAACACATGTGAGTATATTTCTATTTCTACATATTCCTAGTCCTATATATATAGTTTCCTATTATTGCTGTAGCAAATTATCAGAAACCTAGTGGCTTAACACAATTTTATCTTTTAGTTGTGGAGGTCAAAAAATAGGTCTTACGAGTCTAAAATGAAAGCGTGGGCAAGGCTGTGCTTTTCTGGAGGGTGGAGGGGAGACATTGCTTGCCTTTTCCAGCTTCTAGAAGCTGCCCACATTCCTTGCTTGAGCCTCTGTTTCCATCACACCTCCTCCTCTGGCTCCGATGCCTCTGTCTGCCCCTCATAGGGACCCCTGTGATAGCACCGGGTCTGCCTGGATAACCCAGGATGGCCTTTCCGTCTCGAGAGCCTGAGCATAACCACACCTGCAGAGCCTCTTCCTCTTCCATGTAAGGTGACCTCTTCACAGGCTCCAGGGGTTATTAGAACACGAATGTCTCTGGGGGCCATTATTCTGTCTACTAGATAATGGTTTTGTTCACCCCTACATAACATTGAGAAAACTTCAGTATCCATTTAAAACAGTTTTGTCGTGGTTTGCTGGAGAGCTGACAGCAATCCTGTGATGCGGACAGCTCTTAGATCCCCGAAATCAGCACTTCTGCCATGGTCTTTCACCTGGGTCACTGCAACAGCCACCTGACCGTCCCCCTGCCTGTGCCTCTAAATCTCCTACAGTCGATTTCTAACGTAGAGGCTGGAGTGGTCCTTTCAAAGCATGTGTCGGTTCATGCCCCACCTCTGCAACAAACCTTCCTGTGGCTTCCCATTTCACTGACAGCAAAAACCAAACTCCTCACCCCCGGACATGGTTCCCTGCCTTCATCCAGTCCCTCTTGCCCTGACTCCTCCTGCCCCAGGAACAGTGGTCTTACTCGACCAGGAGTCCCCCAAGTGTGACCCCCCCTCAAGGACTCCACAGTTAGAATTCCCTCTACCTGGAAGGTCTCCCTGATGCCTGCATGGCTCCTCTCAACTCTCTGTTCCAAGATCTCTTGTCAATGACCTCCCTGATCATCCTATTGAAACAACAGACCCCACCAACACCACCACAGAGCTCCCCGGGCTCCTCTGACATTTTTTCTCCTGCAGCACTTAACTCCCCAGGCATACTACGTATTTTACCTACCTATTTGATTGTAAATGCTCACCCCCCACATATAAGCCCTGAGAGGCTGAGGTTTGCAACTATTTTGTTATTTTGTTTTACCCTCGGAGGCCCCTAGAACAACAGCCGACATGTAGTATGTGCTTAATAAATATTTGCTGAATTAATTACATACACATGTTGAAAGGAAAAATTCCCAGACTTTTTTTTTTTTTTTTTTTTTTTTGAGACAGAGTCTTGCTCTGTTGCCAGGCTGGAGTGCAGTGGCATGATCTCAGCTCACTGCAAACTCCGCCTCCCGGGTTCAAGTGATTCTCCTGCCTCAGCCTCTCAAGCAGCTGGGATTACAAGCACACGCCACCACACCCAGCTAGTTTTTGTATTTTTAGTAGAAACAGGGTTTCACCATGTTGGCCAAGCTGGTCTCGAACTCCTGACCTCAGGTAATCCACCCGCCTCGGCCTCCCAAAGTGCTGGGATTACAGGCCTGTGCCACTGTGCCCGGCCAACCCAGACATTTTTATTCAAGCATACAACAAGCAATAAAATAGGTTGAGAGTTACTTCAGAATTTCCCTAACTTTTTATAATGAGTTAATTTGAAGCTTGTGCATAAACAGGGTATGTTTAGTGTGATTAGTTGTTTAGGAGTCAGAAGACTCAGCAAGATCTCCTTCAGTCTGGTGAGGTTCTCCCAAAAGAGGGGAGCCTGGGGAATGTACTGTCTTTGGCTCTTGAGTCCCCCTACATCTGCCCACCTGCCCTGCTGACAGCTTGAGTAAGAAGCTGGACCCTACATCCCTGGAAGAAAGTCCTGACCACACACTGGTTTTTGGAAGCTGGCGACCTGCTTTCTAGTCTTCCCATATTTGAGCTGTATTTACCAATCTTTTTTGTTTTTAAAAAGCTTGCCAGCTGTAATTCTTTTTATATCGTGTTTTGTGATAGGCTTCTTTAACGTTTTTAAAGTGCCATCTACCAGTGTTCACTGCATTGTGTAAAAAAGTCCTTTTACTCTCGACAAGCCTGAGTTAAATCGCTAGGTGAAACATTCAATTTAAATATTTCTCTAAAAACTTGATTTTGTTGTTTATATTTCTCACAACTCACAAGTGGCTTTCATTTTTATTAGACACTATATTACATTTTTGCCAGGAGAGACTTTCAGAGGCTATCTGGTTCAACCAGCTTCCTTTAGGTATTTACTCAAATTAGGCTTGAGAAGAGTATCAGTGCTTCAGCACTTGGGGGTCAGGCAACTGCATTAGTGGTATTCACGTTGGCAAGAAACTGCACTGGAATAACGCACAGCACTTTGTGATCTACTTACAAACCCTTTACAAAACATAATTAGTGAAATAAGTGTATTAGAACTTAAAGTCTATATTCCAAGATAAAGAATTCTAATTTTTAATGTATCATGAACTAAATTTATTTTCATAGACTCGTTTATTAAAACAAATTTTGTCATTGAAAATTACATTATTTCTCCTGCTAACCATCCTTCAAAGTATGTTGGTGCTATACTTAATTTTTTTATTTTTATTTTGAGACAGAGTCTCGCTCTGTTGCCCAGGCTAGAGAGAAGTGGCATGATCACGGCTCACTGCAACCTGCACCTCCCGGGTTAAAGCAATTATCCTGTCTCAGCCTCCCGAGTAGCTGGGATTACAGGCGCCGCCACCACGCCCAGCTAATTTTTTGTATTTTTAGTAGAAACGGGGTTTCACCCTGTTAGCCAGGATGGTCTTGATCTCCTGACCTCATGATCCACCTGCCTCGGCCTCCCAGAGTGCTGGGATTATAGGTATAAGCCACCGCACTCGGCCATGCTATACTTAATTTTGATTGCTTTTCAATGCATCTCTCAGGTATAGTTTTCAATCCTTTAATGGAGAGGGCTCCAGATGTGAAGCACTATACTTGTTTTGGTATAAATATCTGCTTTTATATGCTTCTGAATTCATGATCCCAGGTTTGTTATTTAAAACAAAATGACCTTTTGGACAGATAATCTGTCTTCTACATTATTTGATTCTTGTCATAGCATATAATACAGTGAATCGAACATAGTGTCTACTAGGTAAATGTCGCTAAATGACATTCTTCATTTCAACCAATATTTATTGTCATGCCTAGTTTGGGTAGGTCATTATCAAGAGTCTAAGATAGAAAGATTATAAATGCAAGGATAATGCCCAAAAGGAGTTAATATCGTATAATTTTTGAAAAGGTGAGTTTGAGAAAGAACAAAACAGATCTTTTAGAAATCAAATTTAATTCTAAGAACTCAAAGAATGAGTTATAATAGTTTAAAGTTATCTGTCTGATACTGACTTTGGTATACCACTTTGGGTTTCAATATTTTTCTAGTACAAATTTCCACCACTTTGCTTTCAACAGTTCATTGAACAAGTATCTACAAAGCTTTCTGTTAGTGTTACACCTTTTTTTTTTTTTCCATTGGGATTTTTAAAAGTTTTTTTACTTTTACTGTTTTCCAGATTCAGAATGATTTTCATAAATTTGAATTAATTTATTCTGTTCATGAGTCAGTGTCTGTTTTCAATTGAACTTGTCTTCAGTTCAATTAGAAAACTCTTGGCAATTGCTTCTTTAACCATTGTCTTCCCTACATTTTCTCTAGTTACTTCCATTGGGGCTTCAGTAAGATATATTTAGACCTCCTCATTCACCAGTCATGTTTTTTAAACTTAGCTTTATATTTCCACAGCTTTATCACTCTGCTGTTTTCTAAGATCTATCTTCCAATAGACTAATTCTCTTTGCAGCTGTATGCAATCTGTCAGATACAGAGTAAGCCATCTTTCCAGTCTTCATGGGAGATTCACCTGAGTGTTAGGGATGGCATTCTACCTGCCTTGGGTAAGGTCCTTTCTGGCCACAGGGCTTGCTGACTAGGGGCTTAGCAAACCTCTGATAGCACTTATGATGTCAATCTGAAAACTCCTGAAAAATTACTTTCCACAGTTTCAAAAACCGTCTTTCATAAGCCATGTCACCTAGCTCTAATATCCAGATAGGTAATTTCTTACTAGGTAACAAGCACCATCATGGTGCATCATCCCTCTGAATGACAAGGTCACCCATGTGAGAAGTCAATTACAACAATGTGACTAGGTAACCGTGACCAGTATCAGTTATGTGCACATAATAGGCAGTCAGTAAGTGCTTGTTGAACACATGAATGCATAGGGAGTGGGACTTACCCTACAGGTTGTGATGATACAGCTTTGTGCTACAGTAACAACAACAAAAAAAATGAGCTAGTGACAAATAATTGACAAGTGAAAGAAAATGGAGAGTCTAGAAACAAGCCCATACACACAGATCGTAATAAGGCAATGAAAAGTGAGAACTAAGGGACATCCCATCTATACAAGTTGCTCTTCCAGAAGGCAAGCTGGCAGGGAAGGAGCAAGCTACTGTGCTGGTTAAATTCAGGCTGCCTATGTTATGCTAGTATCGAGAATAACTGCATGAGTTTTACCTCTATTTTCCTTCAAACTTCCAAGAAACATCTCATCTCGTGCTAATTAATGGCAGTAATCCTCAGTGTGTTTTCTGCCTCACTGTTTGCATCATAACTTACATCGTTCTGAATGAGCTCCAACATTTCGGAAAGGAGGAGGAGAGGGGAGGTGCCTGCCCTAGGAGATGTGTGGCACAAAGAACACCATGGCAGATAAATTGGGAAAAGTATTTGCCTTAAAGATAGGACAATCAAACAATGAATATGTCTATACATCAAAGAAACACACATGACGAATAAACATACCGAAAATGTTCAACTTCACCCTGAATTAAAGAAATGCAAACAAACACCATCACTGCAGCAGTTTTCAAAGATTAAGGGAAATTTAAAAACTGATAATAGGTAATATTGGCCAGGTGACTGAAAAAGAGACATGCTGCTCCTCTGATGAAGAAAGTGAAAGTTAACATAAATCCCTCAAAAGACACTGGGCACTAAGTATCAAGAACATCAAACAAACAATAGTACTTCCAATTCTAGTAACCTACCCAAAGGAAACACCTAGAAATGAAAACTACAATTTGTGCCTAAAGATATTGAATTTACCATTATCTGTACGGGGGCAAAACTGGACATTAAATGAAGAAGGATTAAAATTAGAGTAATTAATTCATCAAATTATTGCAGTATTACAAAACCAGTATTTTGGGTATGTGACGTATGTTTGAAAAACATATAATAACTTAGGGAAATTCTAGTGATATCATGTTAAATGAAAAGTTAGAATACATACACATTAAAATATATACCCATAGGAAAAATACTGCAAGGAAACCAAAAAATTATTAATAATTTCCTCCTAGAGTACACCTTTTTTCATTCAAAATAGTATTTCCCAAATTTCTTTTGTATTTTTTCAGATTTATAGAATTGATATATATATATTTCTTTTATAATAGTAAATTCAATAAATTTACCATACTCATCCCAACTTCATTACTATATTTAGATGACCAAATAATTTCAAGAATAGTTCTCCTTTATCCTTTAGTCAAATTGCTCAGCACAGCACACAAAATATAGCTAAATAGATGGATCATAATTATCACTTTCATCAAAAGTTATAATCAGCATAATTCTCAAATTCACACATACCCTTATCATACACACACACACACACACACACACCTAGATTAAAAGGTCAACAAATCATTCTCTTCTTTACAATAGGATTGACTTTTAAAATAAAATGGCAAACTCTGCCATTTTAAAAAGTTCCCTACAAAATACACCAAACCAACAGAACAAATGCCCTTTAAAATCTAACAGAACTGAAAAAAGAAAACACCTTTATTCAAACGGGCAAGTGACTAAAAGGGAAAAAAATAAAAATAAATAAATAAAACAAGCTCAAACCCACAGGCATACAAATGTTAGCTTACAAAACTGGTCTTGTTTTGATTTTTACTTCAGCTATAGGCTCATTTTAAAACACAGTTTTATATTTACACAAGTAGGCAATTCAGACAAACTTTTCTCATTGCTCTGTCCTGGTTTTTATCAGGTGCTCTCAGAAATCAGAAATCTAAAGCTTTTGTGGTGTCATTAGGTAGTACTTGACTAAGGAATAATACCAACATCCAGAAACATTAATGAGTTAGCAGAAACAAGACGCAGAATGGCAACTGAGCAAGACCAGCACTTACGGACACCTAGCCTCTTAACCAAGACCAGTTATTATTTGGTACCAAATCTCCTCCAGCTCTTGGCATAATTTATACCTACCATCAGTCTCTGACTTAGTGCCCAAATAGCTAATGGTTAAGTTAGTAGTTGGCTGCAATGAGAGCTGAGTTAATGTTAACAAAAAACTATATGGAGGAACTGTTGGATGCTCAGCTGTAACCCTGTGTCTGCTTCAGTATCCTATTACAGTGGGCGCCTACTGTTTTCTTCTGTATCCTATTACAGTGGGCACCTACTGTTTTCTTCTGTGTCCTATTACAGTCGATGTCTACTTTTTCCTTGTGTACTCTGTTATAGTGGGCACCTACTGTTTTCTCGTCCATCCCTAGAACACTCCTCAGCTCCACGTGGTTGTGGTCCAGGTATCGGTCATGTGGGCACATTTCCAGTAACACAGGTGTGTATGTGGCACATACTGACCAATCAGGGTATATCAACAGTCCAGACATGGTGAATACCATTAGGAAGTCATGGGACACAAGCAAGCCAGTGTCGGTTGTCTCATAATTAATATGAATGCTCCAAGAGAGAAGCTGGCCTCTGCTATCAGAAGTTAATGGACCTAACACTGCAGTGCCAACATTCATCCCTTAGCCACTTGGAGAGAGACTGCCAGAGAAGAAATCAGGAAGAATGAGAAAAGAGGGAGAGAGGGTGCGAGTAGGGGTGAAATCCTAACAACATCATTTGAGATCCTAAATTCAGCACTAAGTTTCATCTTCACCTGAACTTCTTTGACTTAGGCTTCTGTCACTTGCATCTGAAACAGTCCTGGTTAATACACATAGCAAGAGGTGCAAAGGCAGGACGGCTTATGATGGTAAACCACGGAGTAAGAACACCTTCGACCAACATGATGAGTAATGCTTGCAACTATTTTTGACCTATTTTCCTTCCGCACCAAACAGGTCCTTCTAAAGAACACACAAGTCTTTAGATAGAAGGATGTGTTTCCAGAAGTTATTTTGCCATATTTAGCTTTGGCTAATATCAGTCAGAGGGATCACACAACCTCCTTGTTTCCAAATCCAATATTCACTTCCTATTTTATTTCTCTCACTTTTTAAAATTCATTTCACGGCCGGGCGCGGTGGCTCAAGCCTGTAATCCCGGCACTTTGGGAGGCCGAGACGGGCGGATCACGAGGTCAGAAGATCGAGACCATCCTGGCTAACACGGTGAAACCCCGTCTCTACTAAAAATACAAAAAATTAGCCGGGCGAGGTGGCGGCGCCTGTGGTCCCAGCTACTCGGGAGGCTGAGGCAGGAGAATGGCGTGAACCCGGGAGGCGGAGCTTGCAGTGAGCTGAGATCCGGCCACTGCACTCCAGGCTGGGTGACAGCGCAAGACTCCGTCTCATAAAATAAATAAATAAATAAAAATAAAAAATAAAATAAAATTCATTTCACTCTTCATTTTATTTGAAATGGTTGGCTATTTCCTCCTTGAAAACACTTTTTTTCTTAAAATCAGTATTCTCCTAGTTTTATCATCTACCTTTCTGGACTTTCTCAGGCCCTTTCATAATCTTCTCTTTCACTCCGGCCTCTAAATGGTGGGTTTTGCCTGAACTGGTCTAGGACCATCTCTTCTCTTCCATCAATCTTTCAAGGTGATCCTATTCATTATCATGTAGTTAAATATTATTTATAGGCTGACGGTTCCCAAATTTTTATCTCAACCTAAAACATCTCTGAACTCTCTAATCTGATAATTGCCTGTTTGACATCTCCACTTGGTATTTCGAACTGAACTTGTTAAAAGGTAATTTAATTTTCAACAACTCTCCCCTCACCTCCTGAATTTCCCCCCTTCCCTTTTCTATTCCCATCTCAGTCCATGGCACCAGCCATGCCCAGCTGATCATCTCAGAAGCCTGAGTGCCATCACAATCCCTCTCTCTGCCACCTCACGTCTACTTCATCAGCAAGCCCCGCCTGCCACATCCTGAGGACAGCTGTGCTCATCCTGGCCTCCCCATCTGCACTGCCCCTGCTTCACTCCAGCACTGGTGGTGCGGCCTCTTCGGGGTCTCCTCCACCCACTCTGCCTCTCTTTATCCAGCCTCCACACGGCACCCAACAAGAGGACCATTGCTGCCCCGTTTAAAGTCACTCGTGGCTTCCCACTGCACGTCTGATGAAGCTTCACTCCATCTGGACCAGCCAGCCTCTCCAGCTCCATCTCACCTCACTCCGCCCTTCTCAGGAGCACCAGCCTTTCCATCCCTCAAACGGAATAAGCTTTCTCCTATCTTACAGTCTTTGCACACATTGTACCCACTACTGGAAAACTGGTCCATACCACCTGGCCACCACTCTGTCCTCCCGACCTCAGCTTTCCATAAACACCTGCTCTTGTCCCTTTTATCCTGTACAATCTGCAACTGTGTCCTGTTCGTTTCCTTCAAAGTTCCTTTTAGAACATAATGATGCATTTATTTGTTTTACTTTTTATTGCCTGGTCCTCATTAGGCTCACCTCCAGGAGGACGGGAAGGGTGTCTGTTTGTTTATTATATAACTGGCACCTAAAGTGGGGTCTGGCACATAGTAACGGCTCCGTTATACATATTTGTTAAAGGCAGGCAGAATAAAATATATTCTCATCTACTGTATTGATCAAATAGACTTCCATGTTTAGGATATAGCATTACAATTAAAAACCTATTCTATCTTTACTCATACTTCATACATCTCTCATAACTGTTCTTTAATAAAGACCCTAACAGCCGGGCACCGTGGCTCACGCCTGTAATCCCAGCACTTTGGGAGGCCGAGGTGGGCGGATCACCTGAGGTCAGGAGTTCGAGACCAGCCTGGCCAACAGAGTGAAACCCCGCCTCTACTAAAAATACAAAAAATTAGCTGGGCGTGGTGGCAGGCACCTGTAATCCCAGCTACTCGGGAGGCTGAGGCAGGGGAATCATTTAAACTCCGGAGGTGGAGGTGGCAGTGAGCCGAGATCGCACCATTGCACTCTAGCCTGAGCAACAAGAGCGAGATTCCGAGACTCTGTCTCAAAAATAAAATAAAACAAAACAAAATAAATAAAATAAAATAATAAAGACCCTACCAACTTCAATAGAAACAGCAGTATCCCTCAATAAGACCAAGCAGCCACTCGAAGTCAGCAGGGAGTGCTTCTATCAGAGGACACAACGTGAGTCCCAGTCATCTTCAAGCTGCTGCAATCACTTCACCTCCTCATCCCGGATACCACTGGTGAGGACACGACGCACCATTCTGACAAGAATTGTCTGGGAAGAATATGTTTGTCACCTGGGCAGACCAGCAAGGCATTTGCTGGTATTCCTCTGGCCATTTTGAAAGCAAATGCTCAGCCATGTGTGAACCACAAGTGCATTGGGACTGGTTAGGGGTTGGTGACCAAGGCTAAGACCCCTCAGAGTTGAATGTCTGGGTCACCCCAAGGCTACTCAGACCAGCCAGGGTGTTAGACAAGAAAGAAGAGAATGCTGAATGGGTAGGTGAAGGCGGTGGGAGGGAAAAAGGATGGGTATGTATCAGCTGCAGTCATGAGACCATGTGCATAAGGGGAGACGCTAGATCCTGTCATTAATATTCCCTCAGCCTTCCCCCAGGAAAAGAGATCAATCAAACCCTCGGAGGAGCTGTTCCCAAATTAGGTAAACAAAGCAAGAGGATCTGAGTGATGCGAGGGGTGGACTCTGGTGCTGTGTCACCCCTGTCACCCTTCAGAACCAAGACACTCCTTCCTTCAGTTGTGGGAGTGATGGCTGATGACGAGAATGACTTCAGACTGCACTAAGCTGCCTCGCCCGTGGCTGTGTTTCCCCACGAGAGGCACACTCCAGCGTTTTATCAGTGCACTGGATGAAAGCCCGGCCCCCTCCCCTGCAGGGAACAGCCCTGCATGACTCCAGTTCCGTGGCAGCTACAGTGTTATCCTACATCTCCTTCTGCCCACTTTGCCACCTTTGCTGTCCTACAGGGATTTTTTTTCAAGATGGGTTCCAATACATGGCACGCATGTCTCCAGCTTGGAGTCTCTTTCCCAGGGAACCTGTCTAAGCAATTGCTATTGGAAAAATTGGAATTTAAAAGTGATCAGGGGCCGGGTGCAGTGGCTCCTGCCTGTAATCCCAGCACTTTAGGAGGCCAAAGCGAGCAGATCACGAGGTCAGGAGATCGAGACCAGCCTGGCCAACATGGTGAAACCCCGTCTCTACTAAAAATACAAAAATAAGCTGGGGCATGGTGGCGGGTGTCTGTCGTCCCAGCTACTCTGGAGACTGAGGCAGGAGAACTGCTTGAACCCAGAAGGCAGAGGGTGTAGTGAGCCAAGATTGCGCCATTGCACTCTAGCCTGGGCGACAGAGCGAGACTCCGTTTCAGAAAAATAACAAAACAAAACAGTGATCAGGTACACTGATAGATTTCTCAGAACACTATTCAACTTTATCTATGTGAAAGTTGTCAGGATCAAAATGGTGTCACTAATGTTAAGAAAACTCTGACAAATAGAACCAGGGAAGATCATAAAGAGAAATTTTTTATGCTTATATGCTGATAACATAAATTATCACAAAAGATTGCAAAAACCACAACCTTAAATACTTCCGCGAGGACATCTGCCTGCAATCTCATACAGATTTCATAATCATACCGATTAATTTCAGAACAACTGTGTAATCCTCATATTCCCACCGCAATGCTCTATTCACAAATGAACATCTTTTCTTTGGGAGCTTGCTTGTTATTTAGGTTGACACTATCTCACATCAGGTTCCCTGGAAGCAGCTTGAGATGCGGATTCTTGTTCAGGTATTGTATTAAGGGAATGCTCTCAAGAGGAAGGCACCAGGCAATGAGGGAAGCCGGCTAGGTTACGAGAGGAAGCTGGGCAAGGTGTGGGCTGAGGCCAAGGACACTTCTTAGAGAAGTCAGAGACAGAGAGAAACAGAGAGAGACAGAGAATTAAAAAGACCCCCTTACTGGTCATCCAGAAACTAGTTCATTACATACTAGCCCTGTGAGGGGGACCAGCCTACACTGCAGTACCATTTATCCTGTGTAGACATGACTCTTAAATTTGATGTTATTTACAAAGGAGAAGGGAGTTTAGAATATTCTTAAAATTACACACGAACGCTGTGTTTAACCAAACAGCAAATAAAGTAGCCTGTAATCTATTTTATAAATATTTTGATTTTTATACTAAGCCTAAAATTTTTAAGCAAATCAACTATCACTGCCCCCCTCAAGAAAAAAAAAAAACCTTCAATTTGCCTAGTCCCTAAAAATTGCGTATAACTAAATTCTAACTCTGAAAAACATTCACACAATATTAAGTGAAAATTTTGAGAAAAGGAAGTTATTTCAATGTATCAATTATGCTGTGCTTCTTTTTAGTTACAAGACTAAATGCAAAAAGAAATTCTTGAGGTACACTTAATTAAGTTTCTTATTAAACGTGGTATATATGTATTTTTCCTATGGCCTGACAGTTCATTTAAAAAGTTTCAGATGGCCTCAGGGCCATTATTCACTTCCACCCTTATTAGCACCTTTGCTTTGGGATATGAATGGGATGATTTAAGGTGACTTTCAAATGTTGCCAAAATACACACATTCAAATGCATTCCAGTATGGAGACAACACACTTGTATTGTTTCACCAAGGTTAACATTTTAGAGTATTTTGTATCAGCTGGGCGTGGTGGCTCATGCCTGTAATCCCAGCACTTTGGGAGGCCGAGGTGGGTGGATCACTTGAGGTCGGGAATTCGAGACCAGCCTGGCCAACACGGTGAAACCCCATCTCTACTAAAAATACAAAAATTAGCTGGGCATGGTGGCGGGCACCTATAATCCCAGCTACTTAGGAGGCTGAGGCAGGAGAATCGCTTGAACCTGGAAGGTGAGGTTGCAGTGAGCCCGGATCGTGCCACTGCACTCCAGCCTGGGCGAAAGAGACAGACTCTGTCCTCCAAAAAAATAAATAAATAAAAATAAAGAGAGAATATTTTATATAAAGTTTTTGTTACAAGCTAAACTGTTGAACGAAAGGAAGATTTTCATGGGAAAGGAAAACAGTCACTTGCCTTTCTTTCCTTCATAGACCTTACCATTAGGGATAGGCAGGCGGCCACCGGGAATGCCAGGAGGGTTATTTGCATCCTGGAATGCACACGCCCCTTCTGAGCAGCCATGGCTGCGTGTAGAGAACTTCCTCCACAGACACAGCAGAAATAGCCTCAGCCTGGAGTCTCCTGCCTGCTTAGGGCTCCTTTCTTCTTAGGGGACTGTGAGGAGCAGGTTCAAGCTCCTGACCAGTTACCGTTATTTTCCCGTCTTCCTGACTTCCCGCTGCGTGGGGTCAGGCTAAGAGGGTGCATTGAATGGTGATGACTGTGGAAGCTACTATTTACTAAGAAGTCAGAAACCTTCTGGTGACGATGGAAGCTACTATTTACTAAGAAGTCAGAAACTTTCTAATTGTCTTATATAAGCTAGATTTGATACTTGTTAAAATGGTAGCTGCTACAATGCAACTCCTCTCACCTTACAAATGAAGAAACTGAGACATATAGAAATGAAGTAATTCATACAAGGTCAAATGGCAGTCTGGCTCCATAGCCTAAACTTTTAATCATAGCCTCTTCATTGATGTTAGACTTTCCAGAGATGTTTCTCAAGTAAAATCAATTGAGCATTTTAAAAACAGAGTTAAACAAGTCACGAAGGTGAAGCTGGGTTTTAAGGTGCCCTTCACTGCCGCCTCCACTGTCCCTAATCCATTCTCCATGTCAACTGCAGTGATCCTATCAAAGCACCCACGTGACTGCGCTGTTCTCCTTTTCTAGAGGTTCAAAGGTCACACCGGTGCTTAGGATGAAGCACAAACGCCTTTGGGCACAGCGAGCCCTCCTTTGTCCCATTCCACAGTGGTCCTACACACCAGTCATACTGAAGTTGAGTAGGCACTGAGATTTTCACAGATTCTGAGAAAAGTCTTGAGACCTTTACCAATCCACACATTACTAAATACTCCTGTACCAATGTTCCTGTAAAACTATCTACAGCATAACATAAACAATTAAAAATGAAGCTGGAATCCGAAATGGCCAAAGTAGCAAGCAATGGATCCTGCAATCCTCATGAGAACGTTGTAGAGCTATCTGGCCCTGCAGTAGGTCTGGAGAAGAATAAAGCCAGACAGATGCTACAGAGGCTGAGAGAAGAGGAGGGAAGAAGGGAGGGAGAGAAAGGAAGGTATCATGAGGGTCAAGGCGGGTTCTGAAGGAGCAGGACAATAGCAGAGTCATCCTCAGGATGCTGTAGCTTCTCCCTTCCCACTAGGAAACCACAGCCCTGGTGCCTCAGCTGAGAAGACGCAAGGGCTGTGATGAGGGAGTGGAGGGAGATCCTCAGGTCCTATAAATTATGCAAAACTGAACACACTGGGCACCCACTATAATTTATTATTTAATTTTTAATGCAATTTATTTATTTATTTATTTATTTATTTTTTGAGACGGAGTCTCGCTCTGTCACCCAGGCTGGAGTGCAATGGCCGGGTCTCAGCTCACTGCAAGCTCCGCCTCCCAGGTTCACGCCATTCTCCTGCCTCAGCCTCCGGAGTAGCTGGGACTACAGGCGCCCGCCACCTCGCCCGGCTAGTTTTTTGCATTTTTAGTAGAGACGGGGTTTCACCATGTTAGCCAGGATGGTCTCGATCTCCTGACCTTGTGATCCGCCCGTCTCGGCCTCCCAAAGTGCTGGGATTACAGGCTTGAGCCACCGCGCCCGGCCAATGCAATTTAATAACAACTTAGTTTAATGACTAGCAAGTACATTTTTTAAAGGACAATATGGCACAATTTCATTTTCGGCATTTTAACTGCAAGCTTAGCTGATATCTTTCGGACACCTGAATTTGTTAGTCCTTGGAATGCTATATCTAACTACATTGAAATGCTACTTTTCATTTGTCTTTGAAAGACAATCTGAAATGAATCCTAGAACCTAGAAAACGAACCCCAACTTGTAGCACTACTTTTTAAATTCCGCAAAGGTGCTTCTTTGTACCTACAAAATGTTTGCAAGAAAATAAGCAAAAAATAAACAGTGTATTCTGTGGTTCATTTTGTTCTGGTAGTTACTCCATCCTGCTGGCAAATCTTTCAGTCAGCTGAGTTATATTTTCCCTTATTATTTTTTTCTAAGCCTTCCTTTAAAAATGTTGTGTTTGCTACTTGTCATATATTAATTTAGAAAACTCAGAGAAAGAACTCATAACTTCAGTAAGCTGAAGCATTAGCACATGTGTACTTTTACCCTACTTATGTTTATTTTTTCATACATATTTTGAGCAGCATTTTATATTTTCCAGATTTGGGGAAAGAAACGTTCTTCCCTTTTTCACTCCAAAAATAGCGAAGGAGTCAGGTTGCTATTTTGCTCTTGTTTTGTTTATCTCCAACTTATAAAACCACTGGACTTTTGTTGTCACTCATTTTAGTTTATTTCTTAGTGTCTACAACAAAACTATCAAGAAAATCTAAAGCAAATGTAATTCTACCACTAAAGTTTAAGAGCAGAATTACAAGCAGGTGATCTTAAAGATGATACTTTGTCTAGATTAACTACAGGATACACTTCAATGCCCAATAATACAGAAATGCTACCTTTGGCATTCTACAAATTAAAAATATTAGAAATACAGGATTATGCTAAAACTACAGAGCATATTAGTAGTCAGAATAACTTAGTTGAAATGAGAATGTTATTGATATTTGATATATCATTATGTTCTGATACACAAATTTATTCAACATTGTTTTAAATTTATTAACTATTATGCCACCAAAGAAGAAAGAATATTAAGAAACCTCATAAGTGTTTGGTTTTTAGGTTGTACTTTGTATTGATATAAAATCCAAGTTAAAACTGAGCGCTTACCTTAGCTATTAAGAAAAGTGCACTGGCGAATGAACTACTGTCGGCCTGAGCTCTACCGAAGACAGAATGTTTCAAACTTTTCCATGACTTACAGAAAGAAAGCAAAGGATGAAACTTCAGCAACTGTCCCTGGAGAAAGCGCTCTCACGAGTTTAGCCCTGTCTCATGTTTCATCCTCTCACATTAGCAACAGGCGTGTCTAATTTTACTCAATGACATAAACAGTTCATACCACACTTAAAATTGTTTGGGCACCAATTCCAGGACACAGCTCTTTACGTGCCAAAAACAAACCAAAACACACAAACAAGAAACCAGACTCTTCTTGTTACAAAACCAACATTTCAACATTTAAACCCTAAAGCATGATAGTCTAACATAATTATAACTTCCTAAAAAAACCTTTACCTCAAACAAATAACAAAAAACTTCTAAGACTAATTTCCATTAGAAACTAATATTGATAAAATTTTATGAAAAATCTCTTCAAATTAATATGCAAGTTAGAACTTGTGACTATATATATTACACATATTCTAGTCTCATCCAAATGCATATTACCATGTAACAGTGACTCTTTAAAAATCACTTTCCCTGAGCCTCTTTAAGTGAAAAACGTTAATATCTGAGGAGAAAATCCTAAACAAAGATCACCATAATAGAAGGTAAACAAACTCTGCATGTTAAAATTATGACCGTTCTTTTCTAGGAAACTCACATTTCTATTATGTTTAACAAATGATGTGAATGTTACAACGTGATCTTAAATTGTCTTTATCTTCATTTAAGAGTAATTAGGCCATTCCATTTTATAAGGTGTAAAGGCAATAGAATAAATATCCAACTTCTGAATAATTTTAATATTTTATTTTGCCTTATTTTTATATGGCCTGGTGTGCAGCATGAATTAAAACTTACTAAATTATATACTTCATATTTGCATTTTAGTACTAAACCTTGAATGTAAGAAACAGTGCCTTAGTATACACGCACACAGGGTTGGGAACAACAGATACTGGGGCCTACTTGAGGAAGGAGGGAGGGAGAAAGGTGGGGATCAGAAAACTGTTGGGTACTAGGCTTACTACCTGGGTGATGAAATTATTTGTACATCAAATCCTGGTGATATGCAATTCATCTATGTAACAAACCTGCACATGTACCCCTTGAACCTGAAATAAAAAATGAAGAAAAAAAGGAGCAATGCTGTAACAATGCATATGCTACATTTTCATTTTATTTTCTTCTCAGGAGACTTTTCTCTTCATTCTGCTTATTCACACTCTACCACAACTTCTTTTGAAATTTGATGCTTCTATCATACCAACAGCTGCAGGCCTTAAATTACAAGCCGATACAGCTTCAAATGATCTTACATTTGTAAGACATTTGAAAACCTTTCATGAATTCTCTGCACATTAGTACTTCTACTTTGGGAATTCAGCTAGACATAAAATTGTAGGACAACTATCAATTTCAAACAAAGATAATATATTAAACAATAATGATATGAAATGTATTTTTGTATCAGTGTATGTCTGAAAAGTCAAAGTCTGAAACTGCTAACTCGATATTCTGATTGAAATGTCATGCATTTAAAGGTTACAACTGAGACACCTTTTCATCAATCGTAAATTGGTTTTGTTGCAATGAACTTTTCAATGCTTTGGGAACTGCTTTGTACAAATATTAGCCAGGCGATGTGTTTGATCCCCACTCATATTTACAGATTCATTTAATACTATCCACACCTATGTTTAGTAGGGCAGAAGAATGGCATAAAGAAGCCTTTGATTTTATCAGTTAGTTGAAATTATTAAAGCAAGACCTTCAGTTTGTAATGTAGGCAGCTTAAGATTGTAACGCTCACACACACACACACACATTTTGAAATGTTCTCAAAGGAATCATAACATTTTAAAGCTCCAAGAGACCTTAACGAAATCTAGTCTAACTCTCATTTAGGTGTAAAATTGGTTCCAGATTACAAAGCTGGTAAGCCTATGGGTGGAAGTGACTTCAAAAGTCCTTAGGCCTAACGTACCCATTTGGTACTTGGGGGCTCCACGACAAACGTGCTTCCAACCATGGTCCTAGGAGCCTATGGGGACCTTTCCTGGCTTCCCCCTCATTCGCCCTGTGCTTCCATTCTTGACTACTGCGGTCATCAGTTAGCGCTGACCTTTCTTCCTGACGTCCTCTCATCAAGCTCTTCCTTCAGTTTGGGCGTGGATAACCCTGTTGCTGGCTTAAGCGGTTGGGTTGGGGGGGATCACTTGCAGAACCAGTGAAAACAGGGGATTTCAGTAGTGATGTGGTCGGTTTTGGAGAAATCATTTCTGCTTTGAGATGAAGTAAGAGATGAGGGGTTATCTGTAGACGGAGAATGTGGAAATGAGGGAATGAGAAAGTTCAGCATTTGAAAATAACAGAGCATTTTAATGATTTGGGTTGTCAATTGACTAGTGAAACATATTAGGCCATGTCCAAGGTCCAAGTGAAGTTGACAAATATACGGATAGCAGTCTCATTTTAACAGTTCTCATCACTTTGTAAGCTAACTGCAGTCATGGATTACTGTGACTAAATCCCTCAAAACTGCTCAGGCTTTCCTCCAACACAACACACCTTGTCTCTCCACAGTTCCTCCAATACAACACCCATTGCTCTTTCGTCCGTCTTTCCTTCCTCAGTTGACGATGCCATCCCCCAGAAGCTCACAGAAGACAGCAGACTTAGGGCTCTCCCTCACTCACCAGTCTGCCTGTCACTAACTTCAGTGGATTCCCTCGCAGGACCTCCTGCTCTGCCTGCCCTCCCTCCTTATCCCTGCCTGACTTAGGGCCTCACCTTCTCTGGCATCGCCCGTTGCCATAGCCAAGTACCTACTTCCTATGATTCCAGGAACTGCCAGCCCCCATCCTATACACCTGGGGACTGCCAGAGGAATGACGAGAACAGGTAATTCTGTCTGTATTACTCCTTGGCCTAAAGCCCTTCAGCGAGCCTCCGGGATGCAGGACCAAGGTCTTGACACATGCCTTCAGGGATGGGCCCTGTTCATCTCTTCTGTGCCTTGTACCGGGGAGTTCAGAATCACAAAAGTGACAATGTCCTTGGGTGCCTGGCTATCTTTGAATAGGGTTACCTCCCATCTTTTTCTACTGGTGAACTATAATTTAACCTTTAAAAGTCTGCTCACAGGCCGGGCACAGTGGCTCATGCCTGCAATCCTAGCACTTCGGGAGGCCAAAGCGAGCAAATCACTTCAGGTCAGGAGTTCAAAACCATCCAGGCCAACATGGTGAAACCCCATCTCTACTAAAAATACAGAAAAAAAAAAAAATAGCCGGACATGGTGGCAGATGCCTATAATCCCAGCTACTTGGGAGGCTGAGGCAGAAGAATAGATTGAACCTGGGAGGTGGAGGTTGCAGTGAGCCGAGATCGTGCCACTGCACTCCAGCCTGGGTGACAGAGCAAGACTCCGTCTCCAAAAAAAAAAAAAATCTGCTTACATGCCACTATCAGTTTTCTATACTTAAAAAAAAAAGGGACACATACTAATTGTATATATTTACTGGGTACAAAGTGATATTTCAATACACATATACATTAGGTAATGATCTAATCAGGATAATTTTTTATCCTGATTTATCCTGACTAGCATATCCATCACCTCAAACATTATAATTTCTTTATGGTGGGAACACACAAAATCCCCTCTCCTAGCTATTTTGAGATACACAATACCTTTTTGTTGACTATAGTCACCCTACTGTGCAACAGGACACCAAACTTCTCTAATTCTAACTTTTTACCCGCTGATCAAGCTCATCCCTTTCTTACCCTTCCCCTCCCCATTCTCTGGTAATCATTGTTCTACTCTTAACTTCTAGGAAATCAACTTCTAAGGTTTTGCATATGAGTGAGAACACGCAGTATTTGTCTTTTCATGCTTGGCTTATTTTACTTAACAGGATGTCCTCCAGGTTCATCCATGTTCTCAAAATGACAGGATTTCCTTCTTTTTAAAGGCTGAACAGTATTACACCATGCATATATACAGTATTTTCTTTATGTATTCATCTACTGTTAGACACATAGGTTGATTCTATATCTTGGCTACTGTCAATAGTTCTAAAATAAACATGGGAATGCGGATGTTTCTTTGACATACAGATTTCATTTCCTTTGGATATATACCCAGTAGTGGCACCACAGAAAACCTCTAAACCACAAAGGTAAACAACAAGAGAGGAAGGAAGGAACAAAGAATCTACAAAACAGCCAGCAAGCAATTAATAAAATAGCAGGAATAAGTCCTTACCTATCAACAATAAACTTCCATGTAAATAGGTTAAATTCCCCAACTAAAAGGTATAGTGTGGCTGAAGGGATTAAAAGACCCAGCTGTATGCTGCCCACAAGAGACGTATTGCACCTATGAGGACACACACAGACTACAAGCAAAGAGATGGAAAAAGATATTCCCTGCAAATGGAAACCATAAGTAAGGAGGGTAGTTATACTTGTATCAGAAAAAATAAACTTTAAGTCAGAAACTATAAAAAAAGACAAAGATGGTCATTATATAATGATAAATGAACATTTTCAGCAAGAAAATATAGCAATTATAAATATATACGCACCCAACAGTAAAGCACACAAATATATAAAGCAAATGTTAGATCTATATGTACTTTTAAACTTAACTGTAGTTACTTGTATTTTTGTTGTCATTACTTGTTTATGCTGTCCTCTCTACTAGACCATAAACTCTTTGTTCAATGTATACATATAGTGAGCCTTCAATGAACTAAACTGAATAGTTACGCCAGCCTTATTAGTTTTTTTAAAAAAGTGATATTAATTCCATACAGTAACCTTAAAAAACTTGAGCTATCACAGTATCTGGATGACATTATAGGAAGTATCCAGAAGAGGTCAGTATAACAGTAATAAAAGTATGGTTTTGGGAGCAAATTAAATGTGAATGCAAATTAAATTATTTTGCAAGTAATAAACTTTAAAAGCTTTCAAAAATACTATGTCAATTATTTTCCTCTTTAATTAAAGGTACAATCCTCAAAATAGATGGCCATAGACCTTTCACATAAACAAAATGAGTAATCAAATGATTTTATACTCAACTGAAAACTAAGAGTTTTCATCTGGATTGTAATTACTTGGATGATTCTCGCTCAGATTCTCTGATTATTTATCAATATGAATCACCCAGTGAACACATTTTAACAAATATAATTAATATTCCCTGTAAAATTGTTATATCAATTAAATATTCGTATATTAGACTACTAAATGTATTGTTTTCATGGTACCTTTGGGGAACTGGAAGTCAATACTTACAAAAATTGAACTCAGTGTTCTAAGAGAAGATAGAGGGGAAAAAATTCACATGTAATAAATAAGAAATCATTGAGATGCAGGAGAAATTAGGTATAAGAAAGGCTAAAAGAAAAAGAAAACTCTTCAGAAGAGAAAATAAGAGTACTATCTAAAATTTCAATGTCATGTTATACACTGGCAATTACTGAATTGGGTTATGATATTCTAAAAGTATTTTCCCATGAACACATGACTTTGAATAATTTGTAAGAAACAGATATTGCAACTCCATCAAGAATAGACTTCTTGGGCAGTGATTATTTGGGCAGAAAATGTAAGTGTGACATGTGCATATCAGAATCACAGGAAATACATTAAGAATAATTATCAAAATAGAATCTATGCATGGTAAAAAGGAAGTCAATCAGAAAGGCTTAGAATAAAATCTCCTGCTGTCTCCTTCTTTTCCCCACCACATCACTACCTCCACGTGTCTGAGGTCACTACTTAGATCTTCCTTTTCATACTTAGCTCTTACCTTTAATTGGCCTCCTATTGCTATGTCTCAGTGTATTAACTCTAGGCATGATCTATCCAGTTTTTTCATGCAGGTTTTCATCCTGCAGCACTCTCCTCCTTTCTCCTATGTAGTTCTGTCACCCCTTTCAGCTCCTTCTGTGGTCAACTTGGCAATTTCACACAGTCTACTTAAATATTTATCTCCTGTTTCAAAATCATGGAGAGTATACTTGACCCTCATGCTCTTTTACTGAGTACACGGTGCTGCAGCCGCTCCATCCTCCACCTGTGACCGTGGTGCACACCACTCCTGTCTCCAGCCCTCTTTCAGTTTACCTGCACTTTTACATGATCAAAGCTGATTCCATTCCATTCCATTCCATTTGAAAACCATAACGACATCTCCTGTGATTTGACCAGCTTGATTAAAAAAAAAAAAAGCAACAGAAAGTGTTCACATTTTTATAGCTATGTTTCCTTTCATAGACAAATACTGATTTTATAACCTCTGTGCCACTCAGTGTTTCTATTACGAGTTCCAAATGGAATCTACTTTGAAAAATATCCCTCCAAATATTTTAATTACTTTATACTGACATTATGGCTTTCCCACACAGTTTTTATTGCTGGAATTTCTGAATTCCTTTTTTATCTCTTTGTTACAAGAAGAAATTGTGTGAAATATGTCTCTGACATTCTATCTTACTTGTCTCCTGACTTTTATTAATTTTTAATCTACTATATGGAATCGATTCCATTTTTTCTCCTTGAAATGTACTTGCCTTCGTTTTTTAACATAAACAGTTTCTGTCATGGTTGGATCATGACTTTCTTGTGTGACTAACCTCCACCTCCCTTGTTTTGTAACTATATTCCTTTTCATTTCTTGTATTGTTTACCTCTATCACATGCTCAAGCTTCTGCCAAACTTGTAGTAATCATGACCATCATACACAATCTCCTTTTTCTGTGGTATTGGTGTGATGCGGGCTCTCCCTCTTCCTGTCCCCATCTGCTGGCTGAGGCTCCCACAGCTGTGGCCTTGAGTAGGTGTCAGTGCTCTCTTGAGCTGGGCTAATTGTTCTCTAGACCTTCACTCATGTTCTTTCATTTACTCCCTTGCTTTGATGGAGTGCACCCTCAATAATTATTCAGAAAGGAGGGTTGGGAAGCAGATTGTCTGAGACTTTTGGTGTCTGAAAATTTATCTATTCTGCTCTCAAATTGGTTAATAATTCATTTCATTTAGCATAGAATTCTGGATTGAAATAGTTCCTACTGAACTTTGAAGTCCTTGCTGCACTGACATCTATCATTAAGAGTTCCTGCAGAGACATGTAATTCTGTCCTAATTTTCATTTCTAGTTTACACTGAGTAAGATATATTACTGTTTAAAGGCATCTGTGCCTATCTTTTGGTCAAATTAATATTCTTCCCAATTTATTTCCTTTTACATTCATCTGACATTTTATATATCTGATGTGATCAAAGAGAAGACAGCATGCAGTTAGGAAATTTAAGTGTATTCATTCTTATTGCAAACTAGTTATTATCAAGAATACTAAAGTTATATTCCATGAATGTTCTTAAATTTCTTTACCTTGATCAGAAATTTCTGATGAAGGGTTAGAAAGTGGATGATGGTAGGAATTACGAAAAGAATAATAGATGACATAAGGTAAATTTGGAGGAAAATAGCAGAATTGAACAGAAAAGAGCAGAAGTCTGGATATAGAGGAATAGACCGATCTGTGCCCAGGAACCTTGAAAGTATGTTGGCCATTGAAAATTTGTGGAAATCTTCATTTATATAAGAAACACTCCTTCTCCGAGATGGTTCCTTCCATTATAGTGACATTCCTGGGCTCTCTCTTCAATTTTTACTCATTTCTTCCCAGGAAAAGTGGATTTATGCGCCTCATCTGTGAGCTGGAGCCAGAAAGTGGGCCTGCATGTGTGATTCCTCCTCCCTCTTTAGGGACCTGGGTCCATGTCTGCAGAGAGGACAATTTTTGCCTGGGTCCTTCATGCTGAGAGTTTAAGATGCAATCTTCCCTTTGGAAACCCATGATTTCCCAGCGCTGCCTGGTGGGTGAGTGGGTAGACCCTTGTCCAGAATGTAACATCAGGAGTCCACCACTGCTGCACATCTAGCATATATTCTCTCACAGCTTCATTTGTCAAACAAACAAACAAACAAAAAATGACAGAGCTTCACTGGCCTCATTCTTTTGTCTGTTTTTCAGTTGGTTCAGAAAGTGGGCGGTAAATAGAGATATGATTTTTCTCAATCTTCTCAAACTCAAAAAACATTAACATCAGCATTTAACAACCACATATATTTGTTGAGAATCTACTACATAGTAGGGGCTATTCTGTATCAACATGTGTCCTTCTTTAACCCTTCTCTCCCACTTCCTCCTTTCTTGCAGGACTGGTGTCCCCCTAAGCACCTTCATCCTACTCCTGGCCTTCAGCATAGACTAATCTGTGACTGTTGCTTGTCTATAACCTGTTCATCCATCACTTGATATTAAGTTTGATGGCAGAGACTCAGTCTTGATACCTACATTTCCTTAGTCTCTAGATACTCATTAATTATTTGCTAAATTAATGAATAGATCAGTAAACCACTAACTTTAAACCATAAACTTTCTGTGCTTAAGTAGCTTTCTTTCCCACTGAGGAGGCAGACAGCTACATACTCGATAATATGGTTAGCATTACAATTTAGACATGAACTAAGGGCTGTGGAAGCAAATAAAGGAAAACTTTAATGTATTTGGAAGAGACCTGTTGATTCTCCAACAGCACAGATCATTATTATTAATTCTTTTAAATGTTCTAATATTTTTATATATTTTAAATATGCATAATATAGTAATATATGAATATAATTTATAAATGTATAGAAGTCAACACATACTGAGATATGTATCAGTCACTTTCCTAAGTGTTATGTTTTTTATTAATTCATAAACAAACTTGGAGATCACCAACCTAAATCTTAAACCAACTTTCTTCTTTGAAAAGAAGAGAGAAAAAGAGAAAAGAGAAAACCACATATTCTTAGAGCTTATTGGACATCTCCCTCAAAGGTTCCCTGGAATACAGACATGAAATCATGCAATATTGCAATTGCAACATTGCAAATGCCCCAGGGAATAAAAGTACAGATAAGGAGAGGTTAATCCGTGAGTAAGAGGTAGTGGAGATGACTTGTGATCAGATATTCAAGTCCAAAGGCAATCTTCCCTGTACAGGAAACCTGATTCCTTTCAATTATATGGTATGGGCTTCAACCCTGGCCTCCCTAATTTTGAATCGTATCCTCAGTGTTGATGACTTTGGCTCAGCCTCTTAGATCGGGGTTCCCAAGCCCAGGCCATGAACCGGTACTGGTCCATGGCCTGTTAGGAACCGGGCTGCACAGCAGGAGACGAGTGGCTGGTGAGTGAACATTAAATTAATGCCAAGCTCTGCTTCCTGTCAGATCAGTGGAGGCATGAGATTCTCACAAGAGTGCGAACCATGTTGTGAACTACTCATGAGAGGCATCTAGGCGGCATGCATCTTATGAGACTCTAATGCCTGATGATCTTATCTGGAACAGTTACATGCTGAAACTATCCCCTATGCCCTCCATCTATGGAACAACTGTCTTCCACGAAATCGGACTCTGGTACCAAAAAGGTTGGGGACTGCTGCCTTAGATCCCAAAAAGTCAGATGCAGATTCCTTATAGCCTCCTTGGTTTGACAGCTTGGCTGATATCCTGTACTCTGATTCTGATTAACATTACATGGCGTTAGTTTCAAAATCTTCTGTTCTCTATTTTTCCTTAGAGATAACAAAAATCTCAAGCTTTGAAGTCAGTTGAGCTTCAACTTTACTTTCTTCACTTAACAGCAGTGTAATGTTAAGTCAGTCAGTTATCTTCTTCAATGGTCAATGTTCTCCTATTAATGTTGGGAATAATACTATCTCCCATTTAAGGTTAATGACATAATTAAATGAGATAATGTACAAAAGGTGTTTGACGTGTAGTAAAATACATGTTAAATGGTTAGCTATTACAATTATTCCTTAATGCTGAGAGTGAATTTATCAAAAAGAAATAAGATATGTGACTTACAGATTATGATACATGTGGCCTTTAGGATAAAAGTGTCTTGGTTTACCTACTGAAATGCCTGACATGCTAAAGACATTTTGACTTAATGGTATATGTTATCATTTATGTGCCCAATTAGTAATTAACTCTCATAGGCAGACCATAGCATAGCACTTTTATAGCACAATCAAGCCGAATTATATTATTTTCTTTATAGTTTAGCTTTCAAATCAACATCATGGGTCAACAAGTTCCTCTGTTATGATGCATACAGGTCATTAGGCTTGACCACACACAGGGGCACGGCCATGGGCTGAAAGGCAGAGAAGCTGGACACCCATGCAGCTGCACTTGTCTTGCTCCTGACACTACCTCTCTCAGGTTACTTCTGAGGGTCCCTGAGCTCCTCACCTCTCATCCTCATGCCAGCTACTGAGAACTCTTTACCATCCTGTTCCCTCAAGAAATCTTTGTCCTCTGAAAATGTGTGCCTGGATACCAAAGGCCCCGTGACAATAGACATGCTGTGTCGTGAGGTCACAAGGGTGGTGGCAAGACAATTACGCTGTGGCTGGGGGAAAAGACACCAGAAGAAGAAGGCGATAACAGGAAGAGAAGCAGCAATTCAGGTGGCTTTAGCTCCTCGTGTTTGAAGACTCAAAGGCAGGGACATTTCATGGACACATAGACAAGCTCATGTCTTTATCATCCTTCCTTCTACTCAAACTTTCTTTGCATTGATTCTCTGCCACATGTGCCACTTGGCTCCAGCAGACATCTTACATCATTTAATTTAAATCATTTCAATCAATGTGTGTATACTACCCTCAATAAGCTAATGATCACAAAGTCCATTTGTTTTCACAGGAAAGGAGGATTCCAATTAAAGGAAGAAATGAAGGGTTTGGCCCCAAGTACATTAAATATATCACCCAGCCCAGTTCCTTAACATGAAAGAAGAAAGCAGTTTGATATCAAGCATTAGATTCTATGGGATTTCATGTGACTTAGGACAGGACAGGCCAATCAGACATTCTCTTGTTCATAGAGATTATTTTAGAAGGATTCAATCCAAGCCAATTAGACTTAATCAGAGCAAATTCCACTACTTTTATTTCTGCCACCAGGAAGACACACTTTCTTCTCTGCTTGCCCTGAATTGGATAGTGCCGGAAGCCTGGATTTGTCAGCAGCCACACAAGCCAGCCAATGCAGCAGAGAACAGAGATGAGGGACAGAGAAAAACTGATGGCCATGCTTAGGCCATGGATCAAGGCATGCCCAAGCCAGCCCCCATCTTGTGTTTCTCAGTTAGGTCAGTCAATAAATTGCCTTTGTTGCTCAAAACTGTATAGTTGGTGTTTGATCATTTGCAACATGAAGAATCTAATACAAGTTTGAGGCAAACCAATGCAATAATCTACAGAAGTAGCTTGTGTGTGTGTGTGTGTGTGAGAGAGAGAGAGAGAGAGAGAGACAGAGAGAGACTGAGTCTCACTCTGTTGCCGGGCTGGAGTGCAATGGCCAGATCTCGGCTTGCTGCAACCTCCGCCTCCCTGGTTCAAGGGATTCTCCTGCCTCAGCCTCCTGAGTAGCTGGAACTACAGGCATATACCACCATGCCCAGCTAATTTTTGTATTCTTAGTAGAGACGGGATTTCACCATGTTGGCCAAGACGGTCTCGATCTCTTGACCTCGTGATCCACCCACCTCGGCCTCCCAAAGTGCTGGGATTATGTGCGTGAGCCATTGCGCGGACTGCTTTTTCTTTTTTTTTTTCCCTGCAGGGTGATGGTGGTGTTAGCTCCTGACAAATGGAAGAATGAGGGGGAATGCAACCACAAGTAGAAAGGAGTATTTAAAAATGAAGAGAGAAGATGGACACAAATTTGAATGACTCCCTGCCATTAGTCAAGCAAACAGAACTTACAGGTTGTGGAAATCCACATCATCAGTGTTGGCTCACATGAATGAGGAGGACTGTTCAGTGTTCTCCTGTGCTCTGGGTAGGAAGGGGGTCAAAGATGAGGGTAGAGAAAGATTACTAGGTTTTGCAAGAGAGAACTAGTGGGAAAATTTAATATGACAGCTCTAAGTTTTATATATATATAAAATAAATTATTCAGTAAATATTATATATAATAATTTATAATATATATATAAATTATTCACTAAACCTCATGGATGAGTTCTTGACTTTCTCATATACTGTATCTCATCAAATCTAAGAATGACGATTATAAGAACACCATTACTTCTGTGCCATTAAGAAAGGAAATTCCAATGCGAATTAAACCATATTACTGAATGTAATATGCCTCACAATTTCAGAGCTATTAAATGTGACAAAAATGGGCATCTTAGATTCGGTGAAATATGATAATAACACAATAGAGTGCATATTAATAGCAGATGCCTGTCAATCATGCCTTATATAGATAATTGTTATCAATGATTATCTCTGTCAGGTATGTGAGCAAGCTTTTGCTGATTTTAAAAAATGTTTGTCCGCTAGAATAGATGACAAATGTAGTTCTTGTTTAAGACAGAGAAGTAATGGATTTTTAGGTAACTGCATGGAAATGTCCATTATTATATACAGAGATTACAATAACGCAATTAATTACCAGCTGTCCTCAAGACTGTACTGAGAAGCTGTGTTATTTTGTATTACATGAGTTAGCTGTATGGCAAAGGCACCAGTACCCTGCTGGGGCTACTACTGCTGTCTTTGGTCCAACAGGCACCAACTAGGTGCCAAACACTGTTCCAGGGCTGAGGACACCATCGTGAAGGGGACAAAAGAGGCCTCTTGTTGTAGAGACTTCTTAGAGCTTATATTCTAGCTGAAGGGAAACAGCCGGTATGTACGAAAATTTCTCATATTTAAATATGAAACGCAAGACAATTTTCTATAGTAACAAGAGAATAAATAGAATCACTAGGAGAATATTTTAAATACAATGGTAAAGAAGGTTTTTCTGGCACATGAAGCTAAAAAGCTTCTGTACAGCAAAGGAAACAATCAATGAAATGAAAAAACAAGCCACGGAATGGGAGAAAATATTTGCAGACTACCCATCTGACGAGGGATTAATAGCCAGAATATCTAAGGAGCTCAAACAACTCTATAGGAAAAAATACAATAATCCAATAAAAAAAATGGGCAAGAGGCCAGGCTCGGTGACTCATGCCTGTAATCTCAGCACTTTGGGAGGCTGAGGCAGGCGGATCACCTGAGGTCAGGAGTTCAAGACCAGCCTGGTCAACATGGTGAAACCTCATCTCTAACTAACAATACAAAAAATTAGTTGGGAGTGGTGGCACGTGCCTGTAATCCCAGCTACTCAGAAGGCTGAAGCAGGAGAATCGCTTGAACCCAGGAGGCGGAGGTTGCAGTGAGCTGAGATGGCGCCATTGCACTCCAGCCTGGGTGCCAGAACAAGACTCCGTCTCAAAAAAAAAAAAAAACGGCAAAAGATTGGAATACCTATTTCTCAAAAGAAGACATACAAATAGCAAACAGCATATGAAAGGTGCTCAACATCATTGATCATCAGAGGAATGCAAATAAAAACTACGAGATACTGTCTCACCCCAGCTAAAAATGGCTTATATCCAAAAGACAGGCAGTAACAAATGCTGGTGAGGACGTGGAGAAAGAAGAACCCCTGTACACTGTTGGTGGGAATGTAAATTAGTACAACTACTATGGAGAACACTTTGGAGACAAAGACTGAAAATAGAGCTACTACATGACCCAGCGATCCCACTGCTGGGTATATACCTCTAAGAAAGGAAATCTGTCTATTGAAGAGATATCTGCACTCCCATGTTTGTTGTAGCACTGTTCACAATAGCCACAATTTGGAAGCAACCTATATCCATCAACAGATTAATGGAAATGTGCCATAAAGCAAATGTGGCACATGTACACAATGGAGTACTATTCAGCCATAAAAAGAATGAGATCTTGTCATCTGCAACAACATGGATGGAACAGGAGAACATTTTTTTTTTTTTTTTTTTTTTTTTTTTTTTTTTTTTTTGAGACGGAGTCTCGCTTTGTCGCCCAGGCTGGAGTGCAGTGGCCGGATCTCAGCTCACTGCAAGCTCCGCCTCCCGGGTTTACGCCATTCTCCTGCCTCAGCCTCCCGAGTAGCTGGGACTACAGGCGCCCGCCACCTTGCCCGGCTAGTTTTTTGTATTTTTAGTAGAGACGGGGTTTCACCATATTAGCCAGGATGGTCTCGATCTCCTGACCTCGTGATCCGCCCGTCTCGGCCTCCCAAAGTGCTGGGATTACAGGCTTGAGCCACCGCGCCCGGCCCCGGAACAGGAGAACATTATGTTAAGTGAAATAAGCCAGGCACAGAAAGACAAACACTGTATGTTCTCACTTATTTGTGGCATCTAAAAGTCAAAACAATTGAACTCACGGAGACACAGAGTAGAAGGA
This sequence comes from Macaca fascicularis, assembly GCF_037993035.2. Taxonomy (NCBI): domain Eukaryota; kingdom Metazoa; phylum Chordata; class Mammalia; order Primates; family Cercopithecidae; genus Macaca; species Macaca fascicularis. The sequence goes on along the minus strand of NC_088391.1, from coordinate 3,868,803 downwards.
TGGTTACCAAAGGCTGGGAAGGGTGTAGTGAAAGTGGGGGTGGGTGTTTGGATAACGGGTTAAAAAACAGAAAGAATAAGACCTAGTGTTGGATAGCACAACAGGATGACTACAATCAATAATAATTTAATTTTACACTTTAAAATAAAAAGAGTATAATAATTGGATTGTTTGTAACACAGGCACAAATGCCTGATGGATGAAGACTGCATTCTCTGTGATGTGATTATCTCACATGGCATGCCTGTATCAATTGTCTTCAATTCATTATGATTTTAGTTAAATTTTTCATATTTAAAAATGTTCCCTTTTCTGATTCAGGTAACTTACTATATCTTAGTTTTGAAAAAGAGTTTAGCAACAAATATTGAGTAAAGCCTACTAGACAAAAATAGTGCATTTTTACACATTAATACCTGGTTCATGTTACTTTTCCAGTTCAGCTTTCATTATTTAATTACTAACGTAGGTATACTTTGATATAATGGAATGACTCAGGGTTTTGTACCTAAAGCAACCAAGCCCACATCCATGCTGGAATTTAATTTAGGTGATCTCACTCAGGGGTTCAGAACTGGGTCCCCTCTGCAAACCAAGCCTGAATGAGGCATTAACCTAATTGAAATTGAGTCTGAATTAGGTATTAGGTCCAGACATTTTTCTAGACAGCAGATCTGTAACTACTACCAGATTAAATTACCTTGGAAAGCATCATTTTACCCTCTTCTTACTTTTCCTGCTGTTTCCTATTCCAGCACAAATATTTCCCTCATATGTAACAAAATGAAATGTGAAAATGCATGTTGCTAAGGTAGTTATTTTATTTCCTAATTTTGAAGATGTCATATTCAGAAATGTATATGCTAATTTACTTTAACCGGGGATTCCTGTATAGAAAACATTGTATTGTTACCACTGTCAACACACAACTAATTTTTTTACTTCACATGTTTAACTACAGAAAACCTAAGAAAATTGGCATTCAGAAACTACAAGGCACCATCACTTAAGTATGAATTATTGTACCACTATTATGTCCCTATAAATAATTTTCTTATAATTTTAGAATAAGAAATGAAATTATCTTTATCTTTTTTAGTTAACTATAACCATGTCCCTAGATACTTATGTATTTTACCCACAGTACAATAAGGTATCCTGTAGGACACAGTCTTATTTTTCTAAATTATTTATTTATTATTTATTTATATATATCTGAGACTGAGTCTTGCTCTATCACCCAGGCTGGAGTGCATTGGCACAACCTCAGCTCACTGCAACGTCTGCCACCCAAGTTCAAGCGATTCTCAGCCTCCTGAGAAGCTGGGACTACTGGCGTGTGCCATGGCACCCACATAATTTTTGCATTTTTAGTAGAGATCGGGTTTCACCATGTTGCCCAGGCTGGTTTTGAACTCCTGACCTCAGGTGATCTGCCAGCCTTGGCCTCTCAAAGTGCTGGGATTACAAGAGGACACAGCCTTTTTTTTTTTTTTTTTTTGTAACAGACAGAGTCAAGTTCTGTTGCCCAGGCTGGAGTGCAGTGGCCTGATCTCGGCTCACTGCAAGCTCTGCCTCCTGGATTCACGCCATTCTCCTGCCTCAACCTCTGGAGTAGCTGGGACTACAGGTGTCTGCCACCATGTCCGGCTAATTTTTTAGAAATATTTTTAGTAGAGACGGGGTGTCACTGTATTAGTCAGGAGCCAGGATGGTCTCGATCTCCTGACCTCGTGATGGGCCCGCCTCGGCCTCCCAAAGTGCTGGGATTACAGGCATGAGCCACCGTGCCCACCCAGGACACAGTCTTAAGTAGTAAACATCAAGTGAGAGTCTGACAAATAAGAAAAAATCATTCCTAAGATAACATAATGATGCTGATTAAAATGTAATAGTGTGTGTATATATGTGTATACATATTTAAATAAAAATGATTTTAAATATTACCAACCCACAATTTATAAAATGCTACTTTTAAAATGGGGTTATTACCCTGGTTATCTCTGAAAGGTGTTTCAGTAGTTTTAAAATGTAAATAAGTTATTTGTACAATGTGAAAGTTTGCTTATTGATTTTATAGTCTGTTATATAGACTAGCTAGGCTATGTAGTTCTGATCATTTGAATTTATTAAATTTATTAAATGAGCTATTTATCACTACCTTTTTTCCGTGATTTAAGAAAGGCTGCCTGACAGATTACAGTCATGACACAGGACACCTTCTCTGCACATGTGAGGCCACGGTGTAAGTGTACCATACACGTTAATTATTTACATGTAACATACACTAAATATTGCATCTGTCATATTCAGCAAAAAACATTAAAGGTGAAAAGAATAGAGGACTTAAGTACAATATTTGAAAACATAACTGCTGTATAACTTTAAAAGTTTACTGTAAGATATTTTAACACATGTGGATGGATGCCTGCTTGCTAGTCAATTTGGAAGCAGACTGTCATGAAGAGAAGTTTTCATACCAGAGACACTGAACCGGTTAGCAAAAGAATCCATCAACAAAAACGAAGATTTCAGCTTATGTGTAATTTTGGACTAGAATTGTGTAATCTTTTCTTTACAGTTTCTTTATAGCCTGTTCACATCAAAGGAAGAAAAGCATAGGAAGACCCGTATTCAAAATATTTGCATTGAAACATGTAAATACTATTCCATTGCTTTACTAGCACCAATTTACCTGCGTTAAGGAACAGCCAGGAGTATTAGTACATGAATACTATGGATACACAGGGAGTGCCAGCATTATAAAATCCGCCTGTACAATATCATCACTGGATGAGTGGATGTTTCACAGATCAACTGTCTGGTACTGTGCTAACATTCAGAAACATCAGAATACTCAGTAATGATGTAAGAATAAGCAGCTTGCTGACTTTGATGTAACCAAGTGACAGCATGCATATATGTAAATACTAATTAGTGGTACTTAATGGTGGTAATGAGTATAAGGGTGGTGAGGATCATCAAGAAATTATGTAATCCCACTGAAGATGACAGAGCCCCGCTGCGCTTCAATTCCCCTCTAAAACCCCCAAGCAAATCCTATGCAACTTTGCACTTGGTGCAGACGCTCGGCTTACTGTGTTCCAGACTCCCCAGTAAGCAACCCAGGGCAATGTTTTTGGCAAAATCATTTGCATTAAACCAATTCACTCTCATTCTCTCACACCAGACACAAGCACACAACAAGTTATCAAGTCTCACTGCAGAAGGATCAGTTACTGAAGTCTTTGGGCAAAGAAAGGCCAACTGTCTAAATTACATTTTACTCTTGTCCCTGAGCCCCCACAACGGGGCAGGGGAAGGATACTGCTATCTAGGGCAGAGAAGGCGAGAAGAAAGAGGACACGGGTGGTTATGGAGTCCTAGGGGGAAGGCTGGAACTGGCATAGCGACGTCTAACAACAGAGGGGTTAGTTTAGGAGGTTGGAGGAGAAGGAAGGGACCCAGGAATCTGGGGAACTGAAGGCGAAGTGGCGGGCAGTGGCTATACTCTTTACCTGCTGTACTTCTTGGAGTCCCGGAACGCAAACAGCCACTGCATTTCCCTTCATTCCAGACGGGATGACACCACCGTCTTCTCCCCGGACAGCGCGGGCCTCCGCTGCGTCCTTCCTCAGCGACCGCAGCGACGACTCTGCTCCAGGGCGGGGGAGCAGCTTTCCGAGCCGCGGGCGCCCACTTCCCCCCCCGGACTCTGGGCAATACCGGCCAGGGCGCGCGGGGAGGTGGGGGCCAGGGATTCCCCAGGAACTAGCCTGAGCTGCTGCACCGCTGCCAGGGCCGTCCTGCGCCTCGCCGAGCCCTGGGCGCCGCCGGCTGGACGCCAGTCACCTCCCACTGCGCCCCAGATGCCGCCAAGTCCCAGTACCGTGCGCCCCTCCAGATGTCCGAAAGCACCTCTCCAGGGCAGCTGATGCCCCTCTGTGTCCTGCTCGCTCCACACCTCCCGTGTCCCTCCACGTCCATCACCGCGTGCCTCTCCAGCATCCCCCTCCCCTCCAAGATCCAACACAGCACCCCTTCAGCTGCTTCCCGCGTCCCTCCAGAAGTTCCTCCAGCGACTGCCCCGCCCCTCCACTCCACACCTCTCGTGTCCCTCCATGTCGGTCACCGTGTGCCTCTCCAGCATCCCCCCTCCCCTCAGTTCCAGCCTTTCAGATGTTCCCCGCGTCGCTCCAGCGACTGCCCCGCCCCTCCACTTTTCCTGTCTCTCCAACGCTATCCAGGCGCGCCCCTCCAGCACGTCCCCACCCCTCCACTCCACTCCCTCGTCCCTCCACTCCCTCCACTCCCTCCCCGCACGCCGGCACTCTCACTCCGAGCCCCTCTGGGTCAAAACGCCGCGCCCTTCCAAGCGCTCCTCCTTCGCGCCACCCCAACATTCCCCTCCCTCCATACCCTGCACTCCTCCCGCACCCAGCCACGCACCCCTGCGCGCCTCCTCGTTGCACCTCCACCCCGCGGCCTCTCCCGCCTCAGGCTCGCCCCGGCGATCCAGCGCGCGGGGCGCTGGGCAGGGACATGTTTCGCTCCCCCCCGACTCCGCTGCAGACGCTGGGCGCCTTCATCTTTCTAACCCAACTGCTGCTGAATGGATCTTGCTTGGGCTTAGAGCACCTGACCACAATCTTTACACTTCTGGGCCTGGTCCTTTACTGTCAGAAAGAGTCAGCACCTGTGGCGATTTAGGGAGTCCCTCTAGGGGGAACGGTTCCATTTGCGAGGCTTTACAAGTCTTGCCACCCAGCCCGTCCCTCGCAAACCCCTTGGGTTTAGCAGTTTACTCCTAGAAGCCCGCCCAAGGCTCGTTCTCGCTCCGCCGCTAGGAGGCGCTCCCGAGGGTTTGCAGGAACTCGCTGTGGTGAAAACAACGCTGCGTGCAGTTCAGGCTGCACTTCAGTCAGCTCTCGGAGGCGAGCTGGGAAATAGTGACTGCTGACCCATGACAAAGAAACCTCTTTACTATGTTCTATTTCCAAGGCCTGAAGAAGTTCTCTGGAACACATACCGTGTCCTGAGTTGGCTCCTGCCGGTGGGTTCGTGGTCCCAGGAAGGAAGCTCCGGACCTTTGCAGTGAGTGTTTCAGCTCTTTTAGATGGTACAGACCGAAGAGTTGGCGGTAGCAAGGTTTACTGTGAAGAACTAAAGAACAAACCTCTCATACCGGGAAAGGGGACTCCAGCGGGATCTCTGCTGGTGGAGGGGTGGGGCTGGGGGTGGGGGCGGGGGGTGCGGGCGTGAGGGGTGGGGGTGGGGGCAGCTTTTATTTCCTTATTGTCCCCTGCCCATCTTCCCTTTCTGTCCTGTCAGAGTGCCCTTTTTTCAATCCTCCCCGTGATTGGCTACTTTTAGAATCCTGCTGATTGGTGCGTTTTACAGAGCGCTGATTGGTGCGTTTTACAGAGTGCTGATTGGTGCGTTTTGCAGAGCACTGATTGGTGTGTTTTACAATCCTCTTGTAACTGAAGAAAGTTCCCCGAGTCCCCACTCCATCCCGGAAGTCCAGCTGGCCTCATCTCTCATACAGTTTTCTTTTTTTTTTTTTATTATACTTTAAATTCTAGGGTACATGTGCATAACGTGCAGGTTTGTTACATTTTGTTACATATGTATACTTGTGCCATGTTGGTGTGCTGTCTCATACAGTTTTCTAATTAGTGCTTATGTATTTCAATCACTTATTTATTCATTGACATTCTCGCCTACACGTGCATCACAGGGGAGCATCTTGATTTAGCAGTTTTGTGTGAATGCTATGGGTACCCGAAGATGTTTGGTGAGTGTGCTAAGGAGGTAAACTTTAAAATATATTCCCAAAAGGATCATGCCAGTGTATTTCATGATTTTTTACAGTAAAAATCTGGTACCATATTTGGAACCAAGTAGAAACATAAAGATGTTGGACCGTTTTAAAATGTTTTCAGTGAAACAGAACGGATAACTGCAAGGCAGAAATATTTATAACTTCTAGATTACACTTTTTAAAAGCAAACTTTTGCAAAGGTAGAAAATGAAACGAGAAAAGCCAGTTTTCCAGAAGTGTCCAGTGCAATATTTCTCTAATTATTGCTCTCTTATAGATGATACAGTGATAATAATTTTCTAAAAATATTTCCCCCAAGGAGCAAAGGATAAACAAGATGGATATAGAGATATATTATTACAGGTATATTAATAATTTCCTACATATATCACAGGCAGCAAATGACAGATATTGTGAATTGTTACTCTAAAAATGTCCATACTAATCAGTAAAGGTTGCAATTTAATATTTCTGCCAAAGAATCCAAAAGTTATTAATGTGTTTTAATTGCCAAAACTAACATGATCTCACAGCCAGAACTTCTCCTTTGTTGGCTTAGAAATAAATTATTGGCAACAGTTTGTGCTGGGGATGATGATCACAGTGGGGATCTAGAGAACTTATGAGTCCTGTGATGGAAAGCTAAACATATCTGAAGTGGTGTATGAAAACAAACAGGGGTGTGGACAAGAGACACGGTCTCCAGACTAGACTGAACATGTTACCAGTAAAAAGAATTTTGAGCAACTCAATACATTATGTTTATTTATAAGTTATATGCATTTATGAATTTATTGTATATTTTATGTGAATACCAATATATTGTTTACATTGTAAAACAGAGAGAAATATAAATTTTAGAAGGATATATGAAAGTACATACAAATAAGAAAAGCAAGGCGGCTGAGACAGTAGAATCGCTTGAACCCGGGAGGTGGAGATTGCAGTGAGCCAAGATTGTGCAACTGCACTCCAGCTTGGGCAATGGAGGGGGTCTCCATCTCAGGGGGGAAAAAAAATCAAAGAAAAGCACTGGAATGGAGACATGCAGATCTCTGCAGATCCTCTCCCCAGTGATACAACTCTACCTGATAAAACTTCTTATTGTTATTTTGAAATTTATTTTTAGCTGTAATGAACTTTATTTTTTAAAATTCTGATGATGTAATTTTTTAATTTCAATAGTTATGTGGATGAATTGTAGAGTGGTGAAGTCTGAGGTTTTAGTGCACCCATCACCAAGCCATATACATTGTACACAATATGTAGTTTTTTATCCTGCACCCCTTTTCTGGCTTCTGAGTCTCCAATGTCCATTCTACCACTCTGTATGCCTTGGTGCACCCATAGCTTAGCTACCACTTATGAGTGAGAACATATGGTATTTGCTTTTTCATTCCTGAGTGATTTCACTTAAAATAATGGCCTCCAGCTCCATCCAAGTTCCTGCAAAAGACATTATTTTGTTCTTTTTTATGGATGAGTAGTAGTCCATGGTGTATATATGCCACATTTTCTTTATCCACTCATTAGTTGATGGGTAATTATGTTAGTTCCATATCTTTGCAATTGTGAACTGTGCTGCAATAAGCATATGTGTGCAAGTGTCTCTTTGATATGGTGACTTCTTTTCCTTTGGGGTAGATACCTAGTAGTGGGATTGCTGGATTGAATGGTAGGTCTACTTTTAGTTCTTTGATAAATCACCATACTGTTTTCCAAAGAGGTTGTAATAATTTACATTCCCATCAGCAGTGTATAAGCGTTCCCTTTTCACCACATCCACACCAACATCTGTTGCTTTTTGATGTTTTAGTAATGCCTACACTGGCTGTGGTAAGGTGGTATTTCATTGTGGTTGTAATTTGGAATTCCCTGATGATTAGTGATGTTGAGCATTTTTTCATGTTTTTGGCCATTTGTACATTCTTCTTTTGAGAAATGTCTATTCATGTCATTTTCCCACTTTTACATGGGATTATTGTTTTCTTGCTGATCAGTTTTGGTTCCTCATAGAAACTTCCTAGAATGGTCCACGCCTGTATAGATTCACTGGTGAATTATACCAAACATTTAAGGGAGAATCAATATAATTTTTTTACAAACTCTTACAAAAGATAAAAGAGGAGGAACACTTAACAATTTATTCTGTGAGGTGAGTATTACCCTGAAATCAAACCACACAAAATCCTCACAGTAAAATAAAACTACAGGTCAATATCTCTTGCAAATATAGAAATAAAAATGCTGCAAATATTACAAATAAAAATTACTAGCCAACATAATCTAGGGGCATATAAAAGGCATTATACACCATGATTGGCTGGTCCAAGTGCAGTAGTGACACAAATAATTGATGACAACCAGTTACAGATTTCTTTGTTCCTTCTCCACTCCCACTGCTTTACTTGACTAACCTTAAAAAATAAAAAATAAAAAAGTTTAAGACAAAAAACAAATTATCATCTTAATAGATACAGAAAAATCATTTGTCAAAATGAAACATCCTTTTCTAATAAAAATGTCCAACAAACTAGAAATAGAAAGGAGTTTCCTCAATCCAATAAAGGGCATTTATAAAAAACCTATAGCTAACATCATACTTAATGGTGAAAGACCTTTTTTCCCCCAAAGAAGCAAATATTAGTAGATCCAAAGGGAGTGATAGAGAGCTATAAAATAATAGTAGGGTACTTCAACACCCTAATTTCAGCAAAAGACCGATCATATAGACAGAAAAATCAACGTACGACCAAGAAGCATATGAAAAAATGCTCAACCTAACTAAACATCCAAGAAAGGTAAATTATATTGACATAGTTTGATTGTGTGCCCACCCAAATCTCATCTTGAATTGTTCCCATAATCTCCACGTGTCTTGTGAGGGACCCAATGGGAGGTAATTGAATCTTGGAGGCGGTTACGCCCATGCTGCTGTTCTTGTGCTAGCGAGTCCTCATTAGACCTGATGGTTTTATAAAGGGCTTTTCCCCCTTTACTTAGCACTTCGCCTTGCTGCTGCCATGTGAAGGACGTGTTTGCTTCTTCTTCCACCATGATTGTAAGTTTACTGAGGCCTCGCCAGCCATGCTGAACTGTGAGTCAATTAAACTTCTTTATAGATTACCCGGTCTCTGGTATGTCTTTATTAGCAGCATGAGAATGAACTAATACACATATGATCTAGCAATCCCACTACTGGATTTATGTCTAAAAGAAATGAAATCAATATGTCGAAGAGGGACATCTGCACTGTCATGTTTGTTGCATTAGTATTCACAGTAGCCAAATTATGGAATCAAGCCAAATGCTCATCATCAGATGAATGGATAAAGAGAATATTATATGCAATGAAATAGTGTTCACCCACAGAAAAGGATGAAACCCTGTCATTTGTGACAATATGGATGAGCCTGGAGGACATTTAGTAAAGTGAAAGAAGCCAAGCACAGAAAGACTTGTGTACTACAACATATCACCCATATGTGGAATCTAAACAAATTGACTGATACAAGTTGAGAGTACAACAGTGGTTACCAGAGACTGAGGAGAATAACAAGAATGGGGAGAAGGGGAGAAGGTGGTCAACAGGTGAAATGTTACAGTTAGACAGGAGAAATAAGTACTGCTGCTCTTTTGCACAGTAGAGTGACTATAGCTAACAGTAATGCATTGTATATTTCACATATCTAAAAGAGGATTTTGTCGTGAATGTTCTCATGACAAAGCAATGATAAATATTTAAGGTGATGAGTATGCTAATGAACATGATTTACTTATACAATGTATACATGTATGGAAGCATCACACTGTACCCCATACATATGTATAATTATTATATGTCAATAAAAAATGAAGTTCATTAGCTTCAAAAAAAAATTGACAAGCTAGTATCAAAAGTCATATAGGAATGCAAGAGTACCAAAACAGAGAAAGTAATATGGAAAAAGAAGAACAATGTTGGGGCCTCATGATTTCTGATTTAGAAACTTACTACAAACCTATATGGTACTAGCGTACAACATATACATCAATGGAACAGAATTGAGTTCAGAAATAAACTCTCACATTTGCAGTTAATTGAACATTCAATGGGAAAAGAATTATTTTGTCAATGAATGTTTATAAAACAACCGAATATTCACACACAAAAGAATAAGGTTGGGCTCCTTCTTCCTACCACACACAAAATGTAACTGAAAATGTATTATATACCTCAATGTAAGAGCTAAAACTAAAAACTTTCAGAAAAGAAGATAAATTTTTATGAACTTGGGCCTAGCAAAAGCTTGTTACACACATCAAAATCAGTAGTAACAGAAGAAAAAACAAATTAGGCCTCATCAAAATTCAGAATGTTTCTGCAGCAAATTATACCATCAAGAAAGCCAAAGAAAACATAAAAATGGTACAAAAGATTTGCAAATTCTATATTTGATAAGGAGCTCAATAATAAAAGGATGAACTAACTGAAAATGAACATTTCTCCAAAAAAGATATACAAATAGCCAGTAAGCATAGGAAATGATACTCAAAAGCATTAGCCATTAAGAAAACGCAAATCAAAACCACAACAAGACACCACTTCACAGCCTCTAGAAATGCTATAGTAAAAAAGACAATCACAAATTTGTGAGGGTGTGAAAAAATTGGAACACTCATGTATTGCTGGAGGGAATGTAAAATGTTGCAACCATTTTGGAAAACAATTTGGGCGTGCTTCAAAACATTAAACATAGCCTTATCAGATGACCCAGAAATTTTCTTCTATTTATCTATTCAAGAAAAATAAAAACATATCCACACAAAAACTTGTATACAAATGTGCACAGTAGCAGTATTCATAACAGCAAAAATGGGGAAACAATCCAAATATACATCAACTGATGAAGGAATAAATAAAACATGATATATCCATACAATGGAATATTATTCAGTCATAAAAGGAATGAATTATTGACACCTAATACAATATGGATGAACTTTGAAAACATTAGGTGAAAGGAGTCAATGACAAAAGATCAGATAGCATAATTCATAGACATAATATGAAAAATAGATATTTAAGGGTTAATAAAAATGTTCTAAGTTGAGATTTTGGTGACTGCTGCATAACTGTGAATATAGTAAAGCCTTTTTCATTCTGTACCTTAAATGGGTGAATTTTGTGTGGCATGTGAATTATATTTTAATAAGGCTGTGAAAAATGCATATGCATAAAAAACTAGCTTTTGTTTTTCTCTCATGCTCCAGTGAGGTGCAGAAGTCAGAAAGAGGATGAGGAAGCCATCAGTTCTGCTTTTACCCGTGCACTCTTTCCTTCTGTAGTTAAAACTAAGTAAGAGCTCTCAGGTCATTTCCACAACATCCATCCCCTTTCTTATTTGTTTATTTCTTTGATGATGTTCAAGTTTCCTTTTTTTTTCCCCCTTCAGCACTATGTTTTATAAGACTGTCTGCAAGCCAAGGGTTCTTCTTGTGCCTCCATTTGTATGTAAATTGGTACAGGTGATGTGTTAAACTATAACTTTAAATTTGTGACTTTAAAATTCAGTTGAACACCATGCTGTGATGAAAGAACATTGAACTTTATGCTAGAGGTCCTGGTTAATCCAAATTCTATTCTTAGATCGAACAATCTTTTCTATGGTAACAGCTACCTTTATGGGCCTGAGGCTTCTCATCAGTGACTGAAATGCTTGTTTAAAAAAAAAAAATCCCTAACATTTTTTTTTTTTAATTGATGTTTAAAAATTTCCTGTCTCTATTTTTTTCTTCTCAGCTTTTTTAGTATTCAGGAATGTGTTACAAGAACTGCTAAAGGTCTGAATGGTCCTGTGTTTCTTAACTGTACAACATGTGGGCTCACTGCACCTGAAATTACTATAGTTCTAAATGTCAACGATTCTGAATATTAATAACCTTCTGATTATGTAAAGACCACATAGTATAACATTAAGGGGCCTTCTGGGTCTAGAAACTGTGGGCTCTGATCTCTTTCTGTTTGGTCATTGTATGATCTTATGACCTTTGGTAAGCTGTGTAAATTCTTTTTCTTTTTTTGAGACAGTTTTCGTTCTTGTTGCCCAGGCTGGAGTACAATGGCTCGGCTTACCACAGCCTCCGCCTCCCGGGTTCAAGTGATTCTCCTGCCTCAGTCTCCCAAGTAGCTGGGATTACAGTCATGCACCACCATGCCCAGCTAATTTTGTATTTTTAGTATAGACGGGGTTTCTCAATGTTGGTCAGGCTGGTCTCCAACTCTCCACCTCAGGTGATCCGCCCGCCTCAGACAGCCTTCCAAAGTGCTGGGATTACAGGCGTGAGCCACCATGCCCGGACTGTAAATTATTTATACTTCTTTTTCCCGGTCTAAAACATGAGGGTAAAAATTAAGATGTAAATGATAGGAATGTTTTAAGAAATAAATGAGTTAAGGTATGCAAAATATAGAACACAATACTTAGAATTTAGTAAGTTATTATTATTTTTTAGAAATGCCAATATGTTTTCTTTTTTTCAAATTACACTTGCTAGTATGGGCCACTTTTCACTGGTTCCTCCAAAGGAAAGTTAATATTAAAGCAAGGTATGTAGCTAATTAATTTCAAAAAAATTCCTTTAATGTTTTACATTATTAGAAAAATTAATGTTTCCCCTTGATTTTTTTTTTCTCATTTAAACATGTAGTGTCGATATGGAAGTGCTGGGAAGGGATTATGGAAGTGCGGGAAGGGATTATGGAAGTGCGGGAAGGGAAGAACGTGGTCCCTTTAAATGATACTGAAGGGAGAAGGAAAGTGCTGGGTAGAGGAGGTTGTAGTCCCTGGCTAGGGCTCCACCCCCACGGACCTAGGTGAGGACAGATGAGACCACCCTGACCTGCCACGCCCCCGTCCTGTGCCTAAAAATCCGTGAGACCCTAGCAGTCAGACACATAGGTGGCTGGACGGCAGGAGAGGAACATCAGAAGAGTAACACAGGGGATGTGGAGAGACAGGTACTGGCACGCCAGCAGGCCACCGACCACCAATGGGCAGAAGCAGAATGACGCCTGCAGGTTGCTGATGGACAGAAGCAGAACCATGCAGAGTTTGGCTGGGGCAGCCGGAGGAGAACCCAGGATGCGGAGTGGCCCAACTCCAGGGGAAAATCATCCTCTTTCTGGCTCCCCTATCTGCTGAGAGCTACTTCTACTCAATGAAACCTTATGCTCATTCTCCAAGCCCACGTGTGATCTGATTGTGGTACACCAAGGCAAGAACCTGGGATACAGGAATACCTTTGTCCGTGTGATAAGGCAGGGATCTCCTTGAGCTGACCAACACAAGCTGCCTACGGGCGGCTAAACTGAAAGAGCACCCTGTAGCATGCCCCCTGGGGCTTCAGGAGCTGTAAACATTCACCCCTAGACACTGTCTCGGGGTGGGAGCCCCACAGCCTGCCCGTCTGTGTGCTCCCCTAGAGGTTTGAGCGACCAGGCACTGAAGAAGCAAATCACACCCTATCACAGGCCATGTGAGGAGGACAAGGGAACTTTTCCATTTCAGTGTAAAAAGTTTCTCAAGGCCAAAGCTGATTAAACTCTTCAATAGAAACTTTATGAGCCTTTAAACTCAAGGAGAACTGTTTCTGGGCCTGGGTAACTAAGTGACACAAAGTCGGGGAGTAGCTCCCCACCACTTGGGGTCAGACGTTGTGGGAGAATCAGAGGCAGGTCTGTGACATTTTGAACAGCAGACTGAGAGGGATGGGTAGACGCATGACAGTGACTGCAACAGACGGTTTTCTTTAGAAGTACGAGTGTGCAGCCTTGAAGGCTGTCCAAGAAATAGCTGTTGACAGTTAGTGCAAGAGAAAGGGAGATTTTAATCTCCTTACAAGTTGTAGCCAGTCTATTTTTGAGCTGTATATATTTGGATCTGAGTGTTCATGACTCATATCTCTGACTGAAACCTATGCGTATACATTAAAATCTCAAAAGCAGAAGTTTGAGTTACATAAAAAGCAGACTTTCATTTCAGGATAATTGTCATACGCATGGTTTGAAAAAGTGGCTCGTGGGCAGGTTGCGGTGGCTCACGCCTGTAATCCCAGCACTTTGGGAGGCCGAGGCGGGCAGATCACAAGGTCAGGAGATCGAGACCATCCTGGCTAACATGGTGAAACTCCGTCTGTACTAAAACTACAAAAAACTAGCCAGGCGAGGTGGCGGGCACCTGTAGTCCCAGCTACTCGGGAGGCTGAGGCAGGAGAATGGCGTGAACCCCGGAGGTGGAGCTTGCAGTGAGCCGAGATGGTGCCACTCACTCCAGCCTGGGCGACAGAGTGAGACTCTGTCTCAAAAAAAAATAAAAAATAAAAGAGGGGGGGAAGAAAGAAAAAGAGGCTGGTGAGGGTGACAAGACACAACCGGAAAGTATTAGCAGTGAGTTTTAATAGCCCATGCTTACGTTTTGTAAGGCAGTGAGTTCCAAAATACTCAGTTTTCTCTCATGTTATATGTCAACCATTGCAGTTTGGCTTCTCTGCTGCTCTGTTTCACAGCTTTTCTCATTCCAGGACCCAGGTTAAAGGAGAACCTCTTATTTGAGATGTGCCAAGCATCACAAATTTGGATTTATTTGGGAAAAATCAAGGGAGCTGGTGAAAACACACAGTGGATCTTACAGCTTCTGTTCCACCTGGCATACGTTAACACAAGTAAGTAAACTCCTACACCAAGGCAAGTCACCTACCCAGACCTGGTGTCCACAGAGCCTGGATGTATATGCTTATCCTTCACAGGACACTGTAAATCACTTGTCTGCAGACGGGCTTATATAATCTTCCAAATTATTTAGAAACTAAAAGTAAGAGAGAATGACCAGTTCAGAACAATAATGCAATCTACCACACAGGTCAGTATGCCAGATTGTATTCTGCGATTTTCCTTGCTTTTATTTTCTATCTTCAGAAATCAGCCAGTTTTACATTATTTCACAACAAAAAGCTTTATGTGTTTTGTCATTGAATGATCTCAACTCATGTAGCATGACTCTTCTGTTTCGAACAGTTACACATTCTTGTTTTTGCTAGGACACTGGTTTTTCAGCTGGGACAGGCCTCATTAAATTTATGGGTCACTTGGTACTGACTCAGAAATAACAGTTCTCTAACTGATTCACTGCCATTTATGTACAGATTCTACACGATTTTCTTGCTAACTCTACCTATGATATTATAAATCATCATTCATGGGGATAGGACCGTGTTTCAAGTTAAATACTATTTCTGTGGTATTTTAATAGTGTAACAAATATATTAGATAATAGATAAGAATGCTTCAAAATATTCCTGCAGCTATCAAATATGATAGATGTTTCAGATGGTCTTCAGAGTCTTAATTTTTATAGCTAAACTTGAATTATTTCAAAGCATTTCTCTTTGCTATAATGAAACTAATGAGCAATGCAGTGAAAATTTATTTTAGAGTTCCAAAAGGCCACCATTAATTATCAGTGTTTTTGGCCGGGCACGGTGGTTCATGCCTGTAATCCCAGTACTTTGGGAGGCCAAGGTGGATGGATCGCCTGAGATCAGGAGTTCGCTACCAGCCTGGCCAACATGGTGAAACCCCATCTCTACTAAAAATACAAAAAATTAGCTGGACGTGGTGGTGGGCACCTGTAATAATCCCAGCTACTCGGGAGGCTGAGGCAGGAGAATTGCTTGAATCCGGGAGGCAGAGGTTACAGTGAGCCAAGATCACACCATTGCACTCCAACCTGGGCCACAAGAGCGAAACTCTGTCTCAAAAATAATAATCATCATCATAATAATAATCAATGTTTTCATGCAATGACTATGTAGCCACTTCCTTTTCTATTTTGTTCAGCTCAGTTATTTTGTGTAACAAACTTTGCTCATTTGTCTTTGAAATTTATTCCATGGCCATAGTAACTTTTGGCTTTACATAACATTTTAATTTTTAAAGGTTTCACATTACTTTTTCACTCTAACTTCTTAGTAGCAGTGCAAGGTGATCTGCTAAATGATTTGTTGTAAAGCAACAGATTTTGATGTTTCATTGAAATATTATAATGTTTTTACCTTTCTATAGACCTATTCCATTTTCTTCATTTTATTTAATTGAATCTGATTATGTGATAATAAAAGCTAATAGCCCAGGTTCTTTAAGTACGTAAACATATTGGGAGAAGTCAGACATGTTCTGAAACAAAATGGACTTTTTATAGCTCTAATACCATTTGTGTTTTACTTTTTCAGTATATTAAGTGTAGCCTAGTGTCTAAAAGTAATTATTGCAATTTAACAAACTGTATTATTTCTAGACAAGTATTTATCCAATAAAACAGTATTAATATGTCTTTAGTTATTTTCCTGTAAGTTTTTTACATTTCTGCCTTTTTACTGAGGAATTTTGTGGGTTTTTTCATAGGAGAAATCCCTATCTTTTTATCAAATTTCATAATCTTAATTTAGAATAGTTACAATTATTGCCATGATCTCGTGCCAACTACTTAATTTTACTAAATCTTAACTCTATCAATTTTTGGATAATTAAAAAATCATTTTAACAAAGTTAATTTCTGAAGACATGCTAGTGCCATACGCTCTGTCACTGCCCCCTTCTTTCTCAACTCTCTTTTCTTTCCTGCTTCTCCTTTTTATATCGATAGACAATTTCAATTTTCTTTTCTTCTTTTCTAGTCTTTTGTGTTTTGTGTCATTTCCCCCACTTTCTCTTTCTTCCAGCTTTTCTTCCTTTACTTTGGTCCATCATTCATTTTTCATCCCCATTTATTTATCTAATATCATTCTTGGAATTCGTATCTACTTGATGTTTTCACTTGAAATTTACTTGATCTTTCTCTTTGTCCTTTAATAATTTATGATTGCTGTCACAGCACACTAAAATCCCTGCTGCCTTCTGATGTCAGGGATGCTTTGAGAGGGCGCAAGTCTTCATTCTGCCTGTCTTACTTTTTCTTTTAGCAAATATTGAAAAACATGATGATATTTAGTGTTATAAAGGTTTTGGACAAACGACAGTTTCATAAGCTATTAATAGGTGGGTTTTTTTTCGTTTGTTTTTTGTTTTGTTTTGTTTTGCTTTTTGAGACAGAGTTTCGCTCTGTCGCCCAGACTGGAGTGCAGTGGCGCTATCTTGGTTCACTGCAAGCTCTGCCTCCTGGGTTCACGCCATTCTCCTGCCTCAGCTTCCCAAGTTGCTGGGACTACAGGCGCCCACCACCATGCCCGGCTAATTTTTTGTATTTTTAGTGGAGACAGGGTTTCACCGTGTCAGCCAGGATGGTCGCGATCTCCTGACCTCGTGATCTGCCTGCCTCAGCCTTCCAAAGTGCTGAGATTACAGGCGTGAGCCACTGCGCCCAGCCAGTACGAGTTTTTAAAAGTGAAACAATGCTTCTGGAAGACAAATTAGTTGGAAGACAAATCCATCAAAAACTTCTAAAAATATGTTTTGGAACAGTGATTCCATTAATACTACCAGGGATTTTTCTTAATATAATATTTTGACAACGTTGCAAAGATAAAGTTTGAGATTGTCATAGCATTATTAACTGTAATGTAAATTTGTAAACAACTGAAATGTCTAATCAATAAGGCATTGATTAAATGAACTATTGTATAGCTGTACAGTGGAATATCAGTCAATAAAATGATGAGGTAAGTTTATGTGACTTGAAGAGGTGTTTATGATGTATTGATAAAAAAGACAAATATAGAATAGCCTTATAGAACAACTTACTTTAAAAATACATTTTTCTTTATGAGCGCAGAAGGTTTGAAGAATATACAACTAAACGTTATCATAGGCAAGTGAAGCCAGACATTTTCTTTTATTTCTTTTTTTCGCTTTGTTTTCTGAATGTTAAATAAGGGGGAAAATCCATTTTCAATACTTTTAAAAATGAAAATTTCTGGCCGGGTGCAGTGGCTCACTCCTATAATCCCAGCACTTTGGGAGGCTGAGGCAGATCACGAGGTCAGGAGATCGCGACCATCCTGGCTAGCACGGTGAAACTCTGTCTCTACTAAAACATACAAAAAATTAGCCAGGCGTGGTGGTGGGTGCCTGTAGTCCCGGCTACTCGGGAGGCTGAGGCAGGAGAATGGTGTGAACCTGGGAGGCAGAGCTTGCAGTGAGCCAAGATAGCACCACTGTACTCCAGTCTGGGCGACAGAGCGAGACTCAGTCTTAAAAAAAAAAAAAAGAGAAAAAGAAAATTTCTGACCAATAAGTTCCTAATTGTGAGATCATTGTGTTAGGTATATTTTGGATTTTCAGAATTCTACATAAACATTACTGAGAAATAAATATAAATATACCACATATTTAAAATATGTATAAAATAGAAAAAATCAACTAAATTCAATTACATTCACTAGGCATGACATAAAGCATCAACATAGTTAGAAAATAACCTTTAAAAATGGATTTGTGGGCTGGGTGGGGTGGCTCATGCTTGTAATCCCAGCACTTTGGGAGGCCGGTGTGGGCGGATCACCTGAGGTCAGGAGTTCCAGACCAGCCTGACCAACATGGTGAAACCTCGTCTCTACTAAAAATACAAAAATTAACCAGGTGTGGTGGTGCGCACCTGTAATCCCAGCTACTCAGGAGGATGAGGCAGGAGAATCGCTTGAACGCGAGAGGCAGAGGCTGCAGTGAGCCGAGATCTTGGCACTGCACTCTATCCTGGGCAGCAGAGTGAGACTTCATCTTGAAAAAAAAAAAAAAAAAAAGGATTTGTGAAGCAATTACATACATGTAAATAACTGAAACAAAAGTTAAAATGACAATATCAATGATAGCATTAAAATTAGGGTATTTATTCTGTTTGTTAATATTGAAGATGTTGCATGCATTTCTACTATTCTGGTAAGAAAATCTTAACATACTAACTAGCTAACTAAATATATATGTGTATATATATGGGTATATACATATGGATGAATATGGAATTTTGATTCCATTACTTTGAGAACATAATTTTCATATGTAATATATATATTAGCATACTTATTTTATAAATCATATAACTTGATCTTATTACAGAGTATATTAAAAATAGAGATATGAAAGCAAATTGCAATATTGATTAACCTAATTCAAGCACTGCTAGAGTTTTTGGAGTATCATTCTAGTTTCCTAGTTTTAGTATTAGTATACATAGCTATTAATAATATCATTTTTCCGGCTGGGCACAGTGGCTCATGCCTGTAATCCCAGCACTTTGGGAGGCTGAGGCAGGTGGATCACGAGGGCAGGAGTGTGAGACCAGCCTGGTCAAGATGGTGAAACCCTGTCTCTACTAAAAACACAAAAATTAGCTGGGCACGGTGGTGGGCACCTGTAATCCCAGCTACTCAGGAGGCTGAAGTAGAAGAATCACTTGAACCCGGGAGGCAGAGGTTGCAGTGAGCCGAGAGTGCACCACTGCACTCTAGCCTGGGTGACAGAGCAAGACTCCTTCTCAAAAAAAAAAAAAAAAAAAAAAAAAAGAATATCATTTTTCCAACTGTTGAGAATAACTTAAAGGAGGAAAATGTCCTTCTCTTCTTTCCACACTGAATAACACTATAGTAATGGCAGAGTGGGCCTTCACCTGCTCCTTTGCTGACTGTACTATGCCACCATTCATACCAGAATGCAATCACACTAGCCTTGAAAACAACCAGGGGAAAAATGGATCAGTAAGATTTAGGCATTTATCTCATTCTTCACCTTTTATTGCAAGTGCCATAACTAGATCTCAATTTTAGAAGATCTCATCCATAGCATTTGTTAACGGGCCAAAGAAGAGAGAAAACTGCTGATGTGCACGCTGTTTTCTGAATATGAGCTGCTGTGTGTTTTGTGGTCCAGAATTGGAGCTGACAAATCCTTGACCACACTCCCTAAGTCTGGGTTCCCTGGGTAATTTGCATTGTGAGTGGAAGCCATGACATACTTATTATGGAAGAAGAGCTACAAGAGTCCATATAAAAAATAATGGACATTCAACCAGGTCATAAACATCTGGGTAAAAATTATGTTTTGTTGTCTCCATCAACAATTTAAAGCAACAGCAAGACGAATCCTTGCAAAGGCACACACTCGCTGTCTGGGTTCTGTTGAAGTTCTAGTTTGTCATAGGTGCTTGCTGAGCTGGACGGGAAGAAGTCACACCTACCCACACATGCACTGCAAGATTCATGACATTGACACTTAACAAAAGTAAACTTAAGGCAAGCAGATGCAACATGTCAGCCATGTTTACTCTTGACCTCCAATGCCAGTGTCTTAGCTGGAGTGTTTAGGATGTTTAGGATGGGGATGGGGACACAGATTCCTGGAAATGAATGTGTGAGCATGGTGGGGCTTGCTAGAATGGAGAAGCTCCATTTTGAGCTGTGTCATAAGCCCAGCCTTCAGAGGAGGCCCAGCCTTAACTTGAGCTTTCCACAGTCTACAGAATGATCTTGCACCTCTCTCTACTTGATGTTTACCTTTCTGGGTATAGGAACAAAGGTCAGGCTACTTTGTTTCTTGAACCAAATTTAGAGTCAGCAAGATGACATTTCACCAAGAAAAAAGAGGAGACCCAGTGCTTCAGTGTTTCTCAGCAATATCTTTGCTCCATTTAATGACAATTTGAAAGTACCTTTCACCACAGCTTTTGCTCAGGATTCTCAGTAATCTATTCATTTATTTTTGTAGGAGTGAAAGGTAAATTGCCAAGATATGTCTATGACTTTCAGATCCAGAGTAAAATATGCTCTGAAATGAACCAGAGTTTCATGTTACTTTTGAGTCAGTAAACTTGGCCGGTGTTCATTCTTCTTATTTCATTTTAAAGTATCTCTTTCATTTTTCTATTCCACATCAGCTATAAGCTATAGCAAAATTTGCACATTATAGTTATTATTAAATTATTAAATTAAATTACCATCCAGGACAAGAAGTGTAACAGACTGCACTGTGAAGCTGGGACAATGATTATATAATGTATCCCTTCTTAGGTAATGAAATATTTTTAAGTGTCTTCATAGAACTCTCAGAGTTACATCTGATGAGATTATGTACTGATAATACTGCCCAGATTCTGGTTCTATTTTAAATTCTGAAATAATTTGTGACATTTTGTAAATCTAAAAAGCTCTTTTAAGTGAAAATTTGAACCAAACTTGAACATTTTCAGTATGTAAATCAATTCAGCTGGTTCTTTTTCTTTCTTTCTTTCTTTTTTTTTCAGAAAAGGAATTTTTTTTTTTTTTTTTTTTTTAATTCAAGTAACTGCAAATAGGAAACCAGAGGGGGAGCTCCAGGCTGCAACAAGTCATGGCTACCCCTCCCCAACAGAACAGGGGGGAAGGTGGCCCCTACACCCTTTAAGGTCGATTTGTGCCCCCTTGCTCACTCTGCTGCAACATCCTACAGGCAGGGCACCACCTTCCCTGGCACTGGGGTAGTTGGTCACCCAGCCTGCCATCCTCCAGCTCCTCTTCCCCAGGAAGAGTATCTTGGGGGAGGAGATCGCGAGCAGAACAGGAGGCAATGAGGATGAACAGTTGGCACTGGTAGCAGCAGCAATGACGGATGTTGAAGAATGCAACACTGAACAAAAAACAACACAACTGTCCAGAGGTAGTTTGTGAACAGAGGAAAAATGGAATCAGAACCTTGCGGGGCAGGGAGGTTGGGAGCGGGCAGGGTGAGCTCCTTGTTATTGGTGCCCCACATGAGGAGGGGGAAATGGCCAGTGGCAGAAGTAGGTTAGGGGAGCAGCCCCAGCCCACCTCAGGTGGCAGCCACAGGGCTCATGGGCCTCACCTGGACAGTAAGTGACTGCATCTCCATCACCACAATATGTTCTCAGATCCCAGGCAGAGGGCAAGGGGACTGTGGCCACAGTGAAGAGGGAATAGCAGACTCACCCCTCCTGCCTTCCTGTAGCCGAAGCGGGCTGTCCAACCTAGTGCAGGGACTAGGGAAGGTGGGGCAAGATGAAAGGTGTGAACCCCACGCGGTGACAGTGTGGCCGGGGGAATCCTGGGGGCCAGCACCCCCTCCACTGACCACACCGGCTGCTGTCAGGGCAGTAGGGTAGGGTGTGCCAGGATGAGATGGGGCTCTGGCCCCTTTTCAGGCCAGGAGCAGCCTCCCAGGCCCCACTATGGGAAGCCAGAGGGAACAGTGAAGGAGCAGAGAGGGTG
The DNA here is from genome assembly GCF_037993035.2 of Macaca fascicularis. Classification (NCBI taxonomy): domain Eukaryota; kingdom Metazoa; phylum Chordata; class Mammalia; order Primates; family Cercopithecidae; genus Macaca; species Macaca fascicularis. Next base: position 3,846,752 of record NC_088391.1, on the reverse strand, counting down.
CCCCCAAACCAAAAGCCCAGAGAGCAATATTCCCCCCACCAAGAGAGTGGGGATGCAGCAGGTGCGGGGTGTGGCTAAGTGGGACATGAGCCTTGTCCATGAGGGCATGTGTGTATGTGGGTGGGCGGGGGAAGCTGGGAACTGAGGCCGGGTAAAAACTGCTCCCCACTCAGCCCATGGGCGCCCTGCAGCGGCCGGTGTGTTGTGTAGTGTGGTGAGAGGGCACAGGTGGAAGATGGGGGTGGCGGCCAGAGGCGGTGGTGATGGTGGGCCTGGGGCGGGGGCAGTGGGGGCGGAGCAAAGCTGTCCAGTGTCAGAAGGAAGCTGCTCCTCCAGGCAGGGGCAGGGGGCACGCACGGGTCACTGCTCCTCCGAGGACTCCTGCAAGATGCCCTCCTCTTCCTCCCCCTCCAGTTTTGTGGGTCTGCCCCTTGGTTTCCTTCCTGGAGTTGTGGTGGTTTCTAGGTCTTGGCAGCGTCCTTGTTTTTGCTTCCCTTTGGTCGCCCAGAGGTCTCTAAGGTGTTGGCACTTCGCTGGGCTCCTTCGGAGGCTGCTTGTGCGGCCTGCCCTGGCCCCGCTTCTCAGTGACGTCCTTTTCCTGCTTGGAAGCCAAGGGCTGGCTGGACTTGGAGCGCGACTCGCTCATCTTCCCTCCTCTAAGGGGCAGGTGGAGGAGTGACGGCTGGGAGGGCCTTCTTGGAAAAATAGCTGGCTCGGGGTCCCAATTACAGGACTCAGCTGGTTCTTAAGAGTATATTTTATGCCTTTCTGGTTTTCAACTGGAAGCGTTAGTAATGAATATGAAAGCTTTTCCTGTGGTCTTCTCTTGCATTTAGAAGTTCACTTATGATTACATGTATTTACCTCTTTATTAGAAATGCTCATATTAAATAACACTATAGATCATCATCATATTGGCATTTTTATAAATTGATATAAATCCATGTAAACACATATGGAGAGTTTCTTTCATAGTTTTTACTTCTGAAAACAATGATTAAATTTACTTAGATTTTACCTTCCACTTTTAACCACTTTAAGAATTTTATAAAATTGCTAAAATTAAAAAATACATTTTAAATACTAATGATATTAGCAATTAAAATGTAAATAATACATTTACATAGGCAAAATAAACTTATTTCATCTCTATTATAGCAATATTTTGTTGTAAGGTTATTTTATCTTGATTGAAAAACCTGTAGGAAGGTGGATTTGGAAATTAAGTAGCATTTTATTTTACAACAAAATAAAACAAAATACAGAAAAGAGCACCAAGTACAAATACACAATTCAATGGGTTATCACATTGTGAATGTCCACATATGTAACATCCATGCCAGAAAATAGAAACGTTCCAAGTATTTGGGGAAATCCACCTGTGCTCCCTCCCAGACATGACTCCCCCTTTCTTACTCAAAGGGAACCACTATTTTGATTTCTAACGCTATGTGTGTTCCAGCTTTACCTGTGTTGGAACTTTAAATAAATAAAAATCCCTTGATAGACTGATGGTAGACAAATAGATACAAGATAGATTTGCGTCTGACTTGTTTTACACAATACTGCTTATAAACTTCATTTATATTGTTGCTATGTATTACATTGGAGAGTTAGAACCCATTTTGTTTTATCGTTGATGGGCATTTGATTTGTTTTCAGTTTCTGGCTAAGTGAACAATCTTGTATGTGTGTTTTGGTACACCTGCACAAGCCTTTCTGTTGTGTGTATACCTAGGAGTGTAATTGTTGGCTCAGACTGGATAATGTTGGTTTCAGGATTCCAGTACCAATTGTTTTACTAACAGTGTGGTTACTGAAAACAGGTTGTCTTAGTCCATTTGGGCTGCTATAACAAAATACCGTAGACCTGGTGGCTAACAAACAACAGAAATTTGTTTTTCGTAGTTCTGGAGGCTGGAAGTCAGAAATCAAGTTGTCAGCATGATAAGGCTCCTGTGAGGGCCCCCTTCCTGGTTTGCCAATGGCTGTCTTCTCCCCGAAGGGATTTTCAGGGCAGAAAGCGGCAAGAGGGAAGCCAGCTCTCTCATGTCCTGACACCAATCCCATTCACGATGGCTCCATTTTGGAAGGACACAAACATTCAGCCTACAGCACATGTTAAAATTCCTTGACAGTTTATTCTTTAGATTTTGTTTACTAATTATGTAAATCAATTTTATGATTCCCATATCAAATTTATAACTCAAGGCACAAACAGAAAAGTCTAGCTTTTGCCCCTGTCACCTTCACTGTGTTCCTTCCTTCCTCTGAAGCATCACACTCCAAAGGTAGCTCCCACAAGTGCTTCTACTCTATGTATTCAGTCAACAAATTAGCATGATGGAGGTCAGAAATGGGCTTCTATTTCTAAAATGGGTTTTAGAAATGGTGTTTACTGCTGAAATTCATGGTGTTCAAAGTATATGGATTAGCTAGATATATTTTCAAGATATTTGCATAAATATATGAATACAGTAGAAAAATACTGAGAGCCAAGTAGCCTAGGAGTGGAGCTGTGAATTGGATCTGTAAGTGGTCCAATGTTCGGCCACTGATTTGGAGGATTATTGGCGTCTGAATGTGAAACTTGGGTTAACAGAGTTCCGCAATTAGGATATTGTCACAGTTAGCCTCAGGTGAATGTTTTGGGGAAGGTACTGTGGACCTCATACAATTTGCAGAACTGAATTAAGACTATTTTATGCCCATTTTGTAATGAGTCTGTATGTGTGGGCAGATTTTCATCTGAGACTAGCTTTTTTTTTTTTTTTTTTTAATCCTGAGACGGAGTCTTGCTCTTGTCGCCCAGGCTGGAGTGCAATGTCATGATCTCGGCTCACTGCAACCTCCACCTCCTGGGTTGAAGCGATTCTCCTGCCTCAGCCTTCTGAGTAGATGGGATTACAGATGCCCACCACCACACCCTGCTAATTTTTTGCATTTAGTAGTGATGGAGTTTCACTATGTTGGTCAGGGTGGTCTTGAACTCCTGACCTCAGGTGATCCACCTGCCTCAGCCTCCCAAAATGCTGGGATTAAAGGTGTGAGCCACCGCACCCAGCCAAGACTAGCTTTTAAGTGAAGCCTGTAACACTCACTTGCCTTTCTGTTGGCTACCAATAGTTACCAAAAAGAAATCTTGCTGCTATCACTGCCTGGAATGCCTTCATGAACCACTTTATCTGGGAAATTCCTACTCATCATTCAAACCACTCAATAAATATGTTGTAAATGGAGACTTGTAAAAATGACAAAAAGAACCCTAATCAATTATTTTAATGAAAAGCATGGTGTTAATGTCACTGAATGTTTTATTTATTTATTTTGAGACGGAGTTTCACTCTTGTCGCCCAGGCTGGAGTGCAATGGCATGATCTTGGCTCACCACAACCTCCGCCTCATGGGTTCAAGTGATTCTCCTGCCTCAGCCACCTGAGCAGCTGGGATTACAGGCATGCACCACCACCCCCGGCTAATTTTGTATTTTTTTAATACAAACGGGGTTTCTCCATGTTGGTCAGGTTGGTCTTGAACTCCCAACCTCAGGTGATCCACCCACCTCGGCTTCCCAAAGTGCTGGGATTACAGGCATGAGCCACCTCGCCCGGCCTGAATGTTTTAATAGTAAAATATGCATCTTGAATCCCTAGGCACAGATCATCTAATCTAATCATCTAATCTAAGGTAATCTAATCTAATCCCAGTCAGCTTTAAGGACATGTTAGCAAAACGTAATTAATTGATGTTTATTAAACTCTTATTACTGAAAGTTCTGCTTACTAGGAACCATCTTATGATAGTGGGCTTTTTAAAGATAAAAATATAGAAATATTACATGAGTCACATTTTTATTGGTCCTCAGCAAAATTCATTTCATGAAATTGTATTGTTTTTCAGTTCACTCTTTCCCCAGAGGTTAAGATCAAACATCATCAGGCTGTGTCTGTGACATTCTGAGACACAGTTGGAGGGAAGAGAGGGGTTATGTGCTGGGTTTTGGTAGAATTATTGCTAGATGAGAAATTAATTTGCTGCCCAATCAGTCCTCCTGACAGCTGATTGACAGGAGCAAACAAATTACCCACAGAAGCAGGGAAGAGGATATTCTGAAGAGCGATGCTATCCAGGTAGAAGAAGTGGAAAAGGCGTGGGGAGAAAGGATGGCCTGGGTTGGGTGGTTGAGGGAGCAGACCAGGGACTTCTGATTCTAAATTTGGATTTTACTTTCAAATTGAGGGCTTTTAGTTTAGTAATCAGAGCTCAGTGTCAACAAACACAGTCTAAAACTAGAAGAGCATTTAAATCAACCTCAAGCATCCCCTCTACTTCTACTTTCCTATATCACTCTTTGGTGATAGGACTTGAATTCAAGTCTTCAAGTTCTTTTTCTATAAATTTTTCCACCTCAAACTGAATTTCCCCATTTGCAAATCTAGTTAGAAGACTTCAATTTCCAACTTTTGGACAAACTTTTAACTTACATAAAAGCACTTTTTGTTTTAATATTGCAATCCTTAATTATAAGTGTTAGAGCTAATCATTTACTTATAATCTATAAAATTAGTCCAGGTTTTGAATCAAATTGAATTCTTATTACAATTGCCATCTTAGTCTTTCACAGCTTAATTAACTAAGCAGATTTTAATATAATATATTTTAATCTATCGTTTCTAAAAATTAACTTTCATGATGTGTTAAGAATCAAATAATTACTGTCAAGTTGCTGCAAAATGAATCATTACCATTTTAATGTAACTACACCAAACAGCAAAAGTTATTGAGTTTTAAAGTGCTTCTTAAAAATTTTAGTTATGAAATCCATCAATGCTGACATCTTAATTTTGTTCTACTCCTCAACTGATGCATTTATTTTTATGTAATTATGAGCTGTCAAAGGTCCCTTCCATAACAACAGATTTTATTCGCTTCACTGAACTTAATGAAATCCATGCGCATGAGTGAATTTCACAGATATATTTAAATTTGGCACCAGAAATTCTTATTTCTAATGGTGTTTAATATTTCAAAACATGAAGGTTCTTTTAGAAAGCAAATCGTAGAATCATAAAAAAAAAAAAAAAAAAACACAGTTTAAAAGATACTGAAGACGATATTTAGCAGATTTTGATAACTGCAGTATGGACCCTAAAGAAAATACTTAGCCCATTCAGTGGTTCCAAAAGCAGCCAGTCGCATCAAACATTCCATGAAATTTAGAATCATTTCAAGATTTGGGGGCTCTGAGGAAGGGAGAACTTCGGGAAGCACCACCCCTCTGCCACCTCTCTGGTACTCTATGCTCTATCTCCTTTTTCCCTCTCGGTCCTCCCCTCTCCCAAATTTCTCTCTACTTAGAGTTTCAAATAATTCTTCCTCTCTTGCATAGAATGCCTTCCTTTTTCTCCTGAAACTTCAGCTCCAGGCAGCATCCAGACTCTGAGCTAGGAAGGAACGTAACTTCTACCCTGGCATTTTCCTCTACAGACACATGAATCTTCTCCTCTGAGCAAAAGCCTTCATCTTAGCATGATCCATCTCACTGATGGTTTTAGAAAGTTATGGTAATACTTGTTCCTTTTATAATTATAATAGACTTTTTTATCATCTTTACATTTTCACTTAACGATATAGCTTAAGCAGTGAAAACCTTAACAGAAGTATGGCTTTGTAGATTAATACTTCTTATGTGCTGGAGAATACCCCCACTCCTTCTCCTTCCTTTAAACAATCATCTTGTATTGACAACTTAAGGTAAGCGCATGGGATTTATTTTTGTCACTTGTGCATAAGCTATCACTTCCTTTTCTTTTTTTTTTTTTCTGCTATGAGAATGCTGTATTAGGCAAAACCACATACTATGAAAATGCTTTGAAATGCAACAGGAGGAGATATGAAGACACAAAGAACAAGTGTGTAGTGACACATGGCTGTCAGAACACACTAAAGAATCCACACGGCTTCCCCTCTTTACCTAGAAAAGGAAGGCTCTAAGTAAGCCACCTCCTCCTCAGGAGAGGAAGTATTTATTCCTACTAAATGTAAGATTGTTATTACACCTATAATTTCTATCCTGTTTAGAGTTTATTTTATATCTAATAAGAACTTTGAATTGTGATAAGTATTTAATGTTTCTGGGTACTTTTGAGTTTAAGTGAAGTACAGGGCAAAGAATGTATTGAACTCAGAGGAAAAAGCCTAATTTTTTTCAGCCTAGCTCTGCCACTAAAATGTTGAGTCCTGCATTTCTCTGAACTATGGTACCCAATAAGAGAATTGAACTAGAATAAGGTTCTAAAGACTAGACTTCAGTAGTCTTTGAGATTTTTAAACTTATAAAGAAAATTTTGTGAAAGTCTGCATTATCTGGACAGGGTCTGTAACCTTCATAAGATTCTTTAAAAAATTCTTTTTTTTTTTTTTGAGACAGAGTCTCGCTCTGTCGCCCAGGCTGGAGTGCAGTGGTGCAATCTCTGCTCACTGCAAGCTCCGCCTCCCAGGTTCACGCCATTCTCCTAACTCAGCCTCCTGAGCAGCTGGGACTACAGGCGCCCGACACTATGCCAGGCTAATTTTTTTGTATTTGTAGTAGAGACGGGGTTTCACCTTGTTAGCCAGGAAGGTCTTGATTTCCTGATCTCGTGATCCACCTGCCTCAGCCTCCCAAAGTGCTGGGATTACAGGTGTGAGCCACTGCACCCGGCCAAAAAATTCCTTTATTTTAAAGTAACTTCATATTCACTCTGTCAGATTCTTTTTCAAATATCTTTGCATTGTAACAGTCACTTCTGAAAAGTGTATTAAAGGCTTTGAAGCCTTTTAACTGGGCTGGAAATTTGGGAGGTCATATGGCTTAGCATACTAGAACATATAGACATTCAAAAATATTAAAAATATTTTATGAATGTATACAAAATGTTATTAAATATACTGAGAATCTGGCAGTAAATATGGTAGGAGACAAATAGCTGTCCGTTGTTATTTCAGTCTACAGGTAAGAATCACTTTTACATACATATAAATTCATAACATGAAATAACTTGAATTAGAAGTCACAGAGTCTCTTGGTTATGGGGTTTTAAGCTATGACTTTCTGCAATATATAACATGTATATTCAGTTCACCTAAAACTTTTTTTTTTTTTTTTTTGGAAACAGAGTCTCGCTCTGTCACCCAGGCTAGAGTGCAGTGGCGTGATCTTGGCTCACTGCAACCTCTATCTCCTGGGTTCAAGTGATTCTCCTGCCTCGGCCTCCTGAGTAGCTGGGATTGCAGGTGCACACCACCACACCCGGCTAATTTTTGTATTTTTAGTAGAGACAGGGTTTCGCCATGTTGATCAGGCTGGTCTTGAACTCCTGACCTTGTTATCTGCCTGCCTTGGCCTCCCAAAGTGCTGGGATTACAGGCATGAGCCACTGCACCTGGCCCAATTCAGTGAACCTAAAATTTCTTCACCATGAATTGTCATGAATAGTTTTCAAAACTAACATAATTTTATATTGAAACTATAAAGTTTTATTACCTTAATGATGAAATCAACTGACCTTTTTCAATTTCTTAATTTATGTTATAAAGTTTACTCAGTACTCTTGTTGTTTTTGAAAAAAATTTAAAATGCTTTAAAATAATCCATAACAAAATAATTCTTTTTTTAGGTGGGAAAAAATAGGTGTAATATAGTTTTACTGTTCACTTTATTGGTTTCAATTTGAGTGATTTAAAGCAAATTGCTCAGGCATGTGGCTCACACCTGTAATCCCAGCACTTTAGGAGGCTGAGGCAGGAGGATCACTTGAGGCCAGGAGTTTCAGACCAGCCTGGGCAACAAAGTGAGACCCCTATCTCTATTAAAACAAAAGCAAAACAAAACAAAAAATCTACTTCACATACTTTGAAAGCATTTTAACCTCGATTTTATATTTATTGTCAATTAAATACAATTAAGCAGACAGTCAAGTGGCACCTACTGCTACATGTTGTAAAAATGTGCCGGTCAGAAGAGAAAAAACAAAAACATTCTATGTGGGAAATTTCTCAAAGCTGAGTTTAACCACTCACTTTGGAGAATAAGCAAATGAAAGGTAGTATCAGATTTCCAATGAGAAGTTTTTAAAAGAATATAGTTGGGCCGGGCGCGGTGGCTCATGTCCGTAATCCCAGCACTTTGGGAGGCCGAGGAGGGTGGATCACGAGGTCAGGAGATCCAGACTATCCTGGCCAACATGGTGAAACCCCGTCTCTACTAAAAATAAAAAATTAGCCGGGCGTGGTGGCAGGCGCCTGTAGTCCCAGCTACTTGGGAGGCTGAGGCAGAGAATCACTTGAAACCTGGGAGGTGGAGATTGCAGTGAGCCGAGATTGCACCACTGCACTCCAGCCTGGGCCACAGAGCAAGGCTCTGTCTCAAAAAACAACAACAACAACAAAAAAAAACAACAACAAAAAAAACCAATCCAGAAGTGTAAGAAAGTGTCTTTTTTTGTTTTTGTTTCTGTTTTTGTTTTTATGTGGTGGTGCCTTCTGCTCAGGCTAAACAATAAAGTAACATTTGGATTTAGGAGCCTTGTTGTTACTGATTCTATTTTCTTTGCCTTTATTTTTGTTTATCTACTTGATTTGAAAAGTTAGCTCACGAATTTTCAATTTTTGCATCTTAAAATTTTTTATTTAAGTTGATTTACTACCATTGCCTAGGATTTGATATTTGAGTTTATTAACTTTTTTAAATCTTGGGCATGCAGGTCCTAATATTTTTTCCATTTTAATCATAATATTTTCAGGAACTTATTGATTTTTGGAAGTATATTATTAATTATTTGAAAAAGAATTAAAAGTTCCTAAATCTATAATATTTTTATAATTTGATTGGCTATTGGAACTTTAATTTTACTACTTTTGGGTTAGGTACTGAGGTCTGTATAATAAGTGCTCAATATTTGTGGGGAATTATTTTGTGGCTAGTTCTTAGTCAATCTTTGTGACTTTTATGTTTCCTTAGAAATTGTGGTTTCCGAGGTCAGGAGATAGAGACCATCCTGGCTAACATGTCTCTACTAAAATACAAAAAAAAGAAAAAAAAAACAAAATTAGCCAGGCGTCGTGGCGGGCTCCTGTAGTCCTAGCTACTTGGGAGTCTGAGGCAAGAGAATGGCGTGAACCCGGGGGATGGAGCTTGCAGTGAGCCGAGATTGCACCACTGCACTCCAGCCTGGGCGACAGAGCGAGACTCTGTCTCAAAAAAGAAAAAAAAAGAAAAAAAAAGTGTGGTTTCAGGGCTCTCTATATAAGACTATCATGTTAAAAATATAATTGCATCATTCAAATCTATATCCTTAGCAGTGTTCACTTTTGCTTGTTAAGTTCATTTTCACTGAAGTTGTATTGAATTACATTTGTTCAGTTTTTTTCTTTATTGGTAGGTTTTGGTAGGGTCAGGATTGCTGTATCTTTTTGGTAAAATTTTCCTGTTATAAATCTCCTTATAGCTAACAATATTTTCGTCTCAAGTTTTATGTTATTTTAAATTAACATTGATACAATGGTTTTGTTGGTGATGGTATTGGCTTGTTGAATATTTTCAACTTTTATTGGCCCCTTATCTTTCTCTCTCAGTGTTTTAGGTCACCATTGTAAACATCATTAACAGATTTTAAAAAAACAAACAAACCTGGCCGGGCATGGTGGTTCACACCAGCAATCCCAGCACTTTGGGAGGCCGAGGCAGGCGGATCACGAGGTCAGGAGATCAAGACCATCCTGGCTAAAACGGTGAAATGCCATCACTACTAAAAATACAAAAAATTAGCCGGGCCTGGTGGCGGGCACCTGTAGTCCCAGCTACTCGGGAGGCTGAGGCAGGAGAATGGCATGAATCCTGAAGGCAGAGCTTGCAGTGAGCCGAGATCATGCCACTACACTCCAGCCTGGGCGATCTTCAGAAAGAAAAACAAAAACCTGACTTTTACTGGGAAATTGAATCTATTTCTATACACTGATTATTAATATACTTAAATTTATTTTCACTATTTTGTTTTGTGTTTTCCACTTACATTGGTTTATTTTATGTTGGAATAATTGTGTTTCCTTTGCGTATAACATATCTGTTTCCATTATGTTAGCACTTACCTTTCAATTTTCAAAATGCTTACTAAATAGTCTAAATCTAATCAAAATATCTACCCTTCTTTTGCAAAAAACAAGAACTTAAAGTATTTTAGGTCACAATCACTCCTGCCAATACCCTTTTCTCAATTATTCTATATTCACTTTAAAAAATACCCTGTAGTTATTGTTATTGATAGTCAGTGATTATTTAAACTCATAAACAGATCAATCAGCAGCTTTGCATTCCAAGCCTTTCTTTTGGGTTTCATTCACTTCCTGTTGAAGAACAACCTTTGGTATTTCTTTCTGGGAATTTCTGTGAGTGATAAATTCTCTTTGTATTTGATTTATCTGAAAATGTCTTCACTTAGTTTCACAGTTGGATAATTATCACCTGAGTTTAATGATGCTAAGTTGGCTTTTGTCTTCCCTAAGCATTTTGAAAATTATTTTCCTCCTTTTTGACATCTACTATTAATGAGGAATATAATTACAAGTTATAATCTATTTATAGATAATCTGTGTTTTCTTACTGCATTTTGAACTTTATTTTTGTCTTTAGTGTTATGCATTTTGTGACATTATATTTAATGGTGGAGATTGTATTTATTTTATTGCTTGGAACTCATCATGTTCATCTTGCACCAAATTGGGAGTTGGACTTGAACCCCTGCAGAAAACTAGATGCCTCAGAGGGTTACACTAGCTGTAAAAAAGGGACTTGAAAACTTAATAAAAATTTATACTAATTCTTCTCCCAGGAAATGCTCATTTCAGCATTATTATCCTTCATTTTGAATAAGATTAGTTTCAGCAAGGTCAGTGACCTTGCCTTGAGTCATACAGTTAATGCGTGGCTGGGTCCAGCTTTGTTTCATATCAAAGCTTGTGATCTTCCTTTGCTGCATTCATTCCCTGTGCATTATATAGTTCTCTGTGTCCACATTTCCCCCTAGGGGAAATTTCCCCAACAAAAGAAAGACCAGTCTCAGGAAGATAATTTTTCCAGTAAAAGCAAAGTCTGTTATACATCAATCGCTTTGAACTAGGGAGTGAGTAGGGGATAGCTTGGCCTTCAATGTACAATTCTATGAGTTCTGACATTTGGATAATATTCAAATCCCTGTTCAGATGTGGAATATTACCACCACCCCCAGAAAACTCCCTTGTGTGCCTACCCCTCGTAGGCAACCACTGTTCTGAGTTTTTCTATTAAGGATTAGTTTTCTTATTTTAGCGGTTTATATAAATGGAATCTATACAGTGTCCGTTGTTTTGACTAAGCCTTCTGTCTCTCAGCATAAGGCATCTGAGATTCCTTCATGCTGTTTGTATGTTAGAAGCTTGTCCTTTTTTATTGAATAATATTTCATTGAATTAATATAACACGATTCTATGAGAATTGCTAAGCCATGGGATATGTGTTTAATTTTATAAGAAACTACCCTATATTTTTTTCCAGAGGGTTTTACTATTTTACATTCCTGCTTACAATGCATGAGAGTTCTGATTCTTCTCATCCTCACCAATATTTAGTGTTGTCAGTCTTTTTTAATTTTAAGCAGTCTAATTGATATATCTTATTATGGTTTCGTTTGCATTTCTCTGATGACTAATGATGCCCAAGAATTTTTCATGTGCTTATTGGTCATTTATATATGATGCTTTGTGAAGTGTCTATTCAAGTCTTTTCCACATTTTTTAGGCTGTTTATCTTTTTATTACTGAATTGAAGAAACTCTTTATGTAGCTCATCTTTGTTAGACAAAGGAGCATTTCCTCCCAATCTGTAGCTTTCTTATTCAAGTTCTTAAAGTTTCTATTTTTGAGCAGATTTTTTTTTTCATTTTGAGAAAGTATTTTGTGGTTTTTAATTTTGGTCTTCTACTAAAGAATGCTTCGCCTGCCCCATGTCAGGAAGACATCCTATTATGTTTTGTTTTAGAAGCTATACTGTTTTAGCTTTATTTTTCAGTCTATAGTCCATTTTGAGTTTGTTTCTGTTTGGTTTGAGGTAGGTGTCATGGCTCATTTTTTTCTCCCTATGGACATTCAGTTTTTGCAGCTCTGCTTGTTGTAAAGATTTTCTTCTATTTCATTGCTTGGGTGACTTTCTTAGAAATCAAAAGTCAGTAGAGACATGGGTTTGTTTCTGGGCTCTCTTTTCTGTTCCACTGATCTACTTGTCAATCCTCTGCCCGTATCACCTAATATCTTGATTCCTACAGCTGTATTACAAGGCTTGGAACCAAACAGTACAAGTCTGCCCACTTTATTTTTCTTTTTAAAGATTGTTTTGAATATACTAGATTTCTACATTCTAGATGGTTTTATAGTACTTTTAGCATCAGTTTGTGAATTTCCCTACAAAAATGAAAAATGCCAGGCAAGATTCTTATTTGGATTGCATACAATATAATTAAGATTTAAAATTCATTACAATAGCAATAAAGGCACCAATAAGTGGAACTTGACAAACTGATTGTACTTCAAATGTAAAGAACCATGGAAAACCAAGACAAATTGAAGAAGAAAAAATGAGGTTCATCAATCAAATATTAACACTTGTTTTAACAATAGTATTGTGTTATAGCTAAGGAGACCATAAATAGATCTAAAAGTATATGAAAATATATGATGGAAGAACATAACACAGCAGTGAAGAAATCTAGACTCTGCAACAGATTGTGCTGAGGCAGCTGACTTGTTACACGAAAACAAGTTAAAATAGATTCTATTCTTACCTCAACTTCTGTACTAAAATAAATACCAAACGGTCTGTGATCCAAATGTAGATACAAAAATTTAAAGTATTTTGAGGAAAACAGCCGAATAAGCTTGATGACTTTGTGATAGCAAATGTTTCCTTAAATGAGACATAAAATTACAATTCATAGAAGACAATGGCAATGAATTTGACTACATTTACGATGAACATTTCTATGAGTCAAAAGATACCACAAAATGTAAATAATGCTATGCATTATTGTAATTAATACATAAATTACAAATAATTATTATCTGGAAGATGTGGATAATGCCTCTAAAATTAGCTAAAGTAACTACAAAAAGGCAAACAGTACAACTGACAAATGGACACAATAGATTATGGTAGGTTGTCTCCAAGGGTGGCCACCATCAATTCCCGCCTTTCCTCTTCATGTGCCTGCTGCTCCACTCACTGAGATATGGGCCCTATTTTTTTCCCCTTGAACCTAGGCTGGCTTTATGCATTGCCTTAACCAATAAAATACACCATCAGTAATGATAGTGAATAAGCAATTGGCAGAAAAGGAAATAAAAAAAGGCCAATAAGATGAAAATATGCTCAACCTCACAATAATCAGAAAAATGAAGATGGAATACCGAATGATGTCATTTCACACACATGTTGGACAGGTACATTTATAAAGTCTGACAATACGAAATGATGGTGATGGTGTCATACACTGCTGAGGGAAACAGAACTTGGTCCAGACACATTAGAGAACAAGTCTGGAATATCCAGACAAAATGAAGATGAACATTTGTTCACACTCAGCAATTCCTGTTCTTTGCATATGCCCTGGAGTAATGGAAACATGCATGAGAATGTTTAGCTTGACATTGTTTATTAAAGTGAAAAATTGGAAATGAACTAAATGTTTATCATGTGGATAAAACACATTTGTGATGCTTTTATACAAATAAAAAAGTGACATGTAGAATAATCACTTCCTTTTATTGAATGCTTTTACAGATGCTGGGTGCAATTCAAAGTTGTTTTCATGTATTATTTTATTTTATCCTCCTCATACCTCTAGGAATACTAATCATCGTCATTATCATCATCTTTGTCCTCATTTTACAGAGAAGTGAGTGAGAGAGCTGGGATATGACTTCAGGAATCCATATTCTTACTAATTACATTATGCTGGTTTTGGAGAATTGAGAGGACCTCTGAGGAATCTTCCTGAGGAACGCTCTTTGCAAAGCTCTGCTCCAGAGGTGGCTAGATGAGGGCACACCCCTATTCTTGCCTTCCTGGCCTCCTGTTAATACACAGTCTCTCAGACCAAGATTGATTCCTAGGGTACATATGTGAGAAAAGGCCGATACGTGTACAGACAAGAGAATGGTAGCTTACTTGGGACGATAAACGGCTTGTTATATAAAATTCTTAAGGGTTGTAAATTAACATTGCACACTCTGAAAAAATGTAATTTTATTAAATTAAAGGAATAACAGACTCTTGAGTGTAAGAAGAGACAATAGACTTAATACTAACAACCTTAATAATATATTGGCTTGTTGTAGAGATTCAAAGAAATTGTTTATCAATTGCCTGGTGCATGGTAGGCATTTGATAAACATTCTCGTCTTTAAATTTTCTGTTTACAGTACTTTTGTCTACGTTAACACCTCAATAACCCATGGACTTTCACAGAAAAGCCCTTGAGGTCTGAATTTATGAATTTGTATGTGCTGATTTCAGCATGTTCTAAGTATACAAGCAAAGAAACAAGAAATAATAATGGTTTTGAGTAGCTGTGCAAAATCAGCAGCCAGAAAGATGTCTAAGAACAAGTAAAAGTTTATTAATAAGTAGGGGAAAGTGGAGGTCACTTATTGGCCAAGACCAAATAAGGTTCAGAGATAGTGGATGATTTCTATCAGCAGTATACCCTTGAAAACAGTCATGAATTTCTGTCACCTTGATAGAATATTTGTTCCTGTTTCAGATGATGGAGAACAGCTCTGAACAAAACAAAAACCTCAGCCACCATGAAGCTCAGTGACAGACAATAAACACACACATAGGTAAAATGTATGTCATGTCACTATTGAGAGAGAGGGTGACAGGTGTCTTGCTGGAAAATAAAACAGGAAAAGATGTTATGGTGTGAGGATGGTGCCAGGAGTTACATCGGAAAATTAGGTAGGAAGGTTCCGTGGAGAAGTGGCATTTGAGTAAAGACCTGAGGGGTGGGTGAGAGTGAGAGAAAGACAATTTCTGAGGAGAGACAATAACAAATACAGAAGAATTCCTGTTAGTTCCGGGAACAGCAAGAGGTCAGTTTGCTTGACTGCAGTTTCCACAAAGTGAGTGGAGAGGTGGACGTCTCAATCATGCACCGCTTTGCTAGCCACTGAAAAGACGTGGGCTTGTTTCTGAGTGAGATGAAAAACCATGGAATGATACCTCATGGACTGGACTGCCTTCCTTCCAAATTTGTATGTGGAAGCTCTAGCCCCCAGAGTGAATGCATTTGGAGGTCAAGCCTTTGGAGAGAGAATTAAAGTTACATGAGGTCCTACGATTTGAGCCCTAATCCAATGGTACTGGAGCGCTTATTAAAAGAGATTGAGACATGTGAGAGACCGCAGGGATTCACGTGCTCAGAGGAGACCATGTGAGGACACAGGGAGAAGGTGGCCACTTGCAAGCCAAGGAGACAGGCCTCGAGAAAAACCGAACCTGCTGGCACCTCGACATTGGACTTTCAGCCTTCAGAACTGTGAGGTAATGTTTTACTTGTTTAAGCCACCCAGGCTGTGCTATTTTGTTATGGCAGTTCTAGCTGATGTATACAGATACCGAGAAGCTGGTGTAATCTAGCTTAATTTTTAAAAATGGCACTCCGACTGCCTTGTAGGGAAAAGAGTGCAATGATAGGAGTAAGGTGGCAGAAGTTTATTGCAACGGTCCAGGTGGGAGGGAACAGTGGCTTGGGCAGAAGTGGTAGTCACTGTGGAGGAGTCAGCAGTTAAGGCTACTTTTTACAGTTGGTGCAGTCTGGTGATGGGTTGGACGTAGGGTAAGAGAAAAACAGCAGAGCTAAGGAGAATTGCAAATTTTGGCCCCCAAACAAATGGATGTCTGGAAAAGCAAGTTTAAGGGGACAGATGAGGAGTTTGGTTTTTAGACATGCTAAATTTGAGTCAACACAGAAGTGTCAAGTAAGTAGTTAGATAGATAAGTCAGGAATTGAAAGGAGAGGCTGGAGATATAAAGATGGACCTTTTAAGCCATGACACTGGATTGGATCAATAAGAGATGGACAGAAGTTAGAGAGAGAAGAGGCTGAAAGTCTAAGCCAGAGGCCACTGGTGAACACCAATATTTAGAGTTTGGGGACATGAGGAGAGAGACGCAAGTGCTGTGAAAGAAATAGCTAGTGAAATGGAAGGAAAATTAGGAGAGAGTACTCGGGGCCGTATCCTAGAGCTACATGAACATGGTGTCTTTTGGATCAGGGAGTCATCAACCGGAGTGAGTTAGGCTGAAAAGTCAGTGGGATTATAGCCTGGAATTGGCCACTGGATTTAGCTTCATGGAAGTCATTGCAGATTAGTGGAGTGGTGAAGGCAAATGTCCAATTAGAATAATTTCAAGAGAAAATAAAATGAGAAGAATGAGAGATAATGCATATCAATAATTTTTTCAAAGAAATTTGCTGTAAATGACACCGGATAAATGAGGTGACAGGAAGAAAAGGAAAAGACTCAAGAATAATTTTAAGATAAGAAAAATAATGGATTATTTTAGCTATAAATCCAGCAAAAAATAACAACAACAAAAGACTAAGGCACATGTATCAGTTGATGAGAAATGTCTTTAGAAGATGGAAGACTGAACTCAAAATTCAGAGAATTCACAAACACTCGATGGTGAGAGGCTGGAAATTGGTTACTAATCATCAGAATTAGGCAGGCCTGGCTGAAGTTGAGACTCTGCCTCTTTTAGCCTTAAGTAATTTGTTAATCTCTTTACCCCTAAATTTTCCTTCTTTGTAAAATGGCTGTTGTGAGCACTGAATTCGAGAATGCATGTAGATACCTAGTCTCCAGCACATAGTAAGTGCTCCATAAATGCCGTTTGCTTTTATGAGTGCCTCTTTCTAAATGAGATAAAAATAGAAACAGCAGGTTTTAGGGGGATGCTTTGGTCATTCACTAGCGGAAGGTAAGCTCAGTATTAGTTGAAAATCACTAGTAAGAGAGAGGGCTTGAATGAAGCGGTTTCTGGCCCCACAGCACATTGCCAGCAGAGAACTGAGCCACGGCAGGAACCCAGCAGAAGTCATCTGGAAGGTCGTACTAGGAAATGATAGGAAAAAGTGGGTTTTGGCTAAGGAGCGCTTCTAAGCAGGACAGTGGAGGCAGCACCTTGGCGCTCCTGACCGGAAGGCACCACCCAGAGAACTAAAGAGTCGCCTCACAACAGACAGGGAGAGGAACCCCAGACCAGGGGCCCAGACTCACCCACAGGGGGAGAAACGGCTTCCTCGAGCTTTCTTGATTGGCTGACTGTGGAATGATTTTAGCCACTGAGAGTGAATTTTATGGATCTGAAGAAAGATGCCATTTTCTCTGAGGGGCTTTTCGGGAAGAGTAAGCTTCAAGGGTGAGGAATTTATGTCTTGGAGCATCTGTGTTCATAGATAGAATTGGAGTCCCATTGATATGATACGTACACATATAAACCTCTCAGATATGAGATATATATATAATCTTCTGCTACATATTGTATATATTCCTGTGATATGTATTAATATATATCAATATATATTCATATGTGTGTGTATTATAGGTCTCTCCAGAATTAATTGCAGTTTGGGGTAGAGTATGTTTTTCAACTTCAATGTTGATTAGATGGAGCTAGAGCTGGCAATAGGCAGCTTCCTCGGGGGTTTCCATCTACTATACTACATTGACTTTTAAGATTCTCCTGGCTCGAAGGCCTTTCCACATCTGTGCTCCCGGTAAAACTCTCTCTTTGTCAAGCTCTTCTCAGCTCCCCATCCTCTATGAGGTCATTTTTGATTCCTCTAGTTCTTACTGAGGGTATTTTCTCTAAGCCATTCATTGATTATTTGCATCATGTGATTTCATTGTCACATGCCATTATATATTTAACAAATTCTTTAATCACTTTTAGTATAGTACTTGCTTCTTTTGGTGTGTACATCTAGCTGGGTTTGAATTCCCTGAGAATAGTGATCATGTCTTAACTTTATTTTGTATTCTTAACTGTATTGAGACAATACATGGTTAAAGCTTTGGTTAGGTAATTGGCTTATGTGAAACAGAAAATATATTGTACATTATCTCTAAAATTATGCAGCTAAATCTTTGCTTTAAGAAATAATTTGTTTCAACACTTCTAAAAATAATCTTTTAAAGAGAAATGATTATCATGTTGATATTATAGATGTGTTTTACTGAAATATTTTTCCTGTTGCTTTATAAAATAAATCACACATAAGAAGTGGAAATTTTTTTCTGAACAAATGTCAACAAAACATTCTAGTAATTAGAGTACTATTCTATTCTGAGAAATAGCACACAGATTCAAACATGAGGCATCAAGATAGAGTGGTATCTGGTGGAATGGTATCTGAGTCAGCCTTCCCTGTGATTTGTACAAGAGTAGTAATTTTTTTTTTCTTTTTTTTTTGAGACCGAGTCTCACACAGTCTCCCAGGCTGGAGTGCAGTGGCACGATCTTGGCTCACTGCAACCTCCACCTCCCAGATTCAAGCGATTCTCCTGCCTCACCCTCCCAAATAGCTGGGACTACAGGTGCACGCCACCAGGCCCAGCTAATTTTTCTATTTTTAGTAGAGACGGGGTTTCACAGTGTTGGCCAGGATCGTCTCGATCTCTTGACTTTATGATCCACCCACCTCGGCCTCCCAGAGTGCTGGGATTACAGGCGTGAGCCACTGGCTCCTGGCCAAGAGTGGTAATTTCAATAATTAAAATTATTTAATTAAATTTTTCATGATTCTCAAATTTCCTCAACATTTTAAGGCCATTTCCAAATTTAAGACATTTGTTATAGTTTCGCTATTTCTCTCCATATGTGTTTTTCCAGACATACGAGAATTCTGTTGTGAATCTCTTCAAGAAAGGTAATAAGTAACACTGAGGTTCCAAATAAGCACTTCCTTGCTGAGCAGTTTGTTCATTCACTCGACAGTCAGTTTGTTCATTCGCTCGACAGTCAGTTCTTTCATTCGCTCGACAGGCAGTTCGTTCATTTCGCTCGACAGGCAGTTTGTTCATTCACTCGACAGTTTGTTCATTCCCTCGACAGTCAGTTCGTTCATTCGCTCGACAGGCAGTTTGTTCATTCACTCGACAGTTTGTTCATTCCCTCGACAGTCAGTTTGTTCATTCCCTCGACAGTCAGTTCATTCATTCACTCGACAGTCAGTTTGTTCATTCACTCGACAGTCAGTTTGTTCATTCACTCGACAGTCAGTTATTGAATGCTACTGTGGGCCAGATGGAATGATGCACATGATGGAGAAGGCGAAGTCCCCAGTGTCAGCAAATTCATTCAATAAATGAATTAAAGGTTTTCAAAGGTTGAAAAACAACCCTTTGTTAATTGGTAGTGTCAGGGAGAGTTCACAATGTTACTCATGGTTTCTGCGTTATGGATTATTAACAATTCAGCTGTAGGCAAGTTCTAAAATTACATTACTCATTCTCTAATCTCTCTGTTTTGGGCCTTCTTTAAAATAGTAAGATACTTTCCCTACATAGTTCTGTTATGAGCTGTTTTTATGCTTAGCACTTCTGGCACCAACCAATCAATAACAACCATATCTCTGAATTTTGGAACATCAACTGTATGCCCTATATTTTCTTTTCTTTTCTTTTTTAAGATGGAGTTTCGCTCTTGTTGCCCAGGCTGGAGTGCAATGGCACAATCTCAGCTCACCACAACCTCTGCCTCCCAGGTTCAAGCAATTCTCCTGCCTCAGCCTCCCAAGTAGCTGGGACTACAGGTGCCCGCCACCACGCCTGGCTATTTTTTGTATTTTTTAGCAGAGATGGGGGTTTCACTGTGTTAGCCAGGATGGTCTCCATCTCCTGACCTCGTGATCCGCCCGTCTCGGCCTCCCAAAGTGCTGGGATTACAGGCCTGAGTCACTGCACCCGGCCAAAGTAAGTCTTTAATTGTGCTTGTCAATTTCCAGATTTATCCCAGGGTTCAACAAATACCTAATTTAACTTGAATACTAGTAAGGTTTTTCTGTAGGTATTACTGTGTCTTCTTGCATGTGTTTTGCTGTTTGGAAAGTTTTCTGTCATGATTCCCATGGATGTGAGGAGGTCCCCAATTTTACCTGGATTTAAATGATTTAATAGGATACGACCAGATGTGCTCAAATAGTTTAAACATTATGTATTGTGCTACCAGATGTGCCTCTATTAAATCAAGAATTCAAGGTAATACGTATGCCACTGTTGTATGTTCACTTTCATTAAAATCTATCTCTAGGCAATTCATCTTTATTAATTTGTGACTTCCCCCCCCCCCCGCAGAAAATGGCCAAAATTCAGACTCCCTGTCTTCTGTAGAATAAACAGTAGCTCTTTTGACAGCAGTCTTCATTCACCTTGCAATGGAATGATGTCTTTTTCTTTGTATCTTTATCATTATTTAATATGTATTGTATTCATGTTTATAATTCACATACATTGTAGACATTGTATAAATTTTAAAAATAAAGTATAAAATAAATTGTAATCCCAGTACCTGTAACATTTTAATGTACTTTTGCACCTTTTTTTCTATGCCTTTAAAATGATCTTTATTAAAATTTCCTGTTCAACTACTCAGCTGTAAGAAGGAATGAAATAAGAGCATTCACAGCAACCTGGATGGAGTTAGAGATCATTATTCTAAATGAAGTAACTCAGGAATGGAAACCAAACATCGTATATTCTCACTTATAAGTGAGAACTACATTATGAGCTTGCAAAGGCATAAGAATGATACACTGGACTTGAGGACTGGAAGGGTGGGATTGGGGTGAGGGATAAAAGATTACACATTAGGTAGTGTACACTGCTTGGGTGATGGTGCACCAAAATCTCAGAAATCACCATTAAAGAACTTATTCATGTAACCAAACAACATCTATTTCCCAAAAACCTATTGAAATAATAATAAGAAAAAGAAAAACCAATTCCCAGTGAGCATTCCATCTTGCAAATGACCAGTGTCATTCTGGACAAAGCAAAAAATCACTTGGTAAAGTTAAACCCAGGTACAGTAAAACTCCTTTGTTCCCTGTGTGTATTGAAACATTTCTATTTCCCTTCACACTCCATGGTTCTCTATCTATACCTGCCTTAAATTTTTGAAGGTTAAAATCACTGGAGTCACACAAGCAATAACTTCGGGGGTTCCGTTGTCCATTTGCGCATTGGAAAATATTCAAAGCTATTTTCCTATTGAAATGTGGCATTATCTTTGGGCAGGTAACTATGTCTCCACAAGCTTCTTGGCTTTCCTACGGACAGCCAACCCCAATCCAGCTCCAGTGTCTTCATTCACAAGTCTTCATTCAACTGTCAACACAATGTATACCTTCCAAATAATTACTGGATGTTGTTTTTTTGTCTCCAATATTCATTAACTCTTGATTGTAAAAATGACAGACCTTGTCGTATGTGCACAATATTCTAAAATAGCCCTTGAACCATGTCAGATCATTAGAGAGCTTGTGGTTATCTGTTCTGTGTTGGCTCTTGTAGAATTAAATTTACTGAAATCAAAATCAATTTGATGCCATCAGACCACGAGGATTGTCAGAATAAATGCCCTATGAAAACCCATCATTTTATCCATTATAATGTCTCGGAGAGCACAGTTCTTATACAATCACGTTATTTTTATGAAGGACTCAGAAACAGCTGTATTTTCTGCGGCTGGTTTGTATTTATCTTGTGAAGTTTACGAGTTACACGAGTTGTTTATCTGGGAAAGGTTTCCTTTCTAGGCTGGATGCTGAAGCTTTGTGCAGAATAACTTCAGGATCTCCATTGTCTACTTGTACATTAGAAAAGCTGCAAATAATTGTCTTAATAAAATTTTGCTTCGCCTTTGGGCTTCACTCTGTTTTGTCCTATTTTCCCACTCTTATTTTTCTTTAGTTCATTTTGTGATATTATAAACCTTTCATTATAAGCATCTTATAAGCTTTATTGAAAGGCTTTTGAAGTCAGGTTTTTTAGATAAATAAATAAATAATTTAAACCTTGATTTCAAGATAATTTCTTTTTTAAAAAATGACACATAATTGGAAACCTACTAACTCCATGGAATTTGGTTTCAGAGTGTTGCTTTCATTTTTCATACTTTTATGAGTATTTTTGAGAGTAAATGTGTAGGATGGATTTCAGTTTTCTAACACCAAGAATATGATTGGAAATTTATAGTCTTGGCAGATGTTTCACACATGAACACTTCCACCCACAAATAATATAATCCTAGAGTTTGAAAGGACTCCTCATTTCACAGAAGTTGAATTACAGGCCTTAGGGGGCTTGACTGAGGTACCTTGGTTTTTGGCAGGGGTAGAATTAGAGCCTTGGTTATTTGACTTCAGCTTACTCCCCTTCTGTTGAGCTCTTTTCAGTAACTCTCAGTTCCATTCCACAAATATTTCATAAATACTTGAAATATCATGCTAAGCACCCAAAGTTCCCGATCCCTGAAAGCTTTCAATCTGGGAGGAGGTAAAATGAAAACCAAATAGCTAAAACCTCGAAAATCTAACACACCAATTCTCTAAACACGGTGCTGAGTGCTATGAAGTCTCAAGAAAATAGATCCCACCTGTTTGAGAGATTGAGAAGGAGCCACAGCCCAGCGGGCGATGGGAATCTTGGAGCTGCGTTTTAAAGTATAGATTGTTTTCCTATTGGCAGAGGTTCAGGGTAGGGAATAGGGTGGGCAGGTAAACTCAGATGGTGAAGCAAAAATGAAAACCACGCACGACGTGGCCTGAGAGGAAGGGGCGCAGCCCACCTGGAGCACAAGAGACATTGTGTCCGGAATTGGTTCCTGCTGTGGTCTGACTTCAAAGAATGGAGATGCTAACCTTCCCAGTGAGTGTTACAGGTCTTTAAGATAGCAGGTGAGTGTTACAGCCCTTAAAGATGGCAGGTGAGTGTTACAGCTCTTAAAGATGGCAGGGACCCAAACAGTGAGGGGTAGCAAGGTTTACTGTGAAGAACCAAATGACAAAGCTTCCATAACTTGCAAACCAATCAAAGCATGTTGCTGCTGCTGGCTGGCTGGGGGGGGGGGGGGGCGGGGGGGGAAGGGGGGGACCAGCTTTTATTTCGTTATTGTCTACGCCCATGTTCGTTTCTGTCCTATCAGAGTGCCCGTTTTTCAATCCTCCCCACGACTGGTTACTTTTAGAATCCTGCTGATTGGTGCATTTTACAGAGTCCTGATTGGTGTGTTTTACTGAGTGCTGATTGGTGTGTTTTATAATCCTCTTGTAAGACAGGAAAGTTTCCCAAGTCCCCACTTGGCCAAGAAAGTCCAGCTGGCCTCACCTGTCAACATGAAATGTGGTAACACATGCCTCTACTGGGTATTCACCTTGGTGAAGACTGCTGGGGTCAGACAGTGGGAATCATACAATCAATAAGTGAAAGCTGCAGAATGCTAAAGTACCTTAAATCTGTGCAGCTCACAACTTAAAAAGCATCCACATCACCCAGGGATCTTTAAAGTGCTGCTTATGACTCCGGCCTCAGTGGAACTGAGGGTCGGCCTCGCTGGCATGCTCCTGACAGACCCCAGCGCTGGCCAGTGGCAAGGCTCTGAATTGTAATTCGTAGTATTGGTGCCTATTAATGCTGCACCAACGAGTGCTTCTTGATCCTTTGTGTTTTAAAACTATGTTTTCCAAATCCCCAAGTCCCACAGGCCTGGAAACAATTCTTCTGCAAATAAATTACATTTTAATGCACTTTAGTCATTGGAGTTCTGTGTCTAAGATTTTACTTGCAAAAGTGGAGTGGATTGCAAACATAGCTTGCAACCAATTACTTTGGTCCCAAGAAGCCATTAAAAAGTTTTGAGAATAAAAATAACGTGGTCAAGTATGCATTCCAAGAAGATAGATCTGAGGGCAGTAAGTAGGGCAGATTAGAAGGGTTGAAGACTGGAAGTTAAACCTTTTTAAGGTAATAATTCATCCTTGTAACATGTTATTAGGGAAGTGGTATCTTCGGATAAGATGGTGAAAATGGGTATTGAAAGGAGAGCTCGATTTGAGACATAGAAGCAGGAGTAGGTAGTGTATTGGATATAAAAGTGCAAATAAAAATCAGGGGTTTGAGCAATCTTGAGGATTTAAGTTTTAAAAATAAAAAGGAGTTTGGATTTTATCTAATTCCTGGTTGTGGTGGACACTTACCTCTGTCTACCCATCTCTTTTGCACACAGCTTCCAGGGACAGGCAGGCCCCATGCCCCTCTCATCATCCTACCCCACACCCTATCACAGTAGAAGACGCCGTCCCTTCTCTATTCTTCCACGTTCCTTTATACAGCACTCGATGTGTAATCATGCTTTTTCTTTCTTCTTTTTTTAATTCATGAGATTCCATCCCTCATTTGACAAAGCATTTCTCGGGCCAAGAACAGGATTTATTGTTGCAAACACAGGCCCCTGCATCTGGTACTTGAAAAATGTTTTTTGAATGAATAAGTGTAGAAAAAGACGGCATTTCAGCTCCTCATCTGCCTGAGGCCAGGCATCCAGGGATACCCATGTTGAAGCATCAGTTGCTTCACGCTGATATGAACTGAGGCCCTGGGATGTCAGTGGGAGGCTGAGAAGTTTGGAGTCGGGCAGATCTGACATTTACAAGTTATGTGACCTTGGGTAGTTATTTAACCTTTCTGGGCTTATGAAATGCGTAAAGGCGCTATAACTTTCCTTTAAATGGAGATAAAAATGCTGTCTTTCTTTCAAGAGAGCCTTTGTTTTGCGATGTAATATTTTACATTTTTTAAACTGCCACCCAGGGATATAACTGTGAGTAGATTTGAGTACTTAAGTGGACCTTGAAAACACAATAGAACAACAGCAATTTCAGACGGGATATAATCATATGAAATTACTGACATTGGAAAGGAAAAATAGAGACAATGTGTTTTTCATCATGACACGAAGGGTCCATCAAAACATGTACAAATCTCCCTGAAAGAAAAGAAGGACATATTTAGTGCTGTGACCATCCAGGTCGCCAAATTTAAATGTAATAGAATCGGGAATGAACTCTAAGCAGTTGTCATGAGAATTTATAATAATAAAGGTCTATTGAAATAACTCCATATCCCTACCTACAAACAGTTCTCTACTAAATGTAAGAAATAGTCACATTATTCCAAGAAGATTTCTTCCCATAATAAAATGCCACAGTGGATATAGAAAGTGTAAAATGCTCACTTTCAAAACCTAACTTTTGGACTGAGAGACTTTCATTTCTTATCACATAGGATAGAACATTTTGAAGTCCATAGTATTTGAAATCCCATTTATATTCATAATAGTCAGTACTTTCAAATTTTTAGTACGTACTTTCATTTCTAAAGAGAAGGATTCATATATAAAGACCATCACACACTTGTCAATATAGAGTTTCCAAACAGTAGTTAAATAAATACATAATGAGAATCCTTCATATTTGTAGTTAATTGTCTTGGAGTTAGCTTGATTTTTCTCATGCCTCTGCATGTGCAATGATAAGAGGAAACACTGAAATCTGAGGAAATCAGGATTCGTCTTAGTTTTGTGTGTAACATATGCAGAAAGAGCATTGTTTAACAACCTTGGTCAGGGGCAACGAGCCAGATTCTTCCCGATGCCTTAATTAATCCCTGATACGAAATTAAGTTCTTGAAGTTCACTGGAGTGCAACTGCAGCTGATAACATTGCAGCTGCTCTCAGTGCCTCCCCGGGAATGACAGCAAAGCTAGAGTCTATCTTCTAAAACAGTATCAGACGTCGACATCATTCTCTGCTTTTTCAGTGGCTCAGTTCTCATAAGGTCTCCAAAGTATTTGATAAAATGCTATTTTAAAATAAGTTACATTTGCAAAAATTGAGTGGTTTTACCTTGTCTACAAGAAAAATTCTATATCCATAGGGCTCTTGACAGCCAGAAGTCATCTGTCTTCCCAGAGTGTCACCTGCCTCTGCTCCTGTTGTCCATACTTTAAGGAAAATGGGTGCCCTGCATGTATCCTGCTTCCAGGTTTTCCAAGATCTGTTTTCCTTGCTTGGAAAACTTTTCTTCCTCTGTCATATGAATCTCTGTGATCCAATTCCAAGGTCACTTTGCTATGAAGCCTTCATGTTCTCTTCTAAGCAGGGTGATCTAAGCAGGGTGAGTTTCTTACCTTACTGTGTCCCCACAGAGCGTGGAGTACATTTCATCATCACACCACATATGCTACATTTTAGTTATTTATGGTGGTCTCTCCACGGCATACTGGGGGTAGGAACCAAGTCTTATTTATCTCTTGATCTCCAGTACTTTCTACAGAATTGGCATATCCTAGGTGATTGGTAAATGTTTTGTTAACTAATTACAATTTCAAATTGATATTTTTAAGGTTTTACAAATTTAAGTGGTAACACTTCCTTTACCATCACCCATACACAGAGCACTAAGGCTTTACACGTGTCTTATCACTTAATTCTCAAAACACTACATTAATGAGGTCCTAATGCTTTTTCCAATACCATTCTTCCCGTTTTATAATCATAGGTACTTTTGCAAATATCTTTTAAATGGTATCTCAAAATATTTCGCTTCATAACCAAATAATTTTAATTTTACCCAATTGTTTCTGAGGGGTGTGTGTGTGTCTGTGTGTGTAATATTCGTAGGAATTATCAACCAAAGTAAGTCTTTTCTAGCCAATATTATTACACCTTAGATCACTTTTGCCTAATTTATACATTTGGTTGTCAGTTTTCAACTTGTGTGAAAATACTTTTCGGCTATAGATCATTCAATTATCAAATTGAAAATAATGATGCAGGCCGGGCACAGTGGCTCACACCTGTAATCCCAGCACTGTGGGAGGCTGAGGCAGGTGGATCACTTGAGGCCAGGAGTTCGAGACCAGCCTGGCCAACATGCTGAAACCCTGTCTCTACTAAAAATACAAAAATTTGCTGACTGTGGTGGCATACGCCTGCAATCCCAGCTACTTGGGAGGCTGAGACATGAGAATTGCTTGAACCCAGGAGGCGGAGTTTGCAGTGAACTAAGATCACACTACTGCAATCCATCCTGGGCAACAGAGCAAGACTCTGTCTCAGAAAAAAAAAAAGGCTGGGACTGGCGTGGTGGCTAACACCTGTAATCCCAGCACTTTGGGAGGCCAAGGTGGGTGGCTCACCTGAGGTCAGGAGTTCAAGACCAGCCTGGCCAACATGATAAAGACCCATTTCTACTTAAAATACAAAAATTATCTGGGTGTGGTGGCAGGTGCCTGTAATTCCAGCTACTCTGGAGGCTGAGGCAGGAGAATTGCTTGAACCCGGGAGGCAGAGATTGCAGCAAGCCAAGATCGCGCCCTTAGGGTGACTCATGCCTGTAATCCCAGCCTGTAATCCCTCGGCCCCCTTTGGGAGGCCGAGGCTGGCAGATCACAAGGTCAGGAGATAGAGATCATGCTGGCCAACATGGTGAAACCCTGTCTCTACTAAGAATACAAAAATTAGCTTGGCGTGGTAGCATGCGCCTGTAGTCATCACAGCCACTCAGGAGGCTAAGGCAGGAGAATCGCTTGAACTCGGGAAGCGGAGGTTGCAGTGAGCCAAGAACACACCACTGCACTCCAACCTGGTGACAGAGCAAGACTCCATATCAAAAAAAAAAGAAAAGAAAAGAAAAGAAAAGAAAAGAATGATGCAGTTAATTTCTTTATTCGTTTGTAAACATTTATTAGCCACCTACTGTGTATTAGATACTAGAACACAAAAATAAGTAATTATGGTTCTTATCCTCTGACCGTGTCAGTTTAGAACAGAGAATAAGTTCTAGGTTTAGAATAGTTTTAAGAGAAGGAAACACATCTTTGCTTGAAGGTTTTGCCCAGGATAAGAACTATGTTTTTTACTTTCAGCACAGTCAGGTTCAAACATAAAGTTTGCCGGAGACTAGAGAATTTATAGTGTTTCACAGATTCTTCCATGTTCACTGTATGTCTCTTTATGTGCTCATTTAAAATCATTTCATAGACATATAGCTACACTCATTTTTCAAGAGCACAAAGGAAATGTTAGCATAAAAGGAAGTGCTGTGGAAATGGGTTATTAACTTGTAAATTTGCTCTTACCATAGGTTCAGTTCTAGAATTTGTAGCCTTGGAAATGGAATATGATCAGCTAAACCCAGGGAGGCCTTGGGAAAGCTGGCTCAAGATGGCTACTGTATACGTTAAACAACTGAGGCTCTTTTTCAAAGTACAGTAGAATGATAATTCAATACTATATGTCATAGTTTATAATCTACAATAGTTAGTACAGTATAACTATGGCCTCCAGTCTCTAATCTCTGATTTACCAAAGTTATTTGAAATTTAAGGCCATGCCACTTTCATTCTCATCCTGTGGGAACATGTGGCATGTTGTCTTTGCCCTGGAAACCCTTCCTACTCTGTATCCTGCCCTGTCCCCTTACCCTTCCTTCTGCTGTCCTTTGGCTGGATCCCACCCCAGCATTCCTCTCCTGAAGGCCATTATCCTCTCAGTGCCTGGTAACTTACAAATTATTTTCCATCAGGATGCAGTTAGCTGGTGGCCTTTCATAAACAAGTACTCAAATATGTCAGAGGTGTGGAGGTCGGCGGTGGGGTAGTGTGGAAACTGATCCAGGTGTGGAGGTCGGCGGTGGGGTAGTGTGGAAACCGATTCAGGTGTGGAGGCCGGCGGTAGGGTAGTGTGGAAACCGATCCAGGTGTGGAGGTCGGCGGTAGGGTAGTGTGGAAAGCGATTCAGGTGTGGAGGCCGGCGGTGGGGTAGTGTGGAAACCGATCAAGGTGTGGAGGCCGGCGGTGGGGTAGTGTGGAAACCGATTCAGGTGTGGAGGCCGGCGGTGGGGTAGTGTGGAAACCGATTCAGGTGTGGAGGCCGGCGGTGGGGTAGTGTGGAAACCGATTCAGGTGTGGAGGTTGGCGGGAGGGTAGTGTGGACACTGATTCAGGTGTGGAGGCCGGCGGGAGGGTAGCGTGGAAACCAATTCAGGTGTGGAGGCCGGCGGGAGGGTAGTGTGGAAACTGATCCAGGTGTGGAGGCCGGCGGGAGGGTAGTATGGACACTGATCCAGGTGTGGAGGCTGGCAGTATAGAAGTGTGGAAACTGATTCAGGTGTGGAGGCCGGCGGTGGGGTAGTGTGGACACTGATTCAGGTGTGGAGGTTGGCGGGAGGGTAGTGTGGAAACCGATTCAGGTGTGGAGGCCGGCGGGAGGGTAGTGTGGAAACTGATTCAGGTGTGGAGGTTGGCGGGAGGGTAGTGTGGAAACTGATTCAGGTGTGGAGGTTGGCGGTGGGGTAGTGTGGACACTGATTCAGGTGTGGAGGTCGGCGGGAGGGTAGTGTGGACACTGATTCAGGTGTGGAGGTTGGCGGGAGGGTAGTGTGGAAACTGATTCAGGTGTGGAGGTTGGCGGGAGGGTAGTGTGGAAACTGATTCAGGTGTGGAGGTTGGCGGTGGGGTAGTGTGGACACTGATTCAGGTGTGGAGGCCGGCGGGAGGGTAGTGTGGACACTGATCCAGGTGTGGAGGCCGGCAGTCTAGAAGTGTGGAAAGCTGCTCCAGGTGTGGAAGCTGGCTGCTCGGTCGTGTGGCAAACGGCTCCCGCATGCTCCTTTCCAGTTGTGAGTTCCTCTCACCTCCCTCCCTGGGGTCCCAGACTGCAGCTCAGCTTCTTACCCTTCTACACTAGATTTCAGGAATTCCTGAGCGTTTTTTTCAAGATGGTAGGAGAGTCTTTCCTGGGAGCAGAGTGTTGTGGAACCGCGGAAGAGCCTGTTGGAAAGAATTGAGGCCATGCCTGTTGCTATGGGTGAGTCGAGCTGCCAGTGGGTACGGTTGTGGGGTCTTCCGGGACAGAATGCATCCAAGAATGATGCAGGCTTGTGATGTGACTTAGTGCACTACAGGTAAAGGGACAAGAAATCTTAGAATGGTGGCAGTTACTCAGATTCGCCACCAGGCCAGCTTGTGGGATTCAGGGACAGAGAAGTATGTTGGGAAAGTGTAAGAAGCTGGAGCACTGACCTCTGGAGCCCCCGAGGCACAGCACGTCCAGCCTTAGACTTGGGAGCCGTGGCTGGGTGGGGCAGCCGAGGTCCTGCCACCCTGCACTCACCATCCCACAGCCTGGGTGCCATGGCAGCTCCGGGGGCAGCCTGGGCTTGTTGGGACAGTATGAGCGGCAGCCATGCTCCCGTTCCTATATTGGCTGGCCGTGCTGGGGCACAGCGGGGTAACTCCCCATGTTGGCGGGAGCACACAGAGATTGTCCAGGACCTTTCATCTTTGCTTGCGGGAGAGAAACGGGGGACCTGCCTCCTGGCTTTCCAGAAGGGAAAAGTGTTACTGGCAGAATTACGGCAGACCTCTCACGAGCACACACAGTCCACTCAATGCCTTGGTCTGTAACAGTTACGATGTTTGCATTAAGGCAGAAATACAAACCCAGAGGAAAGAGAATCTTTGAGTACATCTCAACTAGAGACTTAGTTGTGACTTATTTCAGTCCCATCAGCAGCAGCAGCATCTCAGCTCAGAAAAAGCCACAAAATCCTGTGGCAAATTACGAGTTGGGCCACCGGGAGACATCCATGCCATTTGCTGTGCATCTTTTAGTGGCATAGGCACGTGGCAGGCACAGAGCTATGGAGCCCTCTAGCAAGAAACATCAGAGTCCACGGGGCCAGATAATGGCAATGGAGAGCAGGTTGCAGCTGCAGCCACAGTGGTGACAGCACCCACCATGCTGGGGACTGTGCTCCATAGCCCCATGGAGCGGAAACAGCCATGCAGCCCTGAGAATGGCAGAAGATAGTTTTGAAATGAGCTTAGTTCTGAGAGAAGGAAGAACAGTTTCCAGTGATTTCCAGAAATACTCACAGTTGGGGGTGAGGGAAGGGGCAGGATCCGGCAGCATTTGAAATCCCTGTGAGAGCAGATGTGCTAGAGCCAGTATAATTCAGCCTCTACTTAGGTTGGGAGCAATCAGGAAAGACACAGAGTGGGATTCTTTTTTTTTTTTTTTTTGAGACAGAGTCTCGTTCACCCAGGCTGGAGTGCAGTGGCGCAATCTTCGCTCACTGCAACCTCTGCCTCCTGGGTTCAAGTGATTCTTCTGCCTCAGCCTCCTGAGTAGCTGGGACTACAAGCGTCTGCCACCATGCCCGGCTAATTTTTGTATTTTTAGAGATGGGGTTTCACCATATTGGCCAGGCTGGTCTCGAACTCCTGACCTCGTGATCCATCTGCCTCAGCCTCCCAAAGTGCTGGGATTATGGGCATGAGCCACCATGCCCGACCAGGATTCTTTACCTTCTCCACTGATTCATGTAAGACCTAAGAATTGCTAGTGCTGAGAATCTGAGAAGTAACCCTGGTGCGTGCAGGATTTGAGAAGTCAACTTTCTGATCTTATACACTTCGCTCAGCAGGAACCTTCCAGATCAAGAGAGGAGACCCCCCCCCTCAGTGAGACAAATAAGAAAGCCCATTTTTCCTTTTCTCTCAGAAAAGAGCTCCCAGGATTGTTATGGGATGTGAAGTCCTCTAGTGATGCAACAGAGAAACACGAGAGGGCATTGTGAATGTTATTTCAGTAGGATAGAGGCTTGACCTGTGCTAATGCTGTGAGTAGAGCTTCATATCACCTTACCCAGCTCTCATGATGTGGATGTCCCTCATGAATCAATAACATATCCCAATTTCTTCAGGTCAGATAGTCTCTGTGTTGACTATGGTATTCTGGTCTCTACACGGAAAGAGCTGTCTGGCGGTCTCATGCAGTGGAGGATGGCACTAGTGTGTGAATGGTGTGATACCTACCTTGCATTAACTCCCGCTCTCGAAATACTTTGGTGATCAAGATGGTAAAGTCTGCTCTCCTGGAATTGCATGCTGGTGGGTGGATATAGATAACTAAACAAGTGATGCAATAGTTTTTGATAGTCATAGATGCCAGGAAGATAACTAAATGGGGAGAAGGGATCAAGTGAGTTTGGATTTTAGCTCATAGCAATGCCTTTTGGATAGCAAGTGGAATTTCAGACTCTCTGGTGAGGCAGTGGAGTGAGTATGAATATGGTGGCCTCCAGACGGGGACACCCTACTGCTGACTTCAGTATAGAGTAATGTAGGCAGCCACTAATCCACCTTGTTTACCCTGTGTCATGTGGGACATAGGCTTAGTATTCTACCCATATTTGTATGTGCAATAAATATTATCTGGTAGATGAGAGTAATTAGTGAATCACCATCCTCTTCTGTGTTTGCATTTAAAGGACACTTGAATTTGGGGGAATGCAAAGAGAAGGCAGAGGCCTTGACTAACAATAAAATGTCTCTAATTCCTTTGGAATTACCAGCCTACAATGGGAATAGTTTAACCCCAAAGAAACATATCCTGTACTTGAAACTTTTTGGCCAGAGACTACAATGAATGTTCCAACATTTATACAGAAGTATTAACAGTAACTACCATTTGGAATATCTCTAATTATAGGTCCTTTATAAACATTAACTCTAATACTTAGAGCGTTCCACTTAATAATCTATAATCCAAGACTCAGGAAGGTAAAGGAATTTTCCCGTTTACTTTGCTAATGGATGATGCAAATAGATGACAATTCATATCAAACTGATGTGCCTGATTCTCCCGCCTACCATGTGGTGCCTTCCATTCAGTGCAGCCGTTCCAGTCTCCTCAAACGTTTTCCCCTCTCAAACTTCGTTCTGTCAGTGTAGGCAAGAAGGACTTGGTAAATGCTAGTTTGTTCCAATGAGGAAAGATTGCATGAGTTAAAAATCCTTCAATTGGTCAGTTCCATCACTTTCCACCTATTAAACCATTTTGTGAAGGAAGTTTACACACTTACTTTGATTTTATCCTCCTTAATGTTTCTGTTGAGATAGCACCACATTTTGTAATAACTCAATTTAGCTACAGGAGGAAACAGAAGACGCAAAGTGTTTGCATAACTGTCATACTAATCACTCAACTCAGATGGATTGTAAGTTGCCTATGTAGCTGAAGCTCAGTCTCTCTATATACTGCAAGGAAAAGTGTATATGCTTCTAAAAGCTGGGGGGTAAAACTTAGACTGTCTACAGTATCTAACTTTAAAGAATGATACCATAAATAAGTGATTCAAAATAAAACATGCAATCATTTCTCCCTGAGTCCAAAATCTTAACACCTTGAGGAAAGATTCGTGAACCAGCAATGCATCCAGAATGGTAATAAGCTATTTGAGTTTTACGGCCGGCACTTTTCCTGCAGTTTGCCAAAATGTTGTATTCAGAAGGATATCATGAGTTTATTTTAAATTGATTTAATCCCACATCTTCTGTTCTCCTGGGTTCTCACAGTTGATGTTTAAATATAGGGGAATTTTTGAAAATAGGAAAATAGAGCTATTCTCTCAACCTGTCTCTCTTCATATAAAGTCATCTGTTACCTGCTTAGAGCAGGGTGTGGGTGGGTGGTCACAGTGACTTAAGTTTAGGGTTTAGCAGTTAGGACCTGCTCAGGATGAGGACATGTTCAACTTTTCACTTAACGTTACAGTAAATTGGGGATGGGGAGTGATTTTGTTTAGTCATATGCTGTGGGATAATAAATTCTCTTCCGTGGTAACAAATTTCCTCCTTTTGATAGAGGAGTAAATTATTTGAAATACCATCTTACACATCTATCCCTTCCACTAGGCTGTTAATTCCCTGACAGGAAGAACAGTATTAAACTCCTTTCTATATCGTTGACATCTAAGACAGATCATCACATGAAATCTCCACTCAAAAAAAAGTTTAGCAATTGAATTAATAAGACGGAATAAGACTACGCCAACACATTCTGTGATTTATTTATCCCTCTGAATACTTTCCCATCTCAATCCATGATAACTTTTTCTTCCTGCCACTCAAACAAAACAAATAAGCAAGACAAACAAAGACACCGCCATTGCCCACATCAGAAGCCTGGAGTTATTTATGAGCCTTCACTTTTTCTCATACCCCACAACCAGTCCATCAGCAAATCCTACTGTTTCACCCTTCACCATGTACCCCAGCACTCTGTCTTCATCTTTCCTGCTATCCCTGGGTTCCCTGCTCTCCTTTACTAGGGTTATTAAAACTGCTTCCTAACGGGTCTGTTCTGTCCTTGTCTCCCTTTGGTCTACTCACAATGAGGCAGGCTGTGTGATTCAAATCAGGTCATTCCTGTAACTCAGATCATGCCAATAGCTTTCCATCATATTCAGAGTTAAGGCTAACATTTTTATTTCATGTTTTTTTTTTTAATTTTTTAGAGACAGAGTCTTACCCTGTCCCCCAGGCTGGAGTGCAGTAGTGGGATCACAACTCACAGCAGCCTCTAACTCCTGGGCTCAAGTGATGTTTCCATCTAGCCTCCTGAGTAGCTAGGACTACAGGTGTGCAACGTAATGCCCAGTTAATTTAATTTTTAAAATTCCTTTTTTTGTAGAGACAGGGTCTTGCCCTGTTGCCCAGGCTGGTCTTGAATTCCTGGATTCAAGTGATCCTCCTGCCTTGGCCTCCCAAAATGCTGGAATCACAGGCACCAGCCACTGTGCCAGGCCCTGCCAGCATTTTGAATAGGACAGAGAGGCCCCACATGAACCTGTGCCATATGACTTCATGCCCCACCTTGCTTCCCTGTGTTTGCTCAGCTGCAGCCACGCTGGCCCACATGCAGTTTCCTGACCATGCCAGTCTCAGTTCCTCCCCATGGCCTATGCACTTGCCGCTTTCCTTCTGCCTGCAACACTCTATCCTCAATATCCATATAACGCATACCTCACTTAGCCAAGGACTCTGCTTCAGTTCACCTTCTCAGTGAAGCTTGCCCAGCAACACTGCCAAATTTCAATGCCTCTCCCACCTAACTTCTCTTATCCTGCTTCCTGCTTGTTGTTTCTTATTTATCACTTATTACTAAGACTTCTGTATTTACCTGTTTTTAGTTTGTGGTTCACTAGAAACTTCCCTAGAAGCTCCAAGAGGGCAGGGATTTTATCTGTGTTTCCGTGATATGTTAGGAAATGTATCTTCTCGCAGGATTCAACTTTGTCATAGCCTCTTTCGTGCTGCTGTAACAGAGTAACACAGACTGGATAATTCTGAAGAAAAGAAATTTATTTCTTATAGTTCCGGGAGCTGGCCAGTCCAAGATCAATGTGCTGGCAGGCTTGGTGTCTGGTAAGGGCCTGGTTCTGCTCCCAAGATGGTACCTTGAGGGCTGCATCCTCTGATGAAAGGAACACCATTCCTCCTATGGCAGGAGAGAAGAAGAGCAGAGAGATACGACCTACTCCTGAAAACCCTTTCTTAAAGGAATTAAATCCACCCATGAGGGTGAGGCCCTCATAGCCCAAGCACCTCTTAAAGGCTCTACCTCTTAATACTGTTACAGTGGCAATTAAATTTCAACATGAGTTTTTGAGGAGACAAACATTAAAAACTAAGTTTGTTCCCTCCACACATCATCCTAAGTTAGCATCTTCAGGAGACAGAAAAACTGTCCTCTAATTCTTCTGGGAAGAAGTACAGAAGGTCAACTTACAGCAGAAACGTGTTCTATGTGACCATCTCAAGGTAAACCTATATTTGCTTTATGTTTTGTTCGTACTTCTCATTGACTGGAGGGAAAGTAACCTTGTTTGTAGACAGCCTATGTTATCACATTGACGTAGTGAGCAAATATAGAGTAACTGGACATACAGTACGTCCCTTCTAAGAATTTCTATGGAGAGAATCACAAAAGACTCTAAGTGTCAGGGCCAAGTATTCTAGAGACTGTAATACAGAAGCAAATAGGAGTGGCTGGCAGGGTCGGATGTACGGAAAAGCAAAAGCTGATATCGGGGCAATCAGAATAGAAGGC
Source organism: Macaca fascicularis (assembly GCF_037993035.2). Lineage (NCBI taxonomy): Eukaryota > Metazoa > Chordata > Mammalia > Primates > Cercopithecidae > Macaca > Macaca fascicularis. The sequence goes on along the minus strand of NC_088391.1, from coordinate 3,810,657 downwards.
AATCCTAGTGCATTTATGGCATGGAGATCTTGACCCAAATCGTAAAGTTTCCTTGCTTTTATTTAATTAATTTATTTATTTTGAGATGGAATCTTGCTCTGTCACCCAGGCTGGAGTGCAGTGGCACGATCTCGGCTCACTGCAAGGTCTGCCTCCCGGGTTCATGCCATTCTCCTGCCTCAGCCTCCTGAGTAGCTGGGACTACAGGCACCAGCCACCACGCCTGGCCAATTTTTTGTATTTTTTAGTAGAGACGGGGTTTCACTGTGTTAGCCAGGATGGTCTCGATCTCCTGACTTCGTGATCCGCCCAGCTCGGCCTCCCAATAGTGCTACAATTAAAGGCGTGAGCCACAGCGCCTGGTCGTTTCCTTGCTTTTAAATAGGTGAAATAAGGGTGTTCATATCTCCTGGAGAAAAGCATAGTTCCTTTTCCCAAAGGAGATAAGATTGCAGGGTGTATACCCTCCTCTGTCTCCAGGTATAAAAACATGGCCTTTAGGAGAAGGAGATTGTCAGAGTTTAACATGAGTGTAATTTTCTGATCAGATTGACTGCATCCAATATGTTGATTGTCTTAGAGACAGACAGAAGCAAGAATCTTTCAGTGCATAGGTTCTTGGAACAGCGGGTTTTGGATTGAGGATTTTAAAAAGGCAGATAAAATCGGGAATTCATGCTTAGAAAGGGATTTTAAATATATCCTATCCTGAAGTAAATAATACACGATTTTCAAAAAATGTCATGACCTAGTTGGGAAAGAGACACGTAATAGAAATTAGAAATTATGGAATAATACTCAAAGACAATCTTCATGGGTGAAAGACTGGATATGGTTGATACTTGTACTATCCACATCCTCAGAAGACAAAGAAGGATAGGGAGAGAATTGGCTGGGCACGGTGGCTCATGCCTGTAATCCCAGCACTTTGGGAGGCTAAGGCGGGCAGATCACGAGGTCAGGAGATCAAGACCATCCTGGCTGGTTAGCATGGTGAAACCCTGTCTCTACTAAAAAATACAAAAAATTAGCTGGGCGTGGTGGCGGGCGCCTGTAGTCCCAGCTACTCAGGAGGCTGAGGCAGGAGAATGGCGTGAACCCGGAAGGCAGAGCTTGCAGTGAGCCAAGATTGCGCCACTGCACTCCAACCTGGGTGACAGAGTGAAGACTCTGTCTCAAAAGAGAAAAAAGAAGGATAGGGAGAGAATTAAGCTCTGAGGGCTCAATGAATCCATTTTGTGTCAAGAGTAAATAAAAATATCTTGCTGATATCCAAAAAATTTAAGTACAGACTAGTTTAAAGGTAAGGGTGGGAGGAGTTACTGATGCCCAGATAATCCTACCAGGGAGATTGCTGTAGAGTTTAGGCGTGAGGTTATTTAAGATTTGGGTCTGGGAAAGAAAAATGAATGATGAAAAACTCATAAGGACACTCTTTTCTCTTGAGTTTTTGCTCTCCAGAGAGCTGAAGGGTGCTACCACTTCCTCGTAATAAAATCCTCACTAACAACCCTTGGTCCTGACTGAAATTTTCCTGTGTTCTTCCTGAAGGTCCTGAATTTCCTTTGTTTTGTTCCAGGAGTTTTGTATTTATGGTCTATTTTTGTTGTCAAAATTCATGCAGTAGTTAACTGGGATACAACTTTAATTGATGATTGGGGTTGCTAACTTATTCCAAAGAGCCACTGCTTCAGAGGCTGCCTCAGTAACATCAGGAATGCTGGATGCCCATGGAAGCCATTTCCACCTTTCCATACCAGCAGCTGAATTTCCTCCCTTATTTTGTTAGCAGTTCATCTGAGTCCAGACCATCTTGTTGTTTCCACAAATGGTGCTTGGGCTTGTCTGAGAGTGGCCCCAGCACTGGCATCATGAGCCCATCATTCAAACTCCGTCTTGGGTGGAATGTGACCTTGGAATTTGCTCTGTATGCATGATTTGGTTTGGATCCTATTTGTCCTTTTGAGGTTATGAACATTGTAATAGTATCTAATTTTCACTCCCTAAGTTTTTCGGCCACTCAAGGAGTACTCAGTTTCTCTGGTAGTGATATTCATGTTCTACAGGCCAAGATCTCTTGACGGGCATGTGCATTTAGCATTTGAGGTTCTGATAGGTGAGTGTAGCCTCACCTTCAGGGATAATTTATTTTTCTATTTCCCATAATCTTCTATTTTTTATCATATGCTTTCTATTACAAAAATCAATTTCTTCTGAAATTACAACCCTTACAGCCATAGTGCATGTATACATCCAAAGCTGGTACCACTTTGAAAGTGTGGGACTTCTTTAGACGCCTGAGTGTCATTTCTCATGTTGTATGAGTCTTCCTGCAGGACTGTTTTTCACAGTACAGTAACACTGATGTGGAAGATTTCATTATGTTCATGGCACTAGACATGATAAAAAGTACATTAGTGCATTGTCATGCTGCTATGAAGAAATACCCAAGACTGGGTAATTTATAAAGGAAAGAGGCTTAATTGACTCAGTTAAGCATGGCCGGGGAGGCCTCAGGAAACTTAAAATCATGGCAGAAAGCAAAGGAGAAGCAGGCATCTTCTTCACAGGGTGGCAGGATGGAATGAGTGCAAGCAGGGGAAATGCCAGATGCTCATAAAACCTGCAGCTCTCAGGAGACTCACTCGCTATCATGAGAACAGCGTGGAGGAAACCAGCCCCGTGATCCAATTACCTCCACCCGGTCCCACCCTTGACATGTGGGGATTATGGAGATTACAATTCTAGGTGAGATTTGGGTGGGGACACAGCCAAACCATATCAGAAAACTCTGTTGGGGACATAGGGTCCTCCATAATCCTGCTGTTGGTGTAGTTCTCCCTCAGGTACGGAGCTGAGGGAAAATGAGGCAGGAAACACCTGCTGCATTTGGCTGCATGGTGATTATAGACCTCAACGAGAGCCCACTCTGAGGAGTGGCAAGGGCAGAAGCCAGGCTGGAGTGTGGTAAAGAGAGAATGAATGGTGGGGAATTTGAAACGTTAACTATAGACTGGATACAGTTCTCCAGAAAGGGAGAGGGGCTGGGACCCAGGGCTGAAATGGAAAGGTTCAGTTTTGATAGGCTCAGGAAACGTTTTTATCTGTATCAGGAGAGGGGACAGAACATGTAAGGACAGATGAAGGGGGGAATGAGGTAAAGTTTAGCGGTTGGCTGATATCACTTTTCTCAGTGAGGGAAAAGGAAGGTCCCCAGGTATGGGAGGGGGCATGCCTGCCTGAGTGTTTCTTGGGAAGCACATGACTTCCCTGAGCCTCAGTGACCTAATCTGTAAAGTGGGAATACTAATCCTGTTTGTAAAGAGAATTCTTCATCTGTGTAAAAAAATTTAGGCCGGACGCGGTGGCACACACCTGTAATCCCAGCATGTTGGGAGGTTGAGGCAGGTGGATCACCTGAGGTCAGGAGTTCAAGACCAGCCTGGCCAACATGGTGAAACCATGTCTCTACTAAAAATACAAAAATTAGCCTGGCGTGGTGGTGTGTGCCTGTAATCCCAGCTATTCAGGAGGCTGAGGCAGGGAGAATTGCTTGAACCCAGGAGATGGAGGTTGGAGTGAGCCAAGATTGCTCCACTGCACTACAGCTTGAGCACCACAGCGAGACTCCTTCTCAAAAAAAAAAAAAAAATTAGCTCAGTTTTTCACATACAGTCAATCAAATAATGTCTATTTGTACTCCGTCTCAAAAAAAAAAATTCAGTAAATTCTGGTGATTTTTTTTTTTTTTTTTTTTTGGTCTTACAAATAGACATTCTCACTCTCACCATTAACGAGAAGGAAACTTTGTATTTCCATACTTCAATCTATAGGAGAGGCGAGAAGCAGGATGAGTGTTGGTGTTTATGGTAGAGGGAAAACAAATGGGAAGGTTTGGTGGAAATTGTATTTGTTCAAACAAATCTGGTATTAGGGTTAATGGGACAGACAAATGTCAGGAACTCTTGGAATAGTGTGTGAATAAAAATGCAAATAACTTGCAGTAAACCACTGTAGAGAGACTTAGCATTTCTTTGTTATTAGTTGACACCTATTAGAATTGTAAAATATTTGGCCAGGCGGGGTGTCTCATGCCTGTAATCCCAGCACTTAGGGAGGGCATGGTGGGCGGATCACCTGAGGTCAGGAGTTCAAGACCAGCCTGGCCAACATGGTGAAACCACGTCTCTATTAAAAATACAAAAAAATTAGCTGGGCATCGTGGTGGGTACCTGTAATTCCAGCTACTCGAGAGGCTGAGGAAGGAGAGTCGCTTGAACCCGGGAGGCGGAGGTTGCAGTGAGTGGAGATCGCGCCGCTGCACTCCAGCCTGGGCGACAGAGCAAGACTCCGTCTCAAAAAAAAAAATTCAGAATTCAGACTTGTTCGTGCATGTTGGATTTTGTTGAATTTGCTTATCAGAAAACAAACTTGTAATTTGGAAAGTTACTCAGTGAAATGAGAGTGTGTGAGAGACCAGAATTCATTTGAGTCAAGAGAAGATTTATATAATGTTTTTCACTGAAAAGGGCTTCACTGCCAGTAGTATGAAACGAAAACGTCAGAACTGTGGTTACAATTTTTCTACATGATTAAGATGTATCTGCCCCCCAGATCCTGAAAAGCTAAGCTTCTTGAAAATATTCTAGTGAAAGCAGCCACTCCTGCTTTGTATACATGCTTAGCATGAAAGTCGAGAATGGGTACTATCTTATAGCCTAAGCTGGGACACACTTCACCATTAAACTAAGCTGCTTTTCATGTTTGAAGAAAAATATACCTGGCCACTTAAAAAGTCACTTTTCATTTTTCAAACAGATGTCAAAAGTCCTAAATACTACAAGGAGATATTTCAAATAATACTGATACACTTTTGTGTTACTCTGACAAGAAACTGCTTTTCTATTTCACTGTTTTTGGAGATGTTTTGAGACATGACTTTGAACATAGATCACCCGACTGCAGGACTTAGGAAACTGAAGTTTTTTTTTTCATTCAAGTTAATCAAAGAATAAAAGATCACACACATAAAGAAATTGTGGATGGTGATAGTGATGTGACAGGCTGCATGAGATCTGCAGGCCATGCAAAGCTGTTTACCATTTATGCACTAGGATGTCCAAACTATGCTTCTGTTAATCAAACATTCAATATAAAATATCCGGCCAGGCATGGTGGCTCATGCCTATAATCCTAGCACTTTCAGAGGCTGAGACGGGTGGATCACTTGAGGTCAGGAGTTCAAGACCAGCCTGGCCAATATGGTGACACTCCATCTTGACTAAAAATACAAAAATTAGACCAGTGTGGTGGCACACACCGTGATCCCAGCTACTCGGGAGAGTGAGGCAGGGAGAATTGGTTGAATCTAGGAGATGGAGGTTGCAGTGAGCCAAGGTCATGCCACTGCACTCCAGCCTGAGCAACAGAGTGAGACTCTGTCTCAAAAAAAAAAAAAAAAAAATTATAAAATAAAATATATAAGACCTTAATTGGCACCATTTTACTGCTATCTCGGTTCTGCCTTTCTGCCCTTCCCTGTAGCTGACAAAACCTTGACCAATTTTGTCCTATTTACCCTAATATTTATTTCAGAATACTCATTACAAATTTAAAAGAATTCCAACGACCAATCAATGCCATTGAAATCAGTGAATATTGCCCAAGCCCTGTGGACTTCACCAGGAAATAAACAAATATGGAGGAGATGATCTCAGCCTCTTGCCTTTCTCATTCCCTGCCCTGATCTGTTAAGGGGACTTTCCGTCAACATCCACAGGTTTGTCTCTCCCTGTCCTGTGCCTGTGCCCTCAGTTCCTTTAGAGTCTGTGGCATTGATTATTTTGTCCTCTCCCTCTTTATCACCTTTGTCACTTTAATTATGCTCAAGAATCTTAAAATATCTGCCACTTTGCCTCTATTTTCTCTTTAGCTATCCAAGGAAGCCCAAAGTTCTTTCTCCATGTCCGAAAAACAAGACAGTCTAAAAGACTGTTCTCTTTATAATTTCCATTCAGTTCTAAATCTGATACCTGCTGTGGCCTTCACCGATCCACTAAAATTATCTCCATTAACAACCTCCTATCTGTGAAATTCAATGGAAGTTTTCAGTCTTCATCTGACACCAATGGGAATAACCATTAAGAATACCCTCTTAAAGTTGACCAAAGGTTATGAGATAAAGGAGAAAGTATTTCCAAATAAGGTCCACTATTTTACCCTGAAAAGCCACCATCTGACAAAACCCTGTGTAGGTCTGATGTGAGTTTCCTGTCCTTTTGCATGGGGCTGTGAGCACTGGTTAAATGTTTATAAACTGTCTGAATGGGATCTGCTTTTCCTTCTGGATCTTTTAATTCCTTCTCAAATTGAACAACTGGAGGTTAAGATTTATGCAGTACATTTCTCTCTGCTCATGAAAAATCATGTATGGCACTGTCATCGCTGTGGCATGCATGGTCAAGTTTGGGGAAGTGAACTTTTTATAAGAAAAACTGGTTCCATGGCCCCTTCCCACTGAGTGGGGCCACTGGGTGGGGTTGTAGAGCTCAGTGGTTCAAACAGACTGCAGATTCTATCGAGACCCTGACTGCCTGGGTAGATGGCTCATTCTGCCACTTCCTACAGATACAACCTCTCTGTGCCTCAGTTTCTTAATCTGTAAAATGGAGAGAGATTGTAGTAGGTTGCTATTTCTGTTAAATTAGATAGTTCATGTAAAGCATTTAGAGTATCAAGTAAGCGCACTCAATAAACTTTAGCTAGTATTAGAATTAGAATTAAAATCAGAGTTAGAATGAAAAGGCCATCAGAATAGTATTAGCATTATTACTGGGGGCCGACTTTAAGCCCAAGAGTGAAATCTCATGTCTAAATGTTGGAAGGAAAACAAGGAAAAAAGAGGTTGAAAATGGAGTAGAGGCAGGTGGTGCTATGGCAGATGACAACTCTTTATGTGGAGAGTATTTTAATCCACGTAATGAGTCAGCATCTATCTGTCTTTAAATTACAAACATATGTTTTACAAAAATCATTTGTCTTCATCATCAAGAAAATACAATGAGTTTGAAATACAAGAACTCAAGTGTAAATCTTCTCCATGTCTTTTGGGTGCTTTTCATGCCGTACTCTCTGGAGTAACTTACCTGCTGACATTTGGAATAGCAAATTAATAGCTATTTTTAAAGGCTGACAAAGCCATTTCTATTCTTCCTGGTTTCTGAAGAACCTGAGCTTATGGGTAGCTCTTTCAAAAATTAAATTTCCATAAATCATAGTAAGTCGTTAGTTTTCTATTATGTAAGGCATTGCTCTTTGTGTAAATATGAATGCAAATTTTCCGCTAAATAACCGTGTGAAAGTCTTAGCAATGACTCATTTTCCTCATCTACAAAACAGGGGGCTTGTACTAATTGAATGATCTCTCAGGTCCTTTGTGCTGCTGCTATTACTGTCTATCTGACACTGGGCGTGAAGCAATTAAACAGATGTTTCCTCAGGTTACTCCTGAATTATTGTTGCTGGTAGGCTTCTGCGATCACACGATGTAGGAAAAAAACACGGCACAGCAACAAGGAGGTTTGCTGTTGGTTTCCAGCTTAAATTCTAAGCAGAGTGTCTTTTTCTTCAAAAGGAATTTAAAATGCTTCTGGTAATTGCCATGATCACAGAACACTGTGCTGGAAAGAACAAAGAGGCAAAAAACACAATGGTTTACATTAGAGAAGAGAGCTGTAGCATCAGGCAGCTAAACTGTTACTTGCAACTGGCTGCTGAACCAGAGAGTGACCTGAATGCACACCTAATTATTTCCAGATTTTCATCAAAATAGGAAAAAGCTCTAATTAGCTAGTGCTAGAAACTAGGGAAAGGGAGTTGGCATTAGAATTTTGTTGAATTTCTTTAAATGAAGGTCTAAATGCGATCATTGTGGAAGAAAAGTCAACTTAATTCCAACCTTACAGGAGGGAAAAACACCTCTCTTAATCAAGGAACTTCAAAAGAATCCTAAAAAAATCCTTTCTCTGTAGACTGATGACTATTTAAATTAAAAATGCAATCACTTTAAAATTTAAAAACATTCTCTAAAATAACTGTTTGGTAGAGAGGAAATAGCTGCAATTGTTGATGATTTAGATAATTAATGAGAACACTGCATATAAAAACTTAAAAGACATAGCAAAAACAAGACTCTAATGAAAAGGTATGTCTTTGACTGTTTTCACTCTTTAACAGGACAAATGAAACAAAGGAGAATTTGGCTTCATTTTTTCTTACCACTGTATTAGTAGCATTCTTATGTAAGGGCCGAGAGAACATGTTCCCTTCTTCCTCTGAAGGGTCTCTGAAAACCAGCTGGACAAAAGGCAGCTCAATAGGTGAAAAGGCATGCAAGCTTATTGTATCTTTATTTCAAATGGGAGCCTTCAGAATGAAGACTCAAAGATAAAGGGGAAATTGTCCATTTTTGTATTGAAGTTCAACAAAATATGGACAGCCATGTAGAAATTTGACTGGACAAAAAGGGTATGACCGGCTGGGCACAGTGGGTCACGCCTGGAATCCCAGCACTTTGGGAGGCCGAGGCTGGCAGATCTCGAGGTCAGATCAAGACCATCCTGGCTAACACGGTGAAACCCCATCTCTACAAAAAAACACAAAAAAATTAGCAGGGCGTGGTGGCGGCGCCTGTGGTCCCAGCTACTCGGGAGGCTGAGGCAGGAGAATGGCGGGAACCCGGGAGGCGGAGCTTGCAGTGAGCCAAGATGGCGCCGCTCACTCCAGCCTGGGCGACAGAGCGAGACTCCGTCTCAAAAAAAAAAAAAAAAAAAGGCATGACCTAATGCTAATAGACTGAGTGGGGAAACCCAGCGAGGCTTGTCCATCTAGATTCTTCCTGGCCTCTCTGAGTACCTTTCTGGGTGTGGGGCAGAACCCTCTCTGGAATGGGGGCCTTTTTATTTTATTTTTTTTTTGAGGCGGAGTCTCGCTCTGTCGCCCAGGCTGGAGTGAGCGGCGCCATCTTGGCTCACTGCAAGCTCCGCCTCCCGGGTTCCCGCCATTCTCCTGCCTCAGCCTCCCCAGTAGCTGGGACTGCAGGCGCCCGCCACCTGGCCCGGCTAATTTTTTGTATTTCTTTTTTAGTAGAGACGGGGTTTCACCGTGTTAGCCAGGATGGTCTCGATCTCCTGACCTCGTGATCCGCCTGCCTCGGCCTCCCAAAGTGCTGGGATTACAGGCGTGAGCCACCGCGCCCGGCCTGGAATGGGGGGTCTTGTAACCTACTGTCAAACAAGGTAGGTCAGAGAATTTATTTATGACCAGATTTTACACAGAAAGGCAGCGGGAAAGTCAGAGCACTGTCTTTAGGTGTTGTGTATGGTCGGGGGGAAGACAGGTTCTGGTTTCTATGACCCTGCCTTGGTGAAGAGGGATTCTAGTTTCTGGGGCTAGCCCCAGGTGAGAAAGAGGAGCCAGGGACAGGAGGGTGGGAGAAGGTCAGAGACAGCTGGTTCTGAAGCCTTCATTTAGGGTATTGTTCTCTGAGCCCCAACACTTACTCCTGACACTCTTGAAGTGCCCTTCCCTCAGCCCGCAGGACGCTGCACTCGCCAGGTTTCCTGCCTGGTCTCTGCCATACCGCCTCCGTGTGTTCCACTCACTGGGTCCGCTCTTGGCCCCTGAATGCTGGAGCTCCCCACAGCTTGGTCCTGGGCCCCACCTGCTATGCAGTCCAAGTGGTTCCATCTCTTCTTAGGGCTTTAACCATCCTTGCTGTATGGCTGTACTCACCACTATGTTCTGAGGACAGTCCCTGCACTAAATAATCAAACCCTCATTTCTGTCAGCTCTGCATTCGCCACCTTAACCCAAGTTTTCACCATTTCTGGTTTAAAGTAATCTCAGGACTGTTCTCTGGCATCTTCTCATGTCACCCTCTGATTGATTCTCTATGATTAATAACAGTCAACTTTTAAAGTATGCACATATAAGATGCCACTCCTCTACTTAATTAAGGCTCTTCAATACGTTCACATTGCTTCCATGATAGAGGCCCAAATCCTTTATGCAGCCCAGAAGCTCCTTCATGATCTGGCCCCTGCCCCTCTCCCCAGTCTTGTTTGAGACCTTCTTTCCCTCCTCCCTTTTTGTGTCTTCTTTTGTTTTTGCAATGTGCCGTGTGAAATGTGCTAACAGCTCGACTCAGATTTTTATAGTATATTCCTTTCTCCTTCATTAAACATACATACAAAAATCTTTGTTAAAATGTATCACAAATCTAAAGTGTTTGATAGATTTTTTCTTTTTATTCCCAAAGCCAGTTACCAGAATTCATGCCCATGTACACGTATATTCGCTGAATATCGTGCTTTGAATTACATTTCTAGCTTTGTAAGTAGTGTTATTTTTGTACACATTATATTGTATTGCTTAGAATTATGTATCTAAGACAGTATATAGATTTATGCTTTTAACTTTATAACTTATAAAATGCATAGATGAATTAGACTGAAATAAAATAAAGTTATTCCTGACTGCTTTTAGTAGTCCATCTTGCAGTAAGAATTCGATTTTCTCAGTTCGAGATATTCCTCTCACGTGTTAAACATGCTTACTTACATTTTGAAACTTTATTTAGAAGACTTATTTGTTTAATTGGTTTGACAATGAAGATTGGCTTTGCTAACTAGCTTACATGGCGAACACGGTGAATACTTTCCATTAGTTTAGAAAGCTTATTTCCAGATCCAAGGTTTTGACACAAGGTATGTTTAAAACTATTTGATAAGATAATTTTTATCAAAAATATGTACAAATATATCTATTACTGCATTTCATTGTGGTGGCCAAAAAGTGGGTTGCCTTTCCGTAAAGGAATGGATGAATCCATTATAGATACACCGGTGTTTCTCAGCCTGGGTGATTTTAACCTCCAGGGGAGATTTAGCAATGTCTGGAGACATTTTTGGTTGTCACAGTTGGAAGGGGGCAGTGGTGCTCCTAGCGTCTAGAGGATGGAGGTCAGGGGTACTGCTAAACACCCCCAGTGCACAGGGCAGCCCCCACCACAGTGGTTTCCAGCCTAAAATCATAGTGCTCATGTTACAAAGTCCTGATGTGCAGCATGAATAAAATAGTCATTAAAAAATGTAGGCCTGGCACGGTGGCTCATGCCTATAATCCCAGCACTTTGGGAGGCCAAGGTTGGTGGATCACCTGAGGTCAGGAGTTCAAGGCCAGCCTGGCCAACATGGTGAAAACCCATCTCTACTAAACATACAAAAATTAGCCAGGCATGGTGGTGGGCACCAGTAATCCTAGCTACTTGGAGGGCTGAGGCAGGAGAATTGCTTGAACCCGGGAGGCAGAGGTTGTAGTGAGCCAAGATTGTATCACTGCACTCCAGCCTGGGTGACAGAGCAAGACTCCATCTCAAAAAATAAAAATAAAAAATAAAGTATAACTTAAAACTATATCTGGTGTCTTGAAAATGTTTTTCACAAGGTACTGTTGAATTAGAAAACCAACATGCAGAAAAGTATGTATAGTAGGACGCCACTTTTCTAAAACAAAGAGCAGCTGTCACAGTGCATTGGTTTTTGTCCATGTGTGTAGGGATTCTGCAAGCACAGATAAACCTGGGAAGACCCTCAGGAGGGCCTTACCTTGTTTATTGTGTTGGGCAAACCCCATGTAGGTGAAGGAAGAAAGTCTAAAGAATCAAGAAAAGGAATTTAAAAGACTGTTATGTGTTGACATAAAACTTTGTGAGTTAAAGTATAAATAAATTTAAAAATTAAAACCCTTTCATATCTGTATACCGGTTTTTACGTCATGTGACAGCTTAAAGAATAGAGTAAAAACAGTGGCCCTGGCTTTGTGAGGATTCCGGAGTGATTGGAGGAGACTTAGGGCTTTTGTAGAGGCAGCTTTACACAATAGCACAGAGAGTGCAGGAAGGCAGGGTGCTCTCCAGACCCCCAGGGAGTTCGTCCCTAAGAAGGCGGTCAACGGAGGAGTGCTTTCCTGCTTCCCCTGGAGAACGACGGGGGCTCAGGAGCCGGCTTTAGAGGCGACAACGTGGGCACATTTGCCTGAGGAGGAGGAAGAAGGGAGCACCAGAGAGGTGAGAAGCCTGCCTGGGGGAAGAGTGGGAGATGCTGCTGAGAGTGTGAAACTGGCTCTCCTAGGGAGGGTTATTTTAAGCCAGCATTGCTGTTGGAGGCACGGTTACACTCTTGATCTGTCGTCCCTCTAGGAAAGCCTGCAACAAACACCTGCTTTTCAAGACTTTAGGAGAGGGCTGCAGTGTCTCACTTCAGCTCTAGCTGGTGTGGGATGAGGACCCACAGCCCCCGATGCACGTGTTTCAGAGAGGGGAAAGGGATCATTAGCAGGGACCAGAACACACCCACAGAGCAGAGCACGTGGGGGCTTAGGGGATGGAGAGCTGAGATGGCCGGGGTTTTAGGACTTTAAGGCTAAGGGACTGGAAATTATATGCATTAAAATAGTGGTGAGATTTAAAAACTAGAGCCAAGAGATATGGGCCTTCTAGGGCCAGAGGTCAAAACAGTTACGGAACCTTCAGAGGAGAGATAACAGCAAAATCCCAGGCTGCTAATTAGCCTCAGCATCTCCTTCCGTTAGCTTTTTTTCTCTGTCCCTGATTTGCTCAAGAAGAGCACTGAATGTGTTTAACCAGATTTGTTAGGAAAATCAATGCCAAACTGTGAAAGAGCACCATGCTCGACATGATTCATCCGCGCTGCATGACCTTAGATACTGTGTCTGAGGCTGACATTAGCGAGTCCCAATTCCTCAGACCACGAGTTGGCCATAATTCAGCATGTGACAAGGGTCTGCTGTGTTCCAGGTGCCCTGGCTACAGGGTGAGGAAGAGGCCACGCTGGTGCTTACACTGCTTCGTGTCATCGGAAGACAACGCCTGCATTTCACTCCCTGCACAGGAGGAGGCGATGCTGGTAGGAATGATGCAGAATAAACGGCGGCGTGGACTCACTATAAAATAGAAAAGATAGATGCAGAGGTCCTGTCACTGGAGCTTTTGCCTGTGCAAGGTCTCTAGCCCTGGAATGAGGAGGGTCAGGGAAAAGGTTGACCATACAGAATTATCAACAGTATTTTATGATTATCTTTTTTTCTTTTCTTTTTTTGAGATGGAGTTTTGCTCTTGTTATCCAGGCTGGAGTGCAGTGGCACCGTCTCGGCTCACTGCAATCTCCGCCTCCCAGGTTCAAGCAGTTCTCCTGTCTGTCTCCCAAGTAGCTGGGATTACAGGCGCCTGCCACCATGCCCAGCTAATTTTTGTATTTTTGGTAGAGACAGGGTTTCACCATGTTGGCCAGGCTGGTCTCAAACTCCTGACCTCAGGTGATCCACCTGCCTCGGTCTCCCAAAATTCTGGGATTACAGGCGTGAGCCACCATGCCTGGCCTATTTTATGATTATCTTGTCCTAGAAGATGGGGCGTGCCTTGCTAGGTAAGCATTCTCCAGTCTGTGTAATTGTATTCATTTTCAATTTTTGAAGAAATACATGAACCACTCCATAATGTGTATTCAAAAGCATCCCTAATGTGTTTTCAATAGCATCTCTAATGTGTACACATCCATAATGTGTATTCAAAATCTCCATTTTGTGTGGAGGCACTTTCTGTGTTGTGCACAAATGTTTCCTGTATACCAAGTGAAAGATAGTTTGTTTTTGTTTTTGTTTTTTGTTTTTTGTTTTTGAGACGGAGTCTCGTACTTTCGCCCTGGCTGGAGGGCAGTGGTGCGATCTCGGCTCACTGCAAGGTCCGCCTCCCAGGTTCACACCATTTTGCTGCCTCAGCCTCCCCAGCAGCTGGGATTACAGGCGCTGCTACTGCATCCAGCTCATTTTTTTGTATTTTTTAGTAGAGACAGGGTTTCACTGTGTTAGCCAGGATGGTTTCGATCTGCTGACCTCGTGATCCGCCCAAGTCGGCCTCCCAAAGTGCTGGGATTACAGGCGTGAGCCACCGCGCCCAACCCAAAAGATAGTTTTCTTTGTGTAAATTTATTTTTATTCACTGTTTGGCCTATTATGAGTTTACGTGAAAGCAATACATCTGTAGTTGCAAAAAAAAATGATGCAGTCTGGTTTGCTGTCTGTCATTTCCACCTCCCTTTTAGGGACTTAATTGAGTTTTTTCATAATCCAGGAAGGACACAAACCCTTCTGAATCCATTCATGTGATCTTGTCTATGCATTTCAATTCATAGTAAATAAAAATAAATGAATAAACCTCAGTTATCACAACTCCTTTCAGAATGATTCAAAGAGTGGAATAAGAAATAGGAGAAACAAGTTCTTTGTAGGTTTTATAAAGTACAAGAAACAAAAGCAAAAGGTCTTTAACAGTCTATTGTGCAAAGTTAATACATGGGGAAACTGAGTTGAATTTATATATATATATACATATTTCTGTGTAAGGAGTTTAAAAACTACAGGGTTCTTGAAATCTAATTTTATAAATAAGTGGATGGATTAAACTAACAATATTAAGTTATATCATGCTAATGCAAATCACAAGAAAACTAGGGTGACTATATTAATATGAAAAAAGTAGAATTCAGAAAGGAATATTGTCATGCATAAAGAGGGACACTTGAAAAAGACACAGAGGTCAATTCAGCAAGAATGTATAAGTATATTAAATGTGCGTATATCTATAATAAGGCATAAATATACATGAAGAAAAAACATACATGCCGAAAGAGAAATAAACACTTCTCAGAAATTAATAGAATAAGGACACAGATAATTAATATATAAATTAATGGAATAACACTATCAATCAACCTAATCAAATTGACTTTTGTGGATCATGCTATTCAAGAGAAGCAAAATACACCCTCTTCACAAATGCACCTTAAATTTTCACCAAATATAGACCCTATATGCTGTACTATCAAACAAGACTTGATAACTTAAAACTATTGAAATTACAGAATATTTTCTCTGACCATAATAGGATTATATTAGAAATTTAAAAATAAATTTTTTAACATCTCCAAATGTTTGAAAATTCAGCAGCACAATTCTAAGTAATCCATGGGTCAAATAAGATATCAAATGGGAAATGATAAAATGTTTTGAACTGAATGATAATGAAGAAACACAGTTGAGAGGGAAATGTATATAGCTGTAATCTTGGAGGCAAAGATTTATATAACCCTAAAGCACAAGCCATAAAAGAAAAAAATGATACATTGGTCTTTGTCAAAATTAAAAACTTATCTTTTCCGGCTGGGCGCGGTGGCTCACGCCTATAATCCCAGCACTTTAGGAGGCCGAGGTGGGTGGATCACTTGAGGTCAGGAGTTCAAGACCAGCCTGGACAACATGGTGAAACCCCGTCATTACTAAAAATACAAAAATTAGGTGTGGTGGCAGGTGCCTGTAATCCCAGCTACTTGGGAGGCTGAAGCAGGAGAATTGCTTGAACCCGGGATGCAGAGGTTGCGGTGATTCGAGAGCATACCATTGCACTCCAGCCTGGGGATCAAGAGTGAAACCGAGTCTCAAAAAAAACAAAAACAAAAACATTAAACTCATTCACGTCACAGAAAACGGACCAGGGATAATGCAAATTAGTCCATGGGAGTTTTGTGGGTGATAAAAATGGCCGTATCTTGATGTCTTGGTATTCACATAGGTGCATGAATTTGTCCTATCGCACCAAGCTATTCAGTTACAGTGGGTCCATTCATGTTATATAAGTCATAGTCATAAAGTTTGTTCGACAAAAGAAAGCGTAAATGGCTAGAAGAGACAAAAGAAGCTTCATTCTTTTATCTAGAACTTTCGCCTCTCTGTACCTTTGTGCTTACACGTAAAGAGAGCATATGTTGATTTTAAGCTCCCTCTTTCTATCTCACCCAAAGTGGCAGAATTTGGCAAATATTCTCTGATTTTGCACTGTGGAGCTGTGACATACCCTTTTTTCAGTATAGATAAACTTTTCTTCCCTACTTTTGACTGCTTTTTGTGCATTTTGGCAGTTTGTTCAGGAAGGGGAGAAATACAAATGAGTACTGCTTTACCTTTTTCCCATACAGCTCCAACAAAAGTGAAAAAAAAAAAATCTTTTAAAAATTTAAATAAAAGGTTTTGGTTAATTGTCCCTAATACTTAGCAAGATAATAATTGATTTGTTACATTACGAACAGATTGCATATTATGTGTGGAGTCAGCAGCATGAGCTGAAGACAAAAATAAAGTTATTATGCAGAACTATTATGCTAGTGGGAAAAAGATACTGCTTGGATTTAAATTTTGACTCCATGTTCTTATCTCAGTATGGATTTCTCACTGTACATTTGCCTCCCTGTCCCTTTCCAGATGAGCTAAGTCACTTGGTTGCTGCTACTGACCTGGCTACTGGTCTGCTTTCCATCTTTGTGCTGAGGTACAAAGTGCCTTTCCTGAAAACGTTCTAGGATTATGATCCTTTAAGCAACTGTAAAGCCATATTTCTTGAATTTCAGAAATCCTTTAAAATTACATTAATACATTTTTAAAAGAAGAAGAATGTAATGTCTCAATCAGTCCTTGCCCAGAGATGTTCCTTTGTTTTCAAAATCATCTTAAATATTAAATTACTGGGCAATTACTTAGTTGAATAGATTTAAGAAGAATTTTTGTGTTTCTTGGATTAAAATCTATAGACATACTGAAGGGGTGCATTTGTGTGTTAAAGCTTCTTGGGACCAGCCTGGCCAACATGTATAACCCCATCTCTATTAAAAATACAAAAAAACAAAAAAAATTAGCCAGGCTTGATGGCGGGCACCTGTAATCCCAGCTACTCGGGAGGCTGAGATAGGAGAATTGTTTGAACTTGGGAGGTGAAGGTTGCAGTGAGCTGAGATCGCACCACTGCACTCCAGCCTGGGCGACTGAGTGAAACTCCATCTCAGGAAAAGAAAGAAAAAAAAAAAAAGCTTCATGAAACAGAATTCTTAGTTAGTGCTAAATAATTTGTCACCTGCTTATTTCCTTTAAATTGGAAATTCTCATTTTTAAAATCATGAGACTAGAATAAATGTGCTTGTACAAAGTACTGATTTGTTTTGCTTAAACTTTCAAATACTCTAAATCTGAAATAAAGTTGAATTATTCCTTGATAAAACTTCTACATTATTCACTACATTCTCCATAGGTTCATGAAGCTATAGAATGTCAATGACACTTTTTAAGGCGCACTATGATACTGTCACAGCACGTTTCTAAAAGTACCAGTGGTACTTCATCCAGATGTCCAATTCCTCCAGTTGTAAGGTATGGTTTTCCATTTGCTCTGGTCTGAATGTTTGTGTTTCCTGCAAAATAAGTATGTTGAAATCTTAACCCCGAAGGTGATGGCATTAGGAGGTAGGACCTTTGGGAGGTGATTAGGTCATGGGAGTGGAGCCCTCATGGATGGGATTAGTGCCCTCATAAAAGATGAAGCGAGATCTCTCCCCCCTTTCACCATGTGATGAAACAGTGAGAAGGCACCATCCATGAAAAAGAAAGTGAGCCTTCACCAGGCACTGAATCTGCTGGCACCTTGCTCTCGCACTTCTCAGCCTCCAGAACTGTGAGAAATCAATTTCTGTTGTTTATAAGCCATGCAGTTAAGGGTATTATAGCAGCCCAAATGCACTAAGACGCACCTGTTACCAGCTGACAGTCATCCCAGATGGATTTGGAACATTTCTCCTGTCTGATTTTACTTGAGGCAAGTTTCTGACAATCTTAATTTAGAGCCCATTAGAGAGGACTGCAGCAGGTGTTTCTGCTCCTATCTGCCTAAGAATTCCCCACACCAGCCAAATTGGCTTTTGATGTGTTTATGCAAAGATGGCTTGGAGTAATATATTACAACATAATAGAGAAGGGAAAGGAATTTGGGCTAAGAAACTGCAAATCAAACTGAAACAAGGAAGATATTATTTTGTTAGTAGTGAAGAGAAAAAGTGATGTTAACTTTCATTGTAGTGAATTATTAATACGTGTTAGGTAAAAACAAAATAAAACAAAAACAAACAACTCTTGTTAGAAGTTTATCCCTGAAGATCTGGATCATGCTGATACACTGTGCTTTGTTTACCAGTTTTCAGGATTTAGAACAAAGAGGACTGTGTTTAAGACTTTGCCCTGTCTGTAACTGGCTGCTCATTGCTGGGAAATTTATGTCATTTGTTTTTCCCTCAATTTCCTTATCTTTAGAATATAACTTAGTTAAACAAATAGAGCTAATTTTCTAATTGAATTTGTTTGATATTCTTTTTTTTTTTTTTTTTTTTTTTTTTTGGGATGGAGTCTTGCTCTGTCGCCCAGGCTGGAGTGCAATGGTGCGATCTTGGCTCACTGCAAGGTCCGCATTCCGGGTTCACGCCATTCTCCTGCCTCAGCCTCCCAAGTAGCTGGGACTACAGGCACCTGCCACCACGCTTGGCTAATTTTTTGTATTTTTAGTAGAGACGGGGTTTCACCATGTTAGCCGGGATGGTCTCGATCTCCTGACCTTGTGATCCACCCGCCTCGGCCTCCCAAAGTGCTGGGATGACAGGCCCTGCACCTGGCCAATAATTTGAATTTTTAAGACAGCTTTTCACTCTTGAACATGTTCCAGTTTGCACAAAAGTTAAGTGACCTTCCTGTCTATAGATTTATCTCATCACCCAAGTCTCCTGGGTTTAATTATCTTTAAGTGGACGGGCAAGTTCCACTCATAGTTCTTACTTTCCAGAAATATTTATGATAGTGTGATAGAAACTGGTATTTGGTGACCAAACCCTTCTCCTCTTCTCCCTTGATATACTAGACTATCTTTGTGTAGCCTCTCTTGTGGTTTGGTGTGGCCATAAGACTGAGTTCTATCGGCTGATTACAAGTACAAGTAACGTACTTCACTTCCAGGCATAATCCATAAAATCACCCATATTTGCTCATTCATCCATTTTCTTGCCTTGTGAAGAAAAATGAAGACAACTCTAAGCATGATCTTCTGGGCCCCTGTTAAGAGTGGCAGAGCCACTCCCTGAAATGGGTGTGTGTCTATGATTTTGCTTAAAAGATCCTCCCAACCAGCGAAATATGCGTCTGTTACCTGAGCAAGAAAAAAAAAAATCAAAAGGTTAGCCCACTGAGATTTTGTAGTTTATTATGGAAGCTAGTATTTATTGAATAGGTGTAGAAGTGGGTATCCTGAAGTGGGGTACTTACTGCTGTAACAAAACCTAAACTATGTGGCATTGTCTTCGTGGTTGGCCCAAAGTTAGTAAGCCCATGATATGGAAGGCTAGGAAGATAGAAGCCCAAGTTTTACAGACGTAAAACACTTGTAAAATTGTTGTTTGCCATGAAGTTGAAGGCAGATCATGTGCCTATTGTAGGATTTAGTAATTACTATGGACCAGTGGCTGCTGAGTGTTTCCCACTCTTCTCTTTCCCCAAATAGAAGTACTCATGCCCTTGCTCTTTTGTTGTGTATTGAATGTCTCTGTTGGAGTGAGCAGATAATTGGCCTTTTTAGTTCATAGGTTCCTGTACTGCAAGGAGCCATATTCAGACTTGGTGGAGAGGACTCTTTATCATTCAGGAATTCTGTACTTTGTGCTAGATGCAATATCTAGATAGAACATTTTCTTCTTTGGTAGATCATCTGCCTTTAATTCACTGGGACCACATTTATTGTGTCTTTTACCCTGGTTGTCATAAATATCCTGGGATTTCTTGTCAACTCTGATCTCTGGAATTCATGGTTCATTATCAGCAATATCATTAGTAACCTCAACCCATTTTCTAAGCCCTTCTGTTATTTTTTGATCTAACAAGAAGCCACTTCTCCCATAAGAACACCCTGTCAAGGGTGACTCTTTTTCTTCCATAGCCCTTGAATCATTGGGCCTAAAGATGGGATAAAAGTCCTGTAGTTCCTGTTGTTAATTAGGAATTAATTTTGTTAATTACAAAGCAGTTTCTTTCATTTCTTCCTAAAACACTGGTTTGAATCTCATATTATCAGATTGTATCATCCATTGTTACCCATTGTCACTAACTCGGGTCATGCTTCTAGGATTTCACTCCTGCCTCACTCTCTCTAAACCTGCCTATTTCCTAATTCCCCTCTTTAGCTTTCAGCTGCTTTTCTTTCTGTTTTGGATCAGGCCCATTCACTTACAAATATGCTGTCATCCCTCTCACTAAAAAAGCAAAAAAAAAAAAAAAACAAAAACAAAGTTAAAAAAGCAAATGCAAAAAAGCAAAAAACCAAAATTAAAAAAGCAAAAATGGGATCTCTTGATTCCATTTTTGTCAACCTAGTTTTTAAAACTCTCATTTACAGCAAAACTTCTGGAAGGAGTTGTCTGTATTTTCTGTCACAATTTCTTCCTCCGCATTCTCGCTTGAATCCATGCTGATCAGATTTTAGCCCTTATCAATCTGAGGATACTGATTGTGATAAAGTCATGAACAACTTATATATCATTAGATCTAATAATCTGGTATGAATTAGAGATTGTTTCATGTTTTTTTGATATTCATATACAAAATTTACCAGCCCTATTTATTTCAGAGACCATATGCTGTGCTTTACAATGCCATCTTTGTTACAGATTAAGTGTCCATGTATGTGGGTTCATATAAGGGCTCTCACTTCTGCCTTTTGGTCTGCCAATCTCTACGCCCAATACCATACTGCTTAATTACTGTGGCTTTAAAATACACCTTGATATTTGTTAGAACAAGTCCCTCCACCTCGTTCTTTTCAAAGAGACTCTTAGCTAATCTTGGTCCTTCATGTCCCATATAAATTTTAGAACCAGCTGCCTTTGTGAAATAGATTTCCTATTCCTTTGTGAAATACATTTCACGGCCGGGCATGGTGGCTCACGCCTGTAATCCCTGCACTTTGGAAGGCCAAGGCGGATGGATGTTGAGGTCAGGAGATTGAGACCATCCTGGCTAACACGGTGAAACCCCATCTCTACTAAAAATACAAAAAATTAGCCAGGCATGGTGGCACAAGCCTGTAGTCCCAGCTACTCTGGAGGCTGAGGCAGGAGAATCATTTGAACCCGGGAGGCGGAGGGTGCAGTGAGCCGAGATTGTGCCACTGCACTCCAACCTGGGTGACAGAGCGAGACTCGGTCTCAAAAAAAAAAAAAAATTCACAAAGGAATCCATTTGAATTTTGAATGACATTATTGTGGACTATAAAAATAAGAATTAAGATCTCTACAGTATTGCCTCCTCCAATCTATGAACATAGTATATCCCTCTATTTCTTCTACATCATTTAAAAAAATTCTTTTAGTATTTTAAACTTTCTGTGTATAAATTTTGCCTATGTTTTGTAGGTTTATTCTAGAATTGGATTTACTCTAGAAACAAAAAGAAAATTTAGTATTAATTTCTCTCTAAATGTTTGGTAGATTTCACTGCTGAAGCCATCTAGATTGCTTCAACATCAACATACTCTCTACCTGGGCATGCATGGAGGATCTAAGATTGTGGCAAAAGGCATTTATTTACAGAAAATAGAAACTTCTCTTGTCCTACCTCTGCTATTAGAAAACGAATCCTTGACTAATTGAATTATATTATTTTCTTCTTCTTAAAATAAGCTTATATTTATTTGATGCTTACTGTGTGCCATGCACTCTCCTAAGTACCTTACCAGTACAATCTCATTTAATCCATTTAACAAGACGATGAGAGTCCGCAATTTGCTGATGAGAAAATTGAGGCACTGACAGGTCAAATAATTTTACCGAAGACCAAGATGGAAAGCGGTGGAGTCAGGTTTCTATCCTAGATAATCTGGTTCCTGAGCTCACTCACTTTACCTTTGGCTAACATGCCTTGCTTTGGGTTTAGACTATTCTATTTCTACTCTATTGAATTGACTCTTTTGCTCAGTTATTATCTATCTTTCTCGGTTTCTAATCCATGCCTTTATAGTCAAATTTTCCTTGATTACTGCTTTGTCCAAATTCTGTTTCAATATATAGTACTTTTATTCTCACTCATTTCTGAATAGTTTGTAATGTTGGTTTTGAGGTTTTCTTTATCCACAAGTTATTTAGAAGAGTAATTTGACATTTCTAAGTGGAAAGTTTCTTTTGGGCTAGCCTTTGGTTGTTTACTTTCTGGTTTCATGATATTGTAATCAGAACTTGGCTACTGCTTTGGGAACTTCTTTTAGAATTTTTTGGTAACCTAACACTTGGCTAACTGTTGTAAATGATCCATGGTGTACATAACTGTATATATATATGTGTGTGTGTGTGTATGTGTGTGTCTGTGTTTGTCTGTATGTATCAAATCAAACTGGATATTTGTGATATTCAATTCTTTATGTTGTTTTTTTCTATCTGATTTTCCATTTTCTAGGAGCTAGTTGTTTTCCTCCTCCTTGGCTCTGGTTTTGCCAGTTTCTCTTTGTATTTTTGAAAATGTTTGCTTTATATATTTCAGTGCTACGTCGTTTAGTCTTTAATTTTGTTGACTTCCTGACAAAGTGCATTGTCATCAAGATAAGGCATTGGTCCTCATCATAGTAAATATGATGACCTTGTATTCAATTTTTTTCTTTGTACATTTTTCCAAGCCAATTTTCATTTTTATAGCAGTTGCCTGACATGCCTCTTTCCACCTCTTCATTTTCCACTCTTCGTGCCACAACTACGTCTGCTAACGAGCACCACCGTGTTCCCCATCTTGAGTCATCCTTTCCAGTCTCTGTGGGGCCCATCACTGATCCACAGTGACTGGAGGTCAGTGAAGTTTTGAGAAGAAGCATTTGCTCTTTCAAGCTGGTAGAATATAATTTAAGACATGTCCCTGTGTTCTGTTCATCTCAGCTTGTATTTTCAGTGGGGTTCTTCTTGCGTGGTGGTCTTCCAGAACCCTTGAGTACACAAATCACTTTCTGAACTCTTTCTCTGGCTCCTGCAGGGAAGGAGGGGCATAGATCTGTTCTACTTCAAGGCCTTCAGCATGGTGCTTTCTTTCTCTTATTTTCGAGTACTTTTTCCATCTTGCCTATGTTATGTTTTAATAAGTCATAACTTTCAAATATGGACAGATATATTCAGAGGAAGTCTGCATGGCTGCATTCTTTGTGCACTTGGGAACCTGCTGAAATCTTCACTTTCTTTCTGTACCTGGTTGGCAAGTCAGAGTTCACAGTTCTAGTTTCCCTTTTCTCCTTTATTCAAAGTAGTAGTAATAGAAATTATTAGAATAGAAAGAACTAGTAGAAAGTATTATTCCTCTGATAATGTTTGGTACAACACTCTATTATAGCACCTATACTGAGTGTTGTTATTATTATTTTATCAGTGTCTTCCATTACATTGTAAGTCCTTAGACAGCAGGAAGTGTGCCTGGATCTCCTTCTTGGCCCTGGTGTGTAACATGATGCCTGGCACAAAGCATTGTAAACATAAATGAGTCACGTGTAAGTAGAGTAATAATTTCATAGAGACCTAACATCAAAGGCCACGGGTGATGTGACTGTAATGAGTCAGGTCTCCTTGCTTCTACCCTTAGTCCCTAACAGTCTCTTTTCCAGACCAACAGCCAGAAAGATTCTCCTAAAACTCAAGACCGATCATGTTGCTTCTCTGCTCTAGCCTTGCTTCCTAGGGACCTTCTATCTCACTCCCAGTACAATCTAAAGCTCTTACCTTGGCCGATAGCACCCACCATGATGTAGCTATCATCTCCCACCTGCTCCTTGCATCCCTTGCTCTGGGTCATCTTGCTCCCTCTGATCTTCTTTAAACAACTAAAGTCGGCTGCAGCCTCCAGAGATGTCACGCTTGGTCTCCCTTTTCCCGGCACATGTTCCCTGCCCCGTATCAGCAGGGCTTGGTCTCTCTTTATCCATGTCTTTGCTCCAGTGCCTTCTTCCCTGACAATCTTATTCAAACACAGTCTCCCTGCATCTCTGGCTCTTGCACTGTGTTGATTTCCTCACACTCTGACACCACCTGACATATTAAATATGTATTTATTTACTCCCTGCTGGAACGTATGCTCTATGGCAACAGACACGTCTGGGTCTGGTTTACCACGGCGGCATCCCAAGTGCCTGGTGAGTTATGGGCATCATTTGTTAAACAAATAAATACAATTATTTGCTCGGTCTTGGCAGCTATTGTCACATTTCCTTCAGTTTTGTATACTGAAAACATAGCCACGCACGTGTCAGGAAAGAGCAGGCACACTGGTGACCGCCCCTAGACACCCCTAGAGAGTGTTAGGGCTTGCGACCATGGCTGGGCAGACTGGTAGCAATGTGCCTCCAGCAGACCCCAATCAGAGCACACAGAAACAGTCATGTTCTTAGTCGTCTATGGACAAGCAAGCACTACAGGCTTGAGGCATAGTGCCGGGGAGTGACTCTAGACAGCAGGTACTCCTCGGGTTTCATGTACATGGCAAAATAATAATGACTAGGGGATGGGTGGTGGGAACAAGCTAACAACGCATGTGTGTATTAAGTGAGAGACCAAGACTGGGAGAAATAGAGAGAATTTTTAATTTGGTGTCTGCAGAATCTGCAGAATGTCCTCTTCTTGTGTTCATGTAGCCGTGGAGAGTGAAGAATGTGAAAAATTAGACTTGAGTTTAGCTCAAATTTAAGTCTGCTGTTTTACTGTTTTTATAGATCAGGGACTTCTATGACCTAATGCTTGAGCCCCCATACTATCTTTTTCCCCTCAGTTGGCAGTGCCAGGATAAGTTGATTATTCACAGTATCAATTCATGGATTGATTTAGGGTCTCCACATTGTGTATCCTTAATAGATGTTTAATTGAGCTGAATGAAAGTGTAGATAGAGGCAGCACAGAATTGTGGGAAGATAATAAAAATGGTCTGTTTCAGTTCTTAAATTCTATAATTTTGTCTTCTACATTTACAAACTTGAACAGTTGTTTTTCGGTGTAGAAGACGAAATTACGGAATTTTAGAAAATATTTATAAAGTGACATTTTGGCACAGAGGGTGAATTTTCTGATGTATTGGTAATCTGTAAGGAAAACTGGAACTCAAATAATAAGTGAGGTGATAATGATGGCCTTCTGTCCTGAGGAAATGCTGCCAGCTTCACCCTGGCAACTCCGTCTGGCATTTATTGAGAACTTACAACATGCCAAGTACAATAAGGGCTTTGAATGCACTTAATTAAGGGTATTTTTAATGAAGGGTATTAGTTAATTATGATGTAGTTAAGTATTAGTTAAGGGAATTTAGTATTCTTATTAACTAATGCAACTCAGAATTAGATGGCATTATTAACTCTATTTCACCCTGAGGAAACTGACGCTCAGAGAATAGTTTCTCTAAGGTTATAAGGCTGGTCAAAGGATGAGCTGGCATTATGTAGGTAATTTACATGGGGAATTTGTGCCCTAACTTGGTGCTTCTGTTTTGCAATCAGTAGGTTAGATGCCTTGAGAAGACCTGAAATTCTGTCATGCTTAGCAAGTTTCAGAAAAAAACTTAAAGGAACCAATTTATTTAGGCCCTGAGAGCTTTCTAAAGTTCTGAAGCAAAAGGCAGGGATGCAGAGTTCCACGGAGGTGGTGAGAGAAATGAAGGGCAGGCCAGGCACGGTGGCTCATGCTTATAATCCCAGTATGTTGGGAGGCCGAAGTGGGCGGATCATCTGAGGTCAGGAGTTTGAGACCAGCCTGGTCAATATGGTGAAACCCCTGCCTCTACTGAATAAAAAAAAAAAAAAAAAAAAATTAGCTGGGCATGTTGGTGTGCACCTGTAGTCCCAGCTACTCAGGAGGCTGAGGCAGGGGAATTGCTTGAACCTGGGAGGCAGAGGTTGCAGTGAGATGAGATCACACCACTGCACTCCAGCCTGGGTGGCAGAGCGGGACTCTGTCTAAAAAAAAAAAAAAGAAAAAAAACCAAAAATGAAATTAAGGGCAAAGCAGGCCATCCACAGATTCTCTTTGAAAGAATGACCACAAGCTATTTTTGTCTTTAAGTATTAATGTAATGATTCGAGAGAATAGACCATATAAACAAAAGCATGATAATGTCAAATTTTTACTTCTTTTCTAAAAATAGTATAATTCATATAAAATGCATTAGTTTTCTTTTGTGTATTCTATAAAAATTCTGTAATTGATATTTGAAATAAACTTTTCCAAATTATTTTAAAATCAACATACAGAAGGAGAAAATCTTAAAATTGAGTTATAGAAAAAATGTTAGCACATAGCACCTATAATTTCTCCTTCAGAAAACAGTTCCATGAGAATCTGGCAAAAAATAACAAACATATCAAAAGACATATGGAGCTGAGTTGTTCACTTAGCTGGACTATCAATATATTGAAGAAGAACTTTTAAGTATTGTACACAATGCCTGAGAAAACTTAAAGTTTTTTATTTTTAATTTATTCATGGTTAAAAAGCAAAAATCATAGCTTAAAAAAATCTTACCGTTGAAAAAAAGGACACACTTTTCTAATTTGTAACTTACTATTTACAGTTTTGCCACCACTTTACCTTTTGAAGCTTCTCCAAGATACTCTGATTTTTTAAAATTGCAGATTTACCAATTGAAATTCGCTTGTGGTTATAATTATGTCTACAAATGTATTAGGCTGCCCTTCTAGGCTGAAAATTATTCCCTGAAACTAGCACCAAAGCTAAAAAGAATAGCAATGAAGAGGTATTTGTTAAGAAAATAAACATAATTACAGATAATCGTTTTATAATCTATTATCTATTTTTTACTATTTGTTTGTTAGCAGTCTTTATTAAATCACATAGCCATTCTTTTCACAGTGTTCAGTGCTAGTAGAAGAGAAGACAATTTCGTGTATTGTTTTGTGCAGCTGAGTTCAGCCTAAGTGCAGAAAGAAACCCTGCGATGCACACTCTATGTTGCAGATACGGAAGTGTGGATCTTTGTTTCCTTGTGCCGTTCTTGATAAATGTTGGCCTCAGCAATAGTGCTGAGTGCTCTTACAGTTCTCAAAGGGTATTCACATTTATTCTCATTTATTCTTTACAACAAGACCAAGGCAGGTGAATTGTTCGCACAGGTTAAGTGACTTGCTCAAGGTTGCGCAATGAATTTATGATAAGTCGGGACATGAACCAAAACCTCTTAACCTTGTGCTTTCAAACAGAAAGCAGAGCTGAAAGTAATTTTTCTGTGGTCTTTTATAAAATGGGTATGCTGTGGCTTCTTCGAGGCCCTCGTTGCCTGATATATTTAGAGATATCTCAACAATTATCAGGAGTCAAAGTTTGATGTTCATTTCAGTATTTTTAAATTTACTCTATAATTGAAGGAACTGGTGTCCCTCACAAAAATATAAATGTGTTGACTTTTTTGTAAAAATGATGCAAGACTTTTGAATTATTCAAACTTTTTATACATTTTTAAAACAAAAATTTATTTTTAAAAAATTTCATTTCTGGCCGGGCATGGTGGCTCACATCTGTAATCCCAGCACTTTGGGAGGCTGAGGTGGGTGGATCACTTGCAGTCAGGAGTTTGAGACTATCGTGGCCAACATGGCGAAACCCTGTTTCTACTAAAAATACAAAAATTAACCAGGTGTGGTATGCGTGCCTATGGTCCTAGCAACTCCGGAGGCTGAAGCAGGATAATCACTTGAACCCACGAGGCAGAGGGTGCAGGGAGCCGAGATCATGCCACTGCACTCCAGCCTGGGCAACAGAACGAGAATATGTTTTCATAAATAAATAAATAAATAAATAAATAAAATAAAATATTTCTATAGAGATGAGCAATGTTTACAATAGGCTGATTAAACAAAATAATCAGTGGAATATTTTAGAATATTTGCATACAGTAACATTAACAATGCTTGGCTTTCCAAATGTGAGATAAGTATATAAGTACATCCACCGATTAGGGTGATCAGCTGGTCAGCACATCCTTCTTTGAACTTCATGTTATAACAAAACAAATGGGCTGTTGTCTAATGATGAAGAGCTATGTAGCATACAGTTTGCCCCGCCCTCCCTCCATTTTTTTCTTTCTCCTTCACTTCCATTTCTCTGTCCATCTTTCTATCTTACCTTTTATTTTCTGGTCTTTGTATATCTGTCTTGTTTTCTTCCCTTCTGCATTTCATTTTTTAAAACACTTATTGGTGGCCAGGCGTGGTGGCTCACACCTGTAATCCCAGGACTTTGGGAGGCTGAGGCGGGTGGATCATGAGGTCAGGAGATCGAGACCATCCTGGCTAACACGATGAAACCCCATCTCTATTAAAAATACAAAAAATTAGCTGGGCGTGGTGGCGGGCACCTGCAGTCCCAGCTACTCGGGAGGCTGAGGCAGGAGAATGGCGTAAACCCAGGAGGCGGAGCTTGCAGTGAGCTGCTATTGCACCACTGCACTCCAGCCCGGGCGACAGAGCAAGACTCCGTCTCAAAAAAACAAACAAAAAAAACAAAAAAAAACCACCTATTGGTAATACTCCAAATCCTAGCCAACTTGTTCAGTTTTACATTAAAGAAATGGTCTTAGCAAATCCCACATGGAAAGTGAGCATTCTGGTACCCTTAGGTTAGGTTAAGACAAGACATATATGTGTCTGTTTAGAAGATCCTTGTTACTTTTAAACAGTGTATTCTGAATCTACAGGAGGAAGATAACATATAGAATTTTCTGTAAGTCATTGACCATGAAACTATTTACATTTCTCAGAACTGTATTCAAAAGGATACCAATATGGAAAATGCACATCTATTAAAGCTTATGAATTACATTATGCAAATGCTTTAAATTCTGACTCTTTAAAAATACTTGATTTGTCATTGTCCACTAGACACATTCAAGTCTTCCTTAGTGATTGTGGCTTTATCTGTGCCTTCAGTGTTTCTAACAAGTTTTGCAATACATAATTTGAGATAATTATATATGCCTCAGAGATTATTGTTTTAGCTACATCATTGATTTTATCTTCTCCATATTGCTGATTGCAGTGGCTCACGCCTGTAATCCCAGCACTTTGGGAGACTGAGGCGGGCAGATCACGAGGTCAGGAGATATATTGAGACCATCCTGGCTAACACATCTCTACTAAAAATACAAAAAATTAGCTGGGCTGGTGGCTCACACCTGTAGTCCCAGCTACTCGGGAGGCTGAGGCAGGAGAATCGCTTGAACCCGGGAGGCAGAGGTTACAGTGAGCCGAGATCATGCCACTACACTCCAGCCTGGGCGTCAAAGCGAGACTCCATCTCAAAAAAATAAATTAATTTAAAAACATTTTTTAAAAATACATATATATGTATGTATAGCTTCACTTGATTATTTTTGTCTGATTTGTATGGTTCTAAACAACTTATTTTTAAATAATTACAAATTCATAGGAAGTTGAAAACAAAAAAATATACAGGGATGTCTCCTGTACCTTTCAGCTAGTTTCTTCCATGGTAACCCCTTCCATGACTATAGTACAATATCAAAATGAAGAAACTGACATTGGCACAACCCACAGAGCTTATTCTGATTTTACTTAAGTGCACTTATTTGTGTGCATGAACAGTTTTGTGCTATTTTATCACATATGTAGATTTGTGTAAAAACATCACAGTCAAGACACAGAACAGTTCCTATATCACAGGGTTCCCTGTTCTTCCCCATAGAGCCACCTCTTCCCCACTCCTTCCTTGCCTCCTGGCAACCACTAGTCTACTCTCTATTTTTGTGATTTTCTTATTACAAGGATGTTATATAAATGGAAGCATAAGTTATGTGAATTTTTGAGAGTGGCTTTTTTCACTCAGTATGATTTCCTTGAGATCCGTCCAAGTTGTAGATACCAATCTTCTCTCATTTTTATTGCTGAGTAGTATCCCATAGTAGTGATGTACCGTTCATTAAAGGGCATTGTTTAACCGTTCATTAAAGGGCATTTGGATTGTTTCTAGTTTCTGGCTATTATGAGTAAAGTGGCTATAGACACTCATGTACAGACTTTTTCATCAACATAAGTCTACCTTTAACTGGGATAAATGCCCAGAGTGTAATTGCTGGGTCGTGTGATGGTTGCATGTTTAGTTTTATAAGAAACTTCCCACTGTTTTCCTGAGTGGCTATGCCATTTTACATTCCCACCAGCCCTGGATGAATCTAGTGTCTCTGCATTCTCATCAGTGTTTGGTATTTTTTATCTTAACCAATCTGATAGGTATGTAGTGAGATCTTATTTTGGTTTGTGCATTTCCTTAATGGCAAATGATGTTAAACACCTTTTCATGTGCTTATCTGCCATCTGAAATGCTTCTTTATTTTGCTTATTTTTTAATTTGATTTTTTTAACTGTTGAATTTTGAGAGTTCTTTCTATATTCTAGATATAAGTCCTTTATCAGTATATACATGGTAATAGGGAATTCTTTGTTTCTCCCAGCTTTGTAGCATGTCCTTTTACCCTCTTTGCAGGGTCTTTTGCAGAGCAAAGCTTTTTAACACTAATGATGGGCAGTTAAATTTTATCTTAACAGCAACTAATATTATTAACTTTAGAAAATTTCACTTGATTACAATATATCCTTTAAATTTTGTCAAACTAATTCTTTTTTTTTTCTTTTTTTTTTTTTTTTTTGAGACAAAGTCTTGCTTTTGTCACTCAGGCTGGAGCACAATGGCACGATCTTGACTCCCTGCAACCTCTGCCTCCCGGGTTCAAGCGATTCTCCTGCCTCAGCCTCCCGAGCAACTGGGATCACAGGTGCCTGTCACCACACCTGGCTAATTCTGGCTAATTTTTGTATTTTTAGTAGAGAAGGGGTTTCACCATGTTGGCCAGCTGGTCTTGAACTCCTGACCTCAGGTGATCTGCCTGCCTTAGCCTCCCAAAGTGCTGGGATTACAGGCCTGAGCCACTGCTCCCGGCCTAACTAATGATTGTTTATTATAAAATATTTAAAAATAAAAAACAGTTAAAAAATTTAAACATCCTATAAATTCTGTAGCCCAAAATAACTATCATCAGTATTTTTTTTTTTTTTTTTTTTTTGAAACGGAGTTTCACTCTTGTTGCCCAGGCTGGAGTGCAATGGCACAATCCGTGATCTTGGCTCATTGCAACCACCACCTCCTGGTTCAAGAGATTCTCCTGCCTCAGCCTCCCGAGTAGCTGGGATTACAGGCATGCGCCACCATGCCCGGCTAATTTTGTATTTTCAGTAGAGACGGAGTTTCTCCATGTTGGTCAGGCTGGTCTTGAACTCCCAACCTTAGGTGATCTGCCCTCCTCGGCCTCCCAAAGTGTTGGGATTATAGGCATGAGCCACAGCGCCCGGCCATCGTCAGTATTTTGGAAATGCTCAATCTCTCTGTTATAGAAAAGAAACAGAGAGAAGTAATTTACAAAGATATTACTCCTTGAATTTTAAAAAGTATTAAATTCATTTTTATTCAAATGCAAAAGAAAGAAAACCTAAGTGAAAATATTTTGGTTCTCTCTTTTTTTTTTTGAGACGGAGTCTCTCTCTGTCACCCAGGCTGGAGTCTATTGGCGTGATCTCGGCTCACTGCAAGCTCCGTCTCCCAGGTTCAGGCCACTCTCCTGCCTCAGCCTCCCGAGTAGCTGGGACTACAGGCACCGCCACCACGCCCGGCTAATTTTTTGTATTTTTAGTAGAGACAGGGTTTCACCATGTTAGCCAGGATGCTCTCGATCTCCTGACCCCGTGACCCACCCGCCTCGGCCTCCCAAAGTGCTGGGATTACAGGCGTGAGCCACCGCGCCCGGCCCTGAAATTTTGGTTCTTGTGAGATACCTTTCAAAGAAAGAAAAAGGTTTTGAAAAACAAAACATTAAGGATTAAACTTATTATTTTTTAATTATAGGTTTCAACTTTGTTTATTAGCTCCAACCCATGAAGATAGTCAACCCTTTTATATATTCCCCTACTTATCTTTTTCCCAAATTTTAATTTTTATTTAACCAAAGTAAAGAGTGTAAAGTTAATAACACACTTTATCTTCCAACCATGGATATTCTGGGCCGCAACCACAATTCCCACAGTTGTGTTGGCTGGGTTTTCTTCTGGCAGCTCTGCCATTCATATTCTGTGTTGTGAAACTGCCTCTCCTATGACCCTCTCATGCACCAAATTTAGTCACTCTAGACAAAAATCAGTGACATTGCCTGTTTTTATGCATGGCCATTACTTGAAGAGTACCTGTACCCCTCTGCAGCTGGAGGCAGCATGGCCCTCTCTTCCATCTCAGCCTTTTCCAGACTTTAGATCCTCACAGTTATGTCACAGTGTGAAGCCAAGACTGTTTCATTTTGTACAACGGAGATATTTTAGTGTTTTCAATGTTATTTATTTATTTATTTACTTTTTTAGAGACGGAGTCATGCTCTGTCACCCAGGCTGGAGTGCAGTGGTGCGATCTCAGCTCACTGCAGTCTCTGCTTCCCAGGTTCCAGCGATACTCCTGCCTCAACCTCCCAAGTAGACTAGCTGGGATTAACAGGCACACACCACCATGCCCGACTAATTTTTGTATTGATGGGGTTTCACCGTGTTGGCCAGGCTGGTCTCGAACTCCTGACCACAGGTGATCCGCTCGCCTCACCCTCCCAAAGTGTTGGGATTACCAGCGTGAACCACCGTGCCCGGTCTCGATGGTATTTCTTAATTTTGGTAACCCAGCTCCCCGTCCCAGCCTTTCCCTACAGTCCTGTTGACCTTTAGTCTAGAACATGTGGCTTCTTATTCAGCAAGGGGTGGAGAGTATCAAAGAAAATAGGAGAGATAGGAAAGACGTAGACAGAGCAAAGCTCCCTTCAACTGCTGTGGCGAGAATCCAGAGCACAGAACAAGAAAGGAGAAAAATCCGTTGATATCTACCTTCTCAAGGCTAAAATCTCTGGGGTGAGGAAAAGTGGAGTCACAGTGAAACCACTAAGAAGGGTTTGATGAAAACAGTTTGGTGGCGAGGAGCTTTGCTTCCTGCCTGTTGGGGGCGTTGGCTGGGGAAAGTACCGTCCCCTAGTGAATCCTCCTCAGTCAGCACGCTGCCAGTCTGTATAGTGCCGGAGAGTGGTTAAAAAGGATAGGCAGCCTGGGCACCGTGGCTCAGGCCTGTAATCCCAGCACTTTGGGAGGTTGAGGCAGGTGGATCACTCGAGGTTAGGAGTTTGAGACCAGCCTGACCAACATGGAGAAGCCCCGTCTATACAAAAACACAAAAATGATCCGGGAGTGGTGGTAAGCGCCTGTCGTCCCAGGTACTCAGGGGTAGGGGGCTGAGGTAGGAGGATCACTTGAATCCACGAGAAGGGGGAGGTTGCAGTGAGCCGAGATCGCACCACTGCACTCCAGCCTGGGCGACAGAGTGAGACTCTGTCTTAAAAAAAAAAAAAACAAAAAGATAAATAGATAGATAGCAGATAAACCAGAAATAAGCTCTGCTCCACTAACCACTGCTCCTGTGGTGTCTAGTAAAGGCTGAAATTCCCTTATTTACTTCCAGAGCTCCTGGCCAAAAATGGTCCAGATAGCTGAGGGAGTCTGAGGCTGTTGGACTTGATAGGGAGGAAGACAGGGGGTCCCCACAGTGAGGGCAAAGTGACCTGCTCCACTGGGACAATGAGGATATCGTCCAAGGCGAGGACTTGGCAGCCTGATCAGGAGCTGAGGTGGAAGCCTGGTGGGTCCAAGGGGCAGACGGCTGAGATCTGATGAGCACAGACCTGGAGTGAGGCTGGCTGCAGCCTCTTCACCACATGCAGGGATCCACCCTGAACTGCTTGCTTTGTTTTGATCTTAGTGTCAACGCCTCCTGTGTTTCTCTATCAAGTAAAATGCTGCCTTTACAACGACTAAGACCTGTGTGTTTGTTTATAGTAAGAAAGCATCTATTAATTCCTATTTCCTTGGGAGTTTTCATCAAGAAGGTGTGTTGAACTTTTTCAAAGGCTTTGCCAACATGTTGAAGATAACTCATGTATTTCTTCTTAGAACTGTTAGTAAGTCATGAACGGTTTTGTTCATAGTGAGCCAATCTTGCATTCTTGTGATTCCCATTGCGCCATGGTGTACTATTCTCTAATTTTTTCTTATTTACATCAGTATCAGTTGCACTGCTTTGTAATTTTGTTATTCTTCTTATTTAGTATAAGTATTAATGTTACACTTGTTTCACAAAAAGTATTAGAAAAGCTTTCTTCATTTAAAATGTTCTTGAACAGCCTATAGAGTATTGAAACTCTTTGGGCCTTAAATATTTGGTAGAATTTTCCTGTGAAAGTGAGGGAAGAGAGAGACCCTCTCATATTGTTTTATATTGTTTTATATTGTTTTATATTCAGTGCCTGTTTTAAGAAAAAACAAGGAAGTGAAACCAAAGACGGGCTGTCTCCTGTTATGAGTGTGTTGTTTCTTTGTCTCCTTGAATCTCCCATAGTTTTTGCATCATAAAGGTGATTGCTGATGTTATTTGGTTCATTAATTTTCCTAAAAGTTATCTTCCGAGTGTGCATTATGGCTTTTAGCATTAAAATACGCCTTTCGCGGGAGCTTGCAGTGAGCCGAGATTATGCCACTGCACTCCAGCCTGGGCGGCAGGGCAAGACTTCGTCTCAAAAAAAAAAAAAAAAAAAAAAACCGCCTTTTGCTGGGCTCAGTGGCTCACGCCTGTAATCCCAGCACTTTGGGAGGTCGAGGTGGGTGGATCACTTGAGGTCAGGAGTTCGAGACCAGACTGGCCAACGTGGTGAAACCCCCTCTCTACTAAAAATACAAAAAGTAGCCAGGCCTGGTGGCAGGCGCCTGTAATCCCAGCTACTTGGGAGGCTGAGGCATGAGAATCGCTTGAACCCAGGAGGCGGAGGTTGCAGTGAGCCGAGATCGTACCACTATACTCCAGCCTGGGCAACAGAGTGAGATGTCATTTCAAAAAAAAAAACAAAAAAATGTGACTTTGTCATCACATGTAGTGTTTCTGTCTTGAATTCTACTTTATCTGATATCTGGATTACTTCTTTTATTTTCTGATTATTTCCATGTTCCTGGCATGCCTTTACCTATTCCTTTGTTTGTAACACTTTTGAATCACTGTGTTTTAGGTTGTCTCTTATATATAGCATAGAGTTGGGTTTTGTTCTATAAGGTAAATTGAAAATTGGCTTTCTTGGCTTTGAACCCATACCTCCGATGGTGTCCCTGCAATCCTGATAGCATCACCCTTGAAGTTACTGCAGAATTCTGAGTCTCCTGAACTTGGCACACAGGACCTGGGGACAGCAACACTACCTCATCATTGCCGCTTACTTCTTTCCTCTGTGTGCTACCTCTGAGCCATCTCTTGCTGTAAGGTAGGAAACAGCCCTGTAGCATTAAGCCCCTCCCCTGTGTTTGCCAAGGGAAACAGGCCGCCAACTCTGATATTTAGGCTCTTCCTACAAAGCGTGCCTCTTACCACAGAATTGGATGTTGAGGGTGGTGGGGCTGATATGCCTATGCCTGACTTCTCTATCTCTATCTCTTTCCTCCTCCTCCTCCCGCCTCCCTTAGGACAGAAAGTCATCAGGTTATGAGCTTTTCTTTCCCCAAATGCTGTCTTTTACTTAGCCTTGGGAAACAACTTTATAGTATATATTCATAGGAGAAAGAAAGAACTTCTTTAAATTTTCTGAAGAAACTCTGTGACGTAAATCCTCTAGGCATGAATTCTTTATACGTAAAATAATTTTAAAACTCCTTTTTTCATAAAACCTGGTTTGCAACTCAATTGCCCTGCTGCCAACTCAAGCAAAAATCTAATTTGAAAGTTAAAGCTGAAAAATGAACCTCATTGATGTACGGCCCAGGATCTGCTCTCTCTGTAAGTTCTGAAATACTTTCCTTCAACGGACAATGAGATTTGCTATTACTTGAAAATACATGTTAAAAAAACTTAAAATTATCTTCGTACTGAGGTAATTACAGTGAGTCGTGCGGTCTGTTGGTTTTGCAAGAACTAGTCAAATTATCTGCACACAAGTACGTCCTTTTTTACCTTGCCACAGTGTTTGAAATTCCCACTATTTTTATCATAGTTTTCAGGTAAAGGAATTGTTTCTGGAAAAAATTGTTAAAGGCCTCTTCTGGGACAACTTAATGTGAGTCAGCAATGCGATGTCGTGAATAATTGATGACCAGTAAATATCTTTGTATTTGCCACTAATTTGTACAGAAGAAGCAGGAATATGACCATCATTATATTTATTTCTAAGATGAAGAGATGATGTTGAGGCAGAGGCTTTGCTCTAAGGATGAAGAGTTGAGATTGATCATGTTAATCACATTGAACACCAAAATCAAAACTAAAACTTGTTATTGGAAATAAATGTGTCCTTGAAGCTTGAACTTGGCCTCTATGCCATAGTATTAGGTTGAATTCTGATGTCTGGTGTATGCATGACACCAGAGTGACCATGTGTTTCATAAGCAACGCTGATGGCCTTTAATAAACTCAGCACACATTTTTCCAGCCCTTAGTGACACTGCATGTAGAGATGCTAAGAGTTTAGCAGGAGAATCAGAAAAATCACCTTATCATCTCTACTTTTCGTTAAGTTGAAAAGCTCCATTTTATTCCTGAAATTTTCTATATTTCTTTTAATGTAGGAAAGTTTCAAAATCTGCATCAGTGAATCCATTAGCTATGCATATAATAAATATTAAAATTACATTTTTTTGCATGAGAATCAGAACTAAGGAGTTGTGGTTAATATTACTATATTTGTATAGCTTAAAGAAGTTCTCCTAAATGCTTAAGAGCAGATACTACCAGTGAAACAGCTGAAACGCCATTTGTTTTTGTGTTTGTGTGAGTTTAATGACCTGGTACTATTGTATTATATGTCACTAAGAAAACTCTTCCAATTATATTCAGTTATAGCCAGGATTGAAACTTCTTCAAGGTATTTTAATCTAAAAGAAACGTGGAGTATTAAGCACTATGTTTGTTTCTCTTCCTGCGTTTTGGAACTGCCATTCTAATTGTTCCTGGACCAAACTGAGGGTCGGGCTGCTATTTCTTGGCCTAATCATGAGAGGCAGATGAACTGGGGAGGAAACGAGTTTTTTTTTCTGTAGCCCCCAGTAAACTTGTTTGTGGAGTCCTGGGGAGTTTCTTCAGACCCACAATAAAACTTATTTAATCCTAAATGGGTCCTGTTAAGAATTCCTTGTTATGTTGTCATGCTTTAAGGCCCAGGAAAGGCCTAGGCAAAACTCTTGATGGGCTTTTGTTACCTCCCAGCCTTTGTCTAAGGGCGCTGGCTTGTAATATTTAACTTAATGACTTAGTCAGTACTGAAAGAGTTGTTAGTGAGTCCTGGCCTGCCACATATTGACTTAAAAGGTTTAATAACTCCTTCAGGTGCATGAAGTCTGTGTGCATGATTAGAAATTGCATAGCCAAGGGGAAGGAAGGGTGAGTTGTGTAAGCTCGTGAGTTGGTGTCACTTTTTTCTCTGACATGTCTCACTCATGTATAATGTTTGACGAATACTGACATTTACTGAAGCTATTTGTAAATGACTGTCTATAGTTTTATTCATTTATATATTTATTCTTATTAATATTTAACCACTTATTTTAACATAGCTATTAGAAATCAAGTTGATTGCCGGGCGCGGTGGCTCACGCCTGTAATCCCAGCACTTTGGGAGGCCCAGGCAGGCGGATCACGAGGTCAGGAGATCGAGACCATCCTGGCTAACACGGTGAAACCCCGTCTCTACTAAAAAAGCAAAAAATTAGCCGGGCGCGGTGGCAGCGCCTGTAGTCCCAGCTACTCGGGAGGCTGAGGCAGGAGAATGGCGGGAACCCGGGAGGCGGAGCTTGCAGTGAGCCGAGATCGCGCCACCGCACTCCAGCCTGGGCCACAGAGCGAGACTCCGTCTCGGAAAAAAAAAAAAAAAAAAGAAATCAAGTTGATTCTATCAGAATAAAAAAGAAAACATGATCAAAATATAGATATATAACCAGTTTTTGAGTAGCGCCTAAGCTACATTGTTGAGAATCAGTTCAATCAAGAAACAAACAAAATATGTCATTTTCCATCTCAATATCAAGAGTGAGATTTTTATTTTTATTTTTATTTATTTTTTTGAGACGGAGTCTCGTTCTGTCGCCCAGGCTGGAGTGCAGTGGCCGGATCTCAGCTCACTGCAAGCTCCGCCTCCCGGGTTCCGCCATTCTCCTGCCTCAGCCTCCCGAGTAGCTGGGACTGCAGGCGCCCGCCACCTCGCCCGGCTAATTTATTTTTGTATTTTTAGTAGAGACGGGGTTTCACCATGTTAGCCAGGATGGTCTCGATCTCCTGACCTTGTGATCCGCCTGCCTCAGCCTCCCAAAGTGCTGGGATTACAGGCGTGAGCCACTGCACCTGGCCTATTTTTAAAATACTTGAAGTTGTCTATAGTTCATGGATTTGTCTAGTGAAATATATCTTTTGGAAGGAGTTTAGGAAAATCTGCTGCTTTTATGTAGTATGGAATGACTGAGAGGTTAGTTGATCATGTCTGCCTGTTCAGTTTTCAGCCACAACTTTGTAACTAGATCGAGACTATTTAGACATATTTTTTTAAACATCAAAATTTGTGAGTTCAGGCAAACGTTGTATTTTTTCATATTAAAAAATTTAAGTTAAGATCGGTGTGTTAATTTGTCAATAAATTTTAGAGTTGACTAAATTATATTTAAGAGTTCTGAGGTATGAATTTATTTTTAAATTTTTATTATTGTTTTAAATTGTATTTTATTTTTGAGATGGAGTCTCTCTCTGTCACCTAGGTTGGAATGGTGCGATCTGGGCTCACTGCCACTTCTGCCTCCCTGGTTCAAGTGATTCTTGTGCCTCAGCCTCCAAAGTAGCTGGGATTACAGGCACGTGCAACCATGCCCAGCTAATTTTTGCATTTTTAGTAAAATCAGGGTTTCACCATGTTGGCCAGGCTGGTCTTGAACTCCTGGCCTCAAGTGATCCACCCACCTTGGCCTCCCAAAGTTCTGGGATTACAGGCATGAGCCACTGCACCCAGCAGTGGCTTTTAAACTTTAGATTCAGGAAGTATATGTGCAGATTTGTTATATGATACATTGTGTGATGCTGAGGTTTGGGCTTCTAACGATCCTGTCACTCAAGCAGAGAATGTAGTACCCCATAGGTAGTTTTTCAACCCTTCCCTTCCTCCCTTCTTTTCCCCTTTTGACATTCCCGCTGTCTATTGTTTTCATCTTTGTGTCTGTGTATATCCAATGTTTAGCTCCCACTTACAAGCGAGAACACGTAGTATTTGGTTTTCTGTGTGTGTTGATTTGCTTAGGATAATGGCCTCTAGATGCATCCATGTTGCTGCAAAGGACATGATTTCATTCTTTTTTATGGCTGTGTTGTAGTCCATGTTGTACTACTGCATTTTCTTTAGCCATTCCACCATTGATGGGCACGTAGGTTGATTCTGTATGTTGATTCCGTGTCTTTGCCATTGTAAATAGTGCTGCTATGAACATATAAGTGCAGGTGTCTTTTTGGTGAAACAATTTCTTTTCCTTTGTGCAGATACCCAGTAATGGGGTTGCTGAGCTGAATGGTAGTTCCATTTTTAATTCTTTGAGAAATCTCCACATGACTTTGCACAGTGGTTGAACTAATTTGCATTCCCACTAACAGCGTATAAACATTTCCTTTTTTCTGCAGCCTCACCTTTAATAATGATCATTCTGACGGGTGTGAGATGGTATCTCGTTGTGGTTTTGATTTGCATCTCTCTGATAAATTAGTGATGTTGAGCATTTTCTCATACGTTTGTTGGCTGCTTGTATGTCTTCTTTTAAACATCTGTTCATGTCTCTTGCCCACTTTTTCATTCTTTCTTTTTAATGTGTCGTAGTCCGTGTTGTATATGTACTACATGTTTGTTATCCAATCCACCATTGATGGGTACCTGCGTTAATTCCATGTCTTTGCTCTTCTAAATGGTGCTTCAGTGAACATAAGAGTATGGGTGTCTTTTTGGTAGAAGACTTTGTTTGTTGTTTGGGGTTATTTTTTTACTTAAGTTCTATATAGATTCTGGATATTAGTCATTCGTTGGATGCATAGTTTGCAAATATTCCAACCCCTTTCTGTACGTTGTTTACTCTGTTGATAGTTTCTTTTGTTGTGTAGAATCTTTTTAATTAGATCCCGTTTGTCAGTTTTTGTTTGTGTGGCATTTGCTTTTGAGGACTTAGTCGTAAATTCTTTGCCTAGGCCAATGTCTAAAAGTATTTCCTAGGTGTTCTTTTAGGAATTTTATAGTTTGAAGTCTCAAATTTAAGTCTTTAATCCATCTTGGTTATTTTTTTTGTATAGTGTGAGAGGTAAGGGTCCAGTTTCATTCTTCTGTTTATACTTAGCCAGTTTTACAAGCACCATTTTTTTGGACAGAGTATTTTTTCTTCCATTGCTTATTTTTGTTGACTTTGTCGAATATAATCGGTTGTAGGTGTGTGTCTTTATTTCGTGAGTCTCTATTCTGTTCCATTGATCTATGTGTCTATTTTTGTTTTTTTTTTTGTTTGTTTTTGTTTTTTGTTTTTTGTTTTTTGAGACGGAGTCTGGCTCTGTCGCCCGGGCTGGAGTGCAGTGGCCGGATCTCAGCTCACTGCAAGCTCCGCCCTCCGGGTTTACGCCATTCTCCTGCCTCACCGTAACCTTGTAGAATAGTTTGAACTTAGATAATATGCTGCTTCTTGCTTTATTCTTTTTGCTTAGGAGTGCCTTGGCTATTTGGGCTCTATTTTGGTTCCATATTAATTCTAGAAAATATGCTTCTAATTCTGTGAAAAATGATGTTGGTAATTTGACAGGAATAATGTTGAATGTGTAGATTGTTTTAGGAAGTATAGTCATCTTAACAATATTGATTCTTCCAAAGCATGAGCATGGAATGCTTTTCCATTTGATGGTGTCATCTGTGATTTCTTTCAGCAGTGTTTTATGGATCTTCTTATAGAGATCTTTTACTTCCTTGGTTAGACGTCTGCTTAAGTATTTTATTATTTTTTGGTGTGCATTTTAAAGGGGACTGCATTCTTCATTTGGTACTCAGCTTGGACATTATTGGTGTACAGAAATGTTATTGATTTTTGTATCCTGAGATTTTGCTGAAGTCGTTTATCAGGTAATAAGAGTCTTTTGGCAAAATCTTTAGGGTTTCCTATGTATCAAATCATATCATCAGCAAAGAGAGATAATTTGGCTTCCCATTTTTCTAATTGGATGCCTTTTTTTTTTGTCTTGTCTGATTACTTTTGCTAGGACTTCCAATACTAAGTTGAATGGGAATGGTAAGAGCAGACATCTTTTCATATTGCAGTTCTTAAGGGAAATGCTTCTTACTTTTGCCTGTTCAGTATGATGTTGGCTGTGGGTTTGTCATAGATACCTCTTATTATTCTGAGGTATGTTTCTTCAGTGCCTAGGTTTTTGAGGATTTTTATCATAAAGGGATGTTGGATTTTATCAAATACTTTTCCTACATCTATTGAGATGATCATATGGTTTTTGTTTTTAATTGTATTTATGTGGTGAATCACATTTATTGATTTCTATATGTTGAACCATCCTTTTATTCTGTGAATAAAGACCACTTGAGCATGATGAATTAAATTTTTGATGTGCTACTGGATTTGGTTCACTAGTAATTTATTGAGGATTTTTACATCTATGGTCATCAGGAATGTAGACTTGTAGTTTTCTTTTTTGTTATGTCCTTGTCATATTTTGGTATGCGGATAATACTGGTTTCATTCAGAGTTAGGGAGGAGTAGGCCAGGCATGGTGGCTCATGCCTGTAATCACAGCACTTTGGGAGGCCGAGGTGGGTGGATCACCTGAGGTCAGGGGTTCAAGACCAGCCTGGCCAACGTGGTGAAACCCTGTCTCTACTAAAAAATACAAAAATTAGCCAGGTGTGATCGCAGGCACCTGTAATGCCAGCTACTTGGGAGGCTGAGGCAG
Organism: Macaca fascicularis; assembly: GCF_037993035.2. Taxonomy (NCBI): domain Eukaryota; kingdom Metazoa; phylum Chordata; class Mammalia; order Primates; family Cercopithecidae; genus Macaca; species Macaca fascicularis. The sequence goes on along the minus strand of NC_088391.1, from coordinate 3,768,571 downwards.
TAGAATTGCTTGAACCCAGGAGGCGGAGATTGCAGTGAGCCAAGATCGCGCCATTGCACTCCAGCCTGGGCGACAAGAGCAAAACTCTGTCTCAGAACAAAACAAAACAAAAAACAAAAAAACAAAACAGAGTTAGGGAGGAGTCACACCTCCTCAATTTTTTGAATAGTTTCAGTAGGATTGGTAGTAGCTCTTCTTTGTACATCTGGTAGAATTCAGCTGTATCTAGTCTAGGACTTTTTGTGGATAGTAGACTTTTTACTAATGATTCAGTTTCATTACTCATTATTGGTCTGTTCAGGATTTTGGTTTTTTCCTTGTTCAGTCTTCGCAGGTTGTGTGTTTCCAGGAATTTAACCTTTTCCTCTAGAATTTCTAGTTTGTATGCAGGTATATAGTTATAGCAATCTCTGGGGATTTTCATATTTCTGTGGGATCAGTTGTGATGTCATCTTTTAAATTTCCGATTGTGCTTATTGGTTCTTTCTCTCTTTTCTTTGTTAATCTAGCTAGTGGTCTGTCAACCTTGTTTATCCTTTCAGATAACCAGCTTTTCATGTTGATCCTTTGTATGGTTTTTTTAGGTCACAATTTCACTTAATTCTGCTGATTTTAGTTAGTTCTTTTCTTTTTAGTTCCTTTAGGTGCAAGTTTAGGTTGTTAATTCTAATCTATCTTATACATGTAGGCATTTAGCATTGTACATTTTCCCTTAAACACTGCTTTTGCCACATCTCAGAGGTTTTGGTATGCTGTATGTGTTGGTCCATTTAGCACTTCTATAAAGGAATACCTGAGATTGAGTAATTTATAACGAAAAAAGGTTATTAGGCTCATGGTTCCACAGGCTGTACACGAAGAATAGTGCTGGCATCTGCTTCTGATGAAGGTCTCAGGAAGCTTTCAGTCCTGATGGAAGGCGAAAGGGCGCCAGGGTCTCACATAGTGAGAACAGGAGCAAGAGAAGGGAGAGGTTTCCGGCTCCTTTACACAACCAGCTCGTGCACGAACTAACTGGACGAGAACTCACTCATCACCAAAGGGATGGTGCTAAGCCAGTCATGAGGAACCCACCCCTGAGATCAACACCTCCCACTAAGCCCCGTCTCCAACATTGGGGATTACATTTCAACATGAGATCTGAAGGGGACACACATTCAAAACCGTATCATTTTGTCTCCATTTTCATTTGTTTCAAAGAATTTTTTGATTCTTGCCTTAATTTCGTGTTTACCCAAAAGTCATCCAGGAGCAAGTTATTTAGTTGCTATGTCTTCATTTGGCTTGAAGGTTCCTCTTGGTATTGATTTATATGTTTATTCTATGAACATATATATATATATATTTTTTTTGAGATGGAGTCTCCCTCTGTCGCCCAGGCTGGAGTGCAGTGGCCGGATCCCAGCTCACTACAAGCTCCTCCTTCCGGGTTTACGCCATTCTCCTGACTCAGCCTCCTGAGTAGCTGAGACCACAGGCGCCTGCTACCTCGCCCGGCTAGTTTTTTGTATTTTTTAGTAGAGACGGGGTTTCACCGTGTTAGCCAGGATGGTCTTGATCTCCTGACCTCGTGATCCGCCCATCTCGGCCTCCCAAAGTGCTGGGATTACAGGCTTGAGCCACCGCGCCCGGCCTATGAACATATTTCTAAGGTAATCTATAAATGCACTGGATGATATAAGGATTTGGGGTAATAACCATTTATTTTTGATGCCCAATTGATATCATTTGTATTTTTGTCCTCTGCAAATCTCATGCTGAACTGTGATCCCCAGTGTTGGAGGTGGGGCCTAGCAAGAGGCATTTGAGTCATGGGGGTGGATCTTCCATGAATGACTTGGTGTCCGCCGTGCAGTAATGAGTTCACATGAGAGCTGATCATTTAAAAGACCCTGGGACCTCCTCCTCTCGCCTTTGCTCACTTTCTCTTGCTGCTTTTGAGCATGTGACATGCTGGCTCCCCCTTTGCCTTCCACCATGATTGGAAGCTTTCTGAAGTCTCACCAGAAGTCAAGCAGTTGCTGGTGCTATGCTTTACAGGCTGCAGAACTGTGAAACAAATAAACTTCTTTTCTTTATAAATTACCCAGCCTCAGGTATTCCTTCATAGCAATGAAAAATAGACTAACACGCCAATTATTTAGAAAAAAAAATAATGTGATGGTAAGAGGTAACATTTACTGGATTCTTACTTATTGCCAGGTTCTGGGATGCTAAGTTTTTTTTTGTTTGTTTTTTGTTTTTGTTTTGTTTTTTTGAGACGGAGTCTTGCTCTGTCACCCAGGCTTGAGTGCAGTGGCACAATCTCAGCTCACTGCAAGCTCCGCCTCCCGGGTTCACGCCATTCTTCTGCCTCAGCCTCCTGAGTAGCTGGGACTACAGGCATCCGCCACCACGCCCGGCTAGTTTTTTGTATTTTTAGTAGAGACGGGGTTTCACCGTGTTAGCCAGGATGGTCTCAATCTCCTGACTTCGTGATCCACCCGCCTCAGCCTCCCAAAGTGCTGGGATTACAGGCATGAGCCACCACGGCTGGCCAGTAAGTTCTTTATATGTATTAATTCATGTGATCTTGGAAATGTCTTCTGAGGTAAACATTACAGTCATCCATAATTTGTAACTGAGAAAACTGGGACTTAACAAGGTTCAAGTGACCTGCTAAACATCATGAAAACAACAAATGAAGCAGTTGAGCAACTGGAACCTAAAGTCATACCACTTTAAAAACACACATGCTTAAGCACTGGTCTTCTTGACTTTCTTTTCCATTGATCAGCCACAGTGAACTGAAATGCTCATGAAAATGAAAACCCGATCCTGTGATTTCACTGTTGCCTTTCAAAGGCTTTCCATTTCCCTTGAAATCCATGTTTCTTAACATGCTTCACAAGCCCTTCTTGGGAGCTGCCTCTGCTGCCTCTCCAGCCTTTCTGAATGCACTCTTCTCCTCATCCTATCCTTCTGGCTATGCTGTATGTTTAGTTATTCCAAACTTTTCCCTCCTGATATGATTTGGATCTGTGTCCCTGCCAAGCCCCATATTGAAATGTAATCCTCACTGAAATGTAATGCAGGTAGGGCTTGGTGGGAGCTGTTTGGATCATTGGAGCGGATCTCTCATGAATGGCCTCACACCATCCCCTTGGTGATGAGTGAGCTCATGTGAGATCTAGTTCTAGTTGTTTAAAAGTGTGTGGCACCTCCCGCTCTCTCTTACTCTGGCTCCCACCTGTTCACCCTTTATCTTCCTGCATGATTGTAAGTTTCCTAAGGCCTCCAAAGAAGCAGGTGCTAGTGCTATCCTTCCAGTACAGCCTGAGGAACCATGAGCCAATTAAACCTCTTCTTTTCTTTATACGTTACCCAGTTGCAGGTATTTCTTTATAGCAATGAAAGAACTGCCAACTATACACCTCCCTTTTCCTAGAGTGCTCCCCAACCTGCCATCCTTCTTTTTACTCTTCCCTTGGCTAGCTTCTATTCACCTAACCAGTTTCAGCTAAAAATTATTTGCTCTCAGTTCCTTTATGATATCTAGAATTGACATGTTACAGGTTCACACAACACTTGCAATACCTTTTCACTATATATATGTGTCTGTGTGTGTATACATGAATTTGTATATGTATGTATTACAGTTATTAGGCTTGTTTGATAATTGTGTTCTTCACTATACTGAAAGTTCATATTAGGTGAGGCCAGTGTTTATCTTGTTACCACTGCTTTCTGCATGCTTATTGTGGTACCAGGCTATAGAAATACAACTGGTTCATGCATAGCATGGATTTGAAGTGCCCAGATCCACATATATGTAAATTTTCTTACAGTTCTTCCACACCTGAGACAGCAACATCAACTCTTCCCCTTTCTCCTCCTCCTCAGCCTACTCAGTGCAGACAACAAGCATGATGGCCTTTATGGTGATTCACTTTGACTTAATGGTGAATATATTTTCTCCTCCTTATGATTTTCTTGATTACATTTTCTTTTCTCCAGCTTACTTTATTGTAGCAACATAGTATATAATACATATAACATAAAAAGAAGTGTTCATTGACTGTTTATGTTATCAGTAATGTTAAGTTTTGCGGGAATGAAAAGTTTTATTTTTTATTGTGTGGGGAGGTAATGCCACTAACCCCTGCATTGTTCAAGATTCAAGGGTCAGCTGTGTCTCTTGGATGGTTTAATCATATAGACTTATTATTGCTAATCAGTGATAACTATACAGGTGAGTATGAGGACTACATATGACAAATAAATTTGAATCTCACCATAAAGCTACTATAAATAAGATTAAGTTCCATCCAATAATAACAGACCAATTATGGATGCCAGATTAAATATTTGTTAAATGAATTTCTAGACATATGAGTAGTTAAACATAATCAACTCGTACATAAATTTTTCCTAGGCTAAATGGTGATGATAATAAATATCCTGATTCTTCATAGGGCTGAGAGGAAGATAAAATGAGAGAAAAGATGTAAAAACACAATTAAAATGCTTGAAAAATAAAGACAATATATATGGGAAAAATACAGAGTCATACATAAACATAAGTATTTATCCAATAAATACATGATAAGTATCTGCTATAGGAATTGCCATTTGAAATAAATCTGAAGAATCTTCATTTACTTATTGAAGTCTACATTTTTGTTGGTTCAGCATCTTATCTATCTCACTGTCTATCTTTAGAGTGTTCATTTGGAATATTACATCTTGTGTTTTAATTTGAATTACGTTACTAGTTTCTTCACAATGATGTTGTCAAATAATCTTTAGAGGCATTAGCATCTCTTAAAACTAGATGAGGCTGGGAGAGGTGGCTCATGCCTGTAATCCTAGCACTACGGTAGGCCAAAGAGGGAGGATCACTTGAGCCCCAGAGTTTCAGACCAGCCTGGGCAAGATGATGAGATACCATTTCTATAAAAAAAATTTTAAAACTAGCTGGGCATGGCAGTGCATGCCTATAGTCCCTGCTATTCAGGAGGTTGAGGCAAGAGGATCCCATGAGCCCAGGAATTCAAGGCACCAGTGAGCTATGATCATGCTGTTGCACTCAAGCCTAGGCAACAAAGTGAGACCCATCTTTTTTTTTTTTTTTTTTTTTAAGAAAACTAGAAGTTTAGGATTTTTAAAATTCTCATTTTCAGCTTATGCATGTTATTGTTTCTAAAGTGCATCTCCTATAGACAGCATATCATTGAATTTTAAAAATCCATTTAACCAAATTATGTCTTTTGATTAGGGAGGGCAATCCATCTATAAAGTTATTACTGCTAGGGAAGGACTTACTACTGCCATTTTGTTAATTGTTTTTTGTATCATACCTTTTTAAACATTTATTTTTGACTTTTTAAAATGTTTTTTAGAGACAGGGTCTCACTATCTTGCCCAGGCTAGACTTCAGTAGTGGCTATTCACAGGTGTGGCTGTGCTCAAGTAATAATCCCGCCTCAGCCTCACCAGTAGCTGGGATCTCTTTAGCATTTTTTCTTGGGCAGGTCTAATGTTAAGAAACTCCCTTAGCTTTGACTTGTCAGGGAAAGTCTTAATTTTTCGTTATTTTTGAGGTACAGTCTTGTTGTGTATAATACTTTTAGTTGGCCACTTTTTTGGCAATGAATATTTCATCCAAGTGCTGGAAAGTTCATAAATATGTGGACATTAATCAACACAGTCCTAAACAACAATGGGTCAAACAAGAAATCACAAGGGAAATTAGAGAATATCTTGAGGCAAAAACAAGAGAACAACATACCAAAACTTATGGAATGAAGCCAAAGCAATGCTAAGAGGAAAGTTAGAGCTTTAAATGCTTACATTAAAAGAGAAGGATGATCTCAAAACAACAGTCTAACTTTATATATTAAGGAACTTAAAAAGAAGAAAAAAATGAAACCAAAGCTAGAATAGGAAGGAAATAATAAAAATTAGAGATAAATGAAATTAAGAATAGAAAAACAGTAGAGAAAATTAATAAAAGCAAGTCAGTTCTTAAAAAGAATCAACAAAATTGACAAACTTCTTCTTAGATTAAGGAATAAGAGAAGATTCAGCCGGGCGCAGTGGCTCACACCCGTAATCCCAGCACTTTGGGAGGCCGAGGCAGGCGGATCATAAGGTCAGGAGATTGAGACCATCCTGACTAACATGGTGAAACCCTCTCTACTAAAAATACAAAAAATTAGCTGGGCCTGGTGGCTTAGAAAGGTATTAAATAGGTTTCTAAATAGTTGTCTGTCATCCTGTAGTGCTTTCTTCTACAACAATGGAATCATCTAAATATAATTTTTCTTCATTCTGCAGATGTCACTGTTTTACTTTTTTTTTTTTTTTTTTTTTTTTTTTTTTTTTTTTTTGAGTCTGCAACTGCTCAGGGTGGATTTGTGCTTCTGGATCCTCTATTGCGGGCTGTATTTATTATACCAAAAAATAATTGAGCACTGGTGGGAGTGGAATAGTGAGTCATTTAAGACAAGTTAATTCATCTGTAAATCTTGTGTGAATCACAATCTGTGTTTGAATGAAGTATGGACTGCTTTTAACTTTCCTTCTGGTATTACTTACTTTAAAGAATCTGATATACAACAATTGGACTCACAAAAAGGAATATAGGAGAAAGAATATTCACTCCTTTAAAGCAGTTTTCACTTCACAGAATTTAGAGTTTTCCATAATACAACTGCCATCAGCACCTCTGTGCTTTCCAGACAATTGATTTCCAGGCATCAAGTCTAGAGGACAAAGAATGGAGCTAAGTGTGAAGATCACCAACTGATGATGAATTTGAAATAAAGAAAGTATCCCCTGAAATGCTAATGGAATTCAACAGAAGGATTAGTCTTGTTACGACTGCAAAATTATAAGTCTGGAGGGGTGTGGGAGAGGAGAGGAAGGATACATAGGGAACCTAAAACTATTCTGCTTTTAGCTAAACATCTCCAACATTTTAAGATGTAAACAATAAAACTTACATTTTCATTATTTTGTTTCTTTTTCCAAACCATGTGCCTGAAGGATCAGGCAGGAGCTCTTTTTCTGTTAATTTGGAGCTCTCAAATGTGGTCTCAATATAATGTGTCACTTTATAATTCTTCCTTTACACAAGCCTTCCACAATCTAACAAAACTTGCGTGTTTATGGTTTTACAACCTCAGCCCAGATTTTTTTTGGTCATAATTTTCTACACTTTGCTCCCTTCATCTAGCATGTCTTCCTACATGTCTTCCTTCCTTACAGGTGCAGACCCTTCCTCAGTTTACACTTCCTTCCTTTACCCTGAAAGCCTTCCCATTTTAACCTTTGCCATAGGTAGTTTGCTCAAACTGAAACTTTCAATCAGGTCTAGAGGGCAAAGAAATGAAGCTTATTTTCTATACCACTGATGTGGCATTATCGTACACTGTCTCACTGGGCTACTAATCTCCTGAAATGTCGTATCTTTTCTTGACTGTATTCAAGTTTCTTCCAGGTAAGGAACGTGCTTTACATGTCTTATATTTTCCATGCTACATGTTTTCCTCCAGAATAAGTGCTTAATGGATTCTTACTTGATTGAAGCTTACAGCGTTTCCTATTTAAAATATACAACTGTTATACATGTTTTATCATATTCTACACTAATTTCTTATTATTCTTTTATTTGCTCATTTATTCAACAAGCGTTACGAGCACCACTGTATGGCACACAGTGAGTAAACTGTGATAAAAGACAAATACTTTAAAATAGTGGCTCTCCAATTTTTGAGTTCATCAGAATTACTTAGAGGGCTCGTTAAAAAGGATTACTGGGTCCGCTTCAAAATGTCTGATTTATGATGTCTGGAGCGAGGCCCCTGAATCACATTTCTAACAAATTCCCAGGAGATGCTGATGCTGCTGATCTGGGGACCACGTCGTGTGAACCACTGCTTTCATTCTGACTTTATGTTAGATGTGCGTTCTCTGTTACTAGATCGCTTTCACTCATTTTCCTTAATGAACTATAAACTGCTAGGCCCAGTCATTAGGGACTTTTCCACACAGCTCATATTCTCCCATAACCACTGTGATGGTCTCCTCAACTGTGTTCCACCAAGCAACCTTCCGGTTCAAGCCATCTGCTTTTTGGACTTAATGCTTTTCAGGATATAGGGGCCCTCGCCTTCCCCGTACTTCTCTCTAGCAAGTCCTGTTATTCTATTGCTTGATATCTAAGTTCAAGACCTCACTCTTCCTGGAAAACTTCCTTATTAGATCATAGTGCTATTTTATTCATCATTCATTCCTTCCTTCATGCATTTATTCATTCAGTGTGTCAGCCAAAAAGCATGTATTGGACACCTACCATGTTCTGGATGAGGAAACATCATTGTGTGAAAGCAAGTCTGACATTAATTTAATGATGAATATTTCAATCATGACTGTTCTCATTTAACTTTAAAATTTTTCTGTATTTTAAGATTGTCAATATTCGATTTTTTGAAAACCTGTCTGAAAGACTGTGCTTCAATGGGAGAAATTAGTCATTTATGGTAACTATACTTGGTGTGTCTCCATCTAATTTTATGTCATTTAATGCACTATTCTCTGTAACATTTTATTTATTTTGTGTAATTTTAGGTAAAATTTTAAGATAACTTTGCAAGAGTTAAAATCATTCACTTTAAATCCTTCCCCAAACACTGTTAACATTATTAAGAAAATTTTGTGTGACAACGCCTTAGAAAGTCTTACCAATGAAACTTCTTGCTATAAAAATAGTAGCATAATGTGCTAATTTGGAGCATTCAGTTTGAACTCATGACCTTAAAAGATGTCTTCATTGAAATCTCCAAAAATCACCAATATCGGCAGCAGCACTTTTACTGACTGTCAATCTGTATATACATCCCAGCACACTGAGTAATGCAAATAATCATGGAAAACATACTCAAGATAGTACTAGTCATCATATATAATAAGATTTAAAAAAATAAAAGTGTAGTTTTCCTGAAGTATTTAAGTGATTTTTCCTGAAAGAAATTTGTTAATAATAGAATTTTCCTCTATTTATAAAGTAAAACATGACAGATTTTTTAAAAAAAATAAATATATAAAATAGACACTAAAAAGTTATATTCCGGGCCAGGTGTGGTGGCTCACCCCTGTAATCCAAGCACTTTGGGAAGCCGAGGTGGGTGGATCACGAGGTCAGGAGATCAAGACCATCCTGGCCAACAAGGTGAAACCCCGTCTCTACTAACAATACAAAAAATTAGCCAGGCATGGTGGCACACGCCTGTAGTCCCAGCTACTCGGGAGGCTGAGGCAGGAGAATGCATGAACCCAGGAGGCGGAGCTTGCAGTGAGCTGAGATCACACCACTGCACTCCAATCTGGGCAACAGAGCGAGACTCCAGCTCAAAAAAAAAAAAAAAAAAAAAAAAAGGTAATATATTCCTGGGATTCTGTTTACTTCTTATCTTTCAAGAAAGAGATTTTGGGTACCAGTGTCTTAGGTACATCTCAGTAGTGTAGAAACAGAACATCTGACCTTAGAACACCTTAAAAAGTAAATCAAAAATAAAAATTCTGAATAGTAGAGTGTTTTGCAACATCCAAGTATATATACAAGAATGTAAGGACAAATACCTCTTTATCTCAGGTACGCCTTATTGACCAAGAACGTGAAAGCTGCCATTGAACAATACACTTTGGGCTGATGGGAGATTTCAGAAATGTTACGGGGAGTGATAGACTGATTGAGGATAATAATAGGGGCTTAGAGAACTAATCATCCCCCAGGTTCCAATTAGAGATATAATTGGATATTGTGGGAAGTTACGTTCAGCTCATGATAAGATTCCACGTTTCTACATGCTTTTCTTAATTTAGACAACTTTTTTTCATAAAAATCTAATATGTTTGGGAACTCATATATTATTTTGTGATTTGTTCTCATCTTACTCTAGTCACATGTTGCAAAATTTTCTTCTGATATACTCTTCTGAAGTGGATTGATGGATATATTAGAATTTATTATACTATTTGCTTTATTCTTTCTTTCTTCTGAAGTATATCACCAGATACAATGTATGAGCCTGAATTAGTTGCTGATATTTACTTATTTATTTATTTGAGACAGAGCGTAGCTCTGTCACCCAGGCTGTATAGTGCAATGGTGCAATCTCAGCTCACTGCAACCTCTGCCTCCCGGGTTCAAGTGATTCTCCTGCCTCGGCCCCCCGTGTAGCTGGGATTACAGGTGCACGCCACCACACCCGGCTAATTTTTGTATTTTTTGGTAGAGACTGGGTTTCACCATGTTGGTCAGGCTGGTCCTGAACTGCTGACCTCGTGATGTGATTCTGCTTGCTTCAACCTCCCAAAGTCCTGGGATTACAGGTGTGAACCACTGTGTCCAGCCACTAGTTGCTGATTTTGAGCAAGAAAATCATGAACATAAATGGAGAAAGATGGATGTTGTCAAATGAAAAAAGACAGTATAAAATGCTACATATGGTATAATCTCATTTTGTTTAAAAAATTACATATAATACATATTTAACTTATATGTGTAAATTATATGTAGTATATATACATTTTATAAATGTATATACATTCATTATATGTATGAATAGAAAAAGATGAAATAATAGACATAAAAGTCTAATTTCTGAGTGTTGGAATTTAATTTTTATTTTTCTCAAAGGCATTTCTAAGTCAAAAATAGTTTTTTACTAAGATAATTTTTAAATAGTAAGTCAATTTTATGTTATAAAATAAAACATGACAGATATTTTTAAGAAGAAATATATGAAATAGACACTAAAAAGTAATATTAGGTATGAAGGTCAATAATTTGCAAAAGTATAATTCAGAAAAAGTTATAATAATTCTGAACTTGTAACCCAATTACATAGCTTTAAATACAGAAAGTGAAAATTGAGAGACTTGAAAAGAGCTACAAATATACCTAGTGGGAGATGTTAACACATCTATTGAATTAATTGATGTATCTCTTTAAGTAATTAATTTATGAAGAGACCAACAAAATTTGAACAGCAAAACTAATGTGCTTTGATTGACCTAATAAAAGTATATAAAATCTTTCAATTAATGATTAGAAAATATGCCCTTTTTGAAACGTGCATTAAACGCTTAGGAAAATTAGCCACTTACTTGTTTTTTTGTTTTGAGACAAGGTCTCGCTCTGTCACTCAGGCTGGACTGCAGTGGTGTGATGTCAGCTCACTGCAACCTCTGCCTCCTGGAGTTCAAGCGATTCTCATGACTCAGCCTCTGGAGTAGCTGGGACCACAGGTGCTCACCACCACACCCAGCTAATTTTTCTGTTTTTAGTAGAGACGGAGTTTCTCCATGTTGGCTAGGCTGGTCTAGAACTCCTGGCCTCAAGTGATCCGCACGCCTTGGCCTCCCAAAGTGCTGGGATTACAGGTGTCAGCCACCACACCTAGCCACGAGAAAAGATAGTTTCCAAGCCTTTCTAAGAAGTAGTGTCAAACTAATCATGCTCTCTTACAATAGTGCTATTAAGTTAGAAATGAGAGAACAAGACAGCGAAATCCTACTTGTAATCTTCAAAAAAATAGAAATTAGAAAATCTGTACTAAAGTGTCTTTTCACACCCCTTACCCACCTTATTAAACAAATGTTGGAGAAGAGTATTTCAAGGGAAATTTATAGTTTTAAATGCTTATAAAAGAGGAAATAACTGCCAATGAAGCTAAGTGTGCAGTTTAAGAAATTAGGGAAGAATAAAGTAGAAGAAATGAAATAATACAAGTACAAGCAGAAATGAATGAAACGAACTCAAAGAATTAATTACAGAGAATTAGCAAAACCAGAACTTGGTTCTTTGCCAGATAAAAAGTATGAACTCTTGGCAAGATTGCAGAGGAAGAAAATAGAAAAAGCACAAATAAATAATATTGAATATGAAAAAGGAAACATAACCAGGTACAGCAGAGATAAAACTCTGAGAGACTACTTATGAATAAATTAATGACTAATATGTTTACAAGTTAGATAAAATAGACAATTTCCTAGAAAAATATAACAGAAAAAATTGATTTAAAAGGCAATCGAAAAACCTACATAGAAAGATCTATAGTAATTAAATAAACCAAGTGTTTACTTAAAAATCAATTCACACCAAGAACATAATCCCCCATTATTTTACTAGAGAATTCTACTAATCATTCAAAGAACAAGTATTTTTTTTTTTTTTTTTTTGAGATGGTGTCCCCCTCTGTCACCCAGGTTGGAGTGCAGTGGCGCTATCTTGGCTCACTGCAATCTCCAGCTCCCAGGTTCAAGTGATTCTCCTGCCTCAGTCTCCCAAGTAGCTGGGATTACAGGCTCCTGCCACCACACCTGGCTAATTTTTGTATTTTTAGTAGAGACGGGGTTTCCCCATATTGGTCAGGCTTGTCTCAATCTCCTGACCTCAGGTGATCCACCTGCCTTGGCCTCCCAAAGTGCTGGGATTACAGGCCTGAGCCACTGCGCCCGACCCAATACTTACATTCTTATACAGACTTTTTGAGAGAATGGAAAAGGAGGCAGTGCTTTCTCACATTATTTTATAAGACTAACCTTGATGCCAAAAGCTGAAAATGGTAAAACAAGAAAGAGAAATTCTCATTCAATCTTTCCTCTCAAAGATGCGCTAAACTTCACAAAATACTAGCAAATCCAGCCTCAACGTCTATGTATAAAAATTATAGGAAATGTCGTTAGGCTTTGGCTTTTTAGTTACATCCAATTCGGGAATCACTGGGCACTGGCATAGGGCACTCTGTTCCCCAAGCTAGAAATGGAGTGATAGACAAGGTTGATACTCTTTTTCCCCTCAGGGACATGATTCTTAAATTGTGTCTTATCTTAGAAATTACTTTAGCGTGACAACTGGCTGTTCCTTGTGAATCTTCTCTCACCTTGTTCTGTACTTTGTTTTTTATGTCTATTTATTCACATACTACATTTCCTTTCTCATTTCTTTTCCTTGGTGATTTGAAAGCTGATCATTCTGGTTTTTATTCCCGGAGTTTCTTTGTGATTTTCAGCTATTTATGTGCACGCACATATATTTCTCTCTCTGCCTGTCTCTCTCAGCGCTGGGCTAGAAATTCCCTGTGGGGAAAAAGGAATATGAACGCAACAGCATCCGCTCTTCTCCCCACTCATGTTATCTTTGTTGATATCTAGATTTTAAATCTGCCTTCATGTTAAGTTATTACTGTTTACATTATTTAATCTTCCTTGTCAGAGAGTATCTTGGTATTAGCAACATTTAAACCAATTATCTAGCCTAATTCCTTATGCTTCCTTTCCTCTCTTGCCCTCCCGGCCCTCTTGGTCCTGCCCTTTGTCCATAGTCAGAAGACTATATCCATTTATTGATTTCTATGAAAATATTCCACAAGACCTGAATGTTTTGTGGCGCATGTAATGTAAACTTCCGGATACTATGAGATGTCACACAAACAGGCTTCCACCCATGTGCTGACCGCACCTCACTTGCTCCAAAGTCAGTGCTTCTCTCACATCATGTCGTCATGTCCTGTGGCCATGAGCAGGCCCTGGGAAGTGCTGCCTAGGTACCAGTTTCCTGCTCCTGAGAAAACAGTCCTGCCTGTCTGATTTCACCTTTCCCAGGGATCTTGTTAAATACAATGTCCTACCTCTGCCCTTGGCAGTGACTCCAGGACAGTGTCACCAGGACTGCCCATTTCATCCCTGTAGTAACATTGGGAAGTGAGTCCTAGTTGCCAGCCTGGAGTGGAGTGGTGGGAACAGTAAAGAAGTGAGTACATGGCCGTGGAGAAATTAAAAACAACAACAACAGTTATTCTGCTTGTTATTATTGCATATACCAGCATTTCTAAACAATGTCAGTGATAAAAATTAACTAGCCTTCCATTCTGGGCCGATCACTCCGCCTTCCTTGTCGTTGGTAAGTCGTTGGTAGGTACTTTTATGAATTCAATACACAGAGGGGGAATTAGGCTTAGAGAGGCTGTTGCCTCGTTTTCCCAGGTCTTACAGCTTGTAAGGTGTAGACACCATAGCAACTCATCTTGGAGGCTAATGTGCCATGTTGGCTTCTGATTAACCCATTCTGGGAGGGTCTCTAGGATTTCCAGTTTATCTATTATTCCTTGTGTTTCTTGTGTATGAGCAGGGACTTACCGTAAATCCTAAATTTACTTACCATAATTCCCAAGGTGCAATCCCTTCATGTGACTGTACTTCAATTGTCCTAAACCTCCCTTGTGAAGTATGTACACCCTTTCCCTGTGGTACAATAGCCCTGGGTCTGAAGGGTAACGGTGCGGGGATCCACCATCTTGTCCCGTGACTGTCCAAGACAGAGGCATGGCCTCCTTTTGTAAGTCCTTACTAAATGTTTATTTCTAAGAGACTAGATTTGTCAGCCTCCTCCTTCAAACTCTCAGCTTCCTTGGACTTTTGGGAGTAGGCTTGCATAGACCTGACCAGTGCGGAAAATAAGGGAAAGTACTGGTATTTGTACCAGGTATAGCTAATTCCAAAGTACTTAACAAATATACTATTGTGCCTTTTTGATGCCAATCAGGGTTTTCTAATAAGGGCAGCCCTTGACTTCTCTCTACCTCTCAATTAAATGCCATTGAGACATTATCGGTGAAAGCCAGTGCAGTCTGATCCCAACTCTAATGGAGTTTCACAGTCGGGATAGTGCATCTGTATAATTCACTAGGAAAGTAATGCTAGTTTCAACTCATTATTGCCAAGGACTATTGACCAATTAGTTCCAATTCATTTGAAGGGGTAATAGAAACTTAAGCTTTCCTGAATTCATAATAAACTATGGCTCTTGAAAGGAGAAGAGAGAAAATCAGAACATAATTAAACTGGTTCTCTCCAATAAGAAGTTAATTTTGAAATCCGAACAAAAACTTAAAACAGCAGATTTCTGTGTTTTGAAAAAAATAAACAGTTTGCCAAATACCAGTTTGTACTCTTCATAGTTCTGAAAGCAAACCATTTATTCAATTTTAAATGATCCACGAACTTCTACAAGTCAAATAGCATCTTATTAATAGAATGAGGACATGATTTATATGTTACATGCCACAAATTTAATCACATGAGATTGATTCTGTTTTATGGTGATGGCAGAAAATATGAAATTAGTAAATTTTTATTGCTTAAGTCTTGAAAATAAAGATTGTTGTAGAACAGATCTAAGTCATGTAAATAAAACATTTATGGATTTCACTAACAGCTATCATCATTATTATTCATTAGGAATTATTAGGATGACTATTTTAAATTGCTTATCTAATTCTTTGTTATTTTGCATTTCCACAAATGTCATAATACGGTGAACTATTTTGCCTTGGAACCGGCAGGAATTTGGAATTCCTAGAGAACCGGATTCAGATCCTCACCCTTGTACATGCACGAAGGTAGGGACTATGTTTTTTCATCTCCAAGCTGAAGGAAAGCAAGATGGAACTGAGCAAAATGTTGTGAAAATTAAATATGACCTCAGTACATTTGGGGTCTCAACTGTATCCCTGTATTAGTTTCCTAGGGCTGCTACAACAGAGTACTACAGATTGCATGGCTTCAAACCACAGAAATATCTTCTCACTGTTCTCGAGGCTGGAAGTCCGAATTCCAGGTGTCAGCTGCTCCCTCTGGAGGCTCTGGGGAAGGGTCCCTGCTTTCCCCTTCCCAGCCTCCGGTGGCCCCACGGCTTGTAGCTGTGTCACTGCACCCCCAGCCTCTGTCTTCACGTTTGCTGCTTCCTTGTGTCTGTGTCCTGTGTTTTCTCTTCTTCTTAAAAGGATACCAGCCATTAGATTTAGGACCCAAATTAATCCAGTATGACCTCATCTTAACTGATCACATCTGCATTACCTTTGGAGATCCTATCTCCAAATAAGGTCACATTCTGAGCTTCAGTGTTGAGAGGAATTTTGGGGGAACACTATTCAACCCTCTATATTTATCCAATTCCTAATTCTATGATGTTTTTATTTGTGTTATAACATGGTAATCTCTTTTGCCTTGGAAGGTGCTTGACTTTTGGGTTCCTAGAGGCCTGGATTCAAACCCTCCCGTTGTAGATGAATGAAGGGTGGTGTAACTACTTGCTTCATTTGTGAATTGGAGAGAAGCAAGAGGTAAGGCACAGAAATGTTATAAAAATGAAATTATACTTTATACAAGATTATGCATGGCACATGGAAGGAACTTAAGTATTATTTTCCTATTAAAATTTAGAATATTCTGTATTAAAATATTTATTAGAATGATACATAAGTTTGTAGACAACCTAATCTTTGATAAACCTAGTAAAATAGCATTTGTCCTACGTCAATAATGACTGTTTTGGAAATCTCACTTTTAAGAAGTTCTCCCTTAAATACAATGCCTCCTTTAGTTATATGAACCATTATTAACTCTTCTGCCTCTTAGGCTTTTATTGAGGAAATAAAGCACTGCAGTAATTTTTCTTTATTAAATAATTTAAATTTGTTACTGTATAATATGAAATATTTCAAATGAAAATAACATTATATATCAGACATATGTCACATCAACCAGATTTGACAAATCTGGTTTAACATTTATCATAGTTTTTACAGATGTTTTAATGATTTTGCTTCAATTTAAGAAAATAAAGATTTACATATGCAACTTAACTCCACACTCCCATCAGATCCCTTTCTTTTCCTTTTTTTTTTTTTTTTTTTTTTTGTTGTTGTTGTTGAGATGGAGTCTCACTCTGTCGCCCAGGCTGGAGTGCAGTGGTGCAATCTCAGCTCACTGCAACCTCCACTTCCTGAGTTCAAGGGATGCTCTACCTCAGCCTCCCAAGTAGCTGATCTTACAGGCACACACCACCACACCCAGCTAATTTTTGTATTTTTAATAGAGATGGGGTTTCGTCATGTTGGCCAGGCTGGTCTCGAACTCCTGACCTCAAGTGATCCACCGGCCTCGGCCTCCCAAAGTGCTGGGATTACAGGCATTAGCCCCCCCAACCAGCCCCATTGGATCACTTTCTTTCCATTCCTTAGTAGGCAGTTATTCACAGAGTTGCTTGTCACCAGCTCACACAACTCTAGACATGAACATAAACTACCATATATTTTAAAAACTATGTAGTCTACATACGTACACAAAAGAGAAATTGCTTTTTAAATATCTGTGACTAGTCTTAGTATACTTTCTTCACACTTTTGAAAATCCATGATCTGGCCAGGCACAGTGGCTCACACCCAGCCTTTTGGAGGCCGAGGCAGGCGGATTAGGAGGTCAAGAGATAGAGACCACCCTGGCTAACATGGTGAAACCCCATTTCTACTAAAAATACGAGAATTAGCAGAGCTTGGTGGCATGTGCCTGTAATCTCAGCTTCTTAGGAGGGCTGAGGTAGAGAATCTCTTGAACTCGGGAGGCGGAGGTTGCAGTGAGCTGAGATCGCGCCACTGCAGTCCAGCCTGGGTGACACAGAGAGACTCCATCTCAATAAAATAAAATAAAATAAATAAAGGCTGTTCTCTGGACTTTTTGTTTCAGCAACTTCATTGGTCTCTATTGTATGAATGCCACAGTGCCCTTGCCCAGTTCCCAACTGAGGGACAATTATAGAATCTCCCTTTTCTTCCTGCCTCACAGCAAGTTCTGTAATGAACACCCCAGTATGTTCTCCATGTGAATGTGTGGTCATCTCTAGACCTGCAATTGTTGGATTGTTGGATATTCTCATCTTTAATTTCATGGCTATTACTAAATTATTTTCCAAAGTAGAGGTACGAATTGGCATTCTCACCAGAATAATACAATTGCTATTCCCACACATTCTTATCTGCATTTGGTACTATCAAACTTGTTTCTTTCAATCAGATGACTGTATATTATCTTTTTGATTTGATTATAAGAGAGTTTGAACATTTTAAAAATCTGTTTGTTGGCAGTATAGTTTTCAAGTTCTGTGGATGCCCACTGTATCCTCTGAAAGTATATTGGCTGATATAACATTGACTAGTTTGTCTTTTCCTTGCCCCCATTTGTATGAGGTTAATAAAACATATATGTATCCTGTATAATATTCCTGTATTGGTTTTGCCTTGCAGATATCTTTCTCCAATCTGTGGCTCATCTTTTCTGGTCTTCACCATAGTTAATAAGTCATCTCGTAGGGCAAGTGTTTTCTTATGTATTTGGATTTCTCCTTTCAGTACTGATTTTCTCTTGGTTTCTCCTCGTGCACTAGAATCTTGTCTTTGTCAGAAGCCGCTAAGTGCCTGTCTTAGTCCATTTGTGTTGCCATAAAGGAATACCTGAGGTTGGGTAATTTATAAAGAAAAGAGGGTTATTTGGCTCACAGTTCTGCAGGCTGCACGAGAAGCACGGCGCCAGCATCTGCTTCTGGGGAGGGCTGCAGTCTGCTTCCACTCATGGCATGGGGTGAAGGGGAGCCAGCCTGTGGGGATCACTTGGTCAGAGGAAACAAGACAGAGGATGGAGATGCCAGGCTCTTTTTAATAACCAGCTGTTGTTGGAACGAATAGAGCAAGAACTCACTCACCCCCCTCTCCGTAATAATCTATTCAATAGGGATTCACCCCATGACCAAAATCCTCCCCATTAGGTCCCACCTCCAACATTGGGGATTAAATTTCAACATGAGATTTGGAGGGGACAAACATTCAAGCTATTGCAGTGCCTTTTAGTCCTTCTAGGGCCGGAGCATTGGCATGGTTGACTAAATGAGAATGAAAGCCTGGTGATCTGGAACCTGGTTAAATTGGACTGAGTATTGCATCCTCTGTGCTCATGTTTTGACTGAGATATTTCTCTGGTTCTAATCTGGTTTTCAAATTCTGACTTCTGTCTCGTTCCTCACTGACCCTTAATTTTTCCAGAGCTTACCTTAGTAGCCAAAGAGTTTCAGAACTGCTCGAATTTGAGCCTAATTTTAGGTCTTTGCACAACTCCAGGCAGGGCTGAATGGAGGAGGTGTCATTTACATACACAATGTGTGTTTGGTCAACACAGATAATCTTTAAATGACTAACAATTTAATGCAAATTATTTCCCTTCATGTGATAGAAAGCAAATAAAGTAATAAAGTTTAATTAAACACAGTCCTATAGTTAACTCTATGATAGCAATCTTTGCCTGAAGGTACATTCCAGCACCCAACCCACTTCTTTTTCTCCTGGCAATATTAAATGACTTTATTCTTGAAATAGACCAATTATCCCCGATAGGATAATAAATTAAAAACAAATGATTCTTTGCTATTTTAATTATCCTGGAGCTTGTATTTGGAGCACTAAACCTTCACACATTTAGTCCTATCCACACTGAATTTTTGGTCAGAAATGATATGTTTAGATAATAGAATATTTTGTTAGAAAAAACAGCTAAAAAGACATTGAGTTTAGTGTTTTGATCAACTTATAATATCTAATATTTGAATGAAAGCATGTTGCAGTTTTGCAAATATAGAGTTCATGGATTTTTATCAATGTCCATTTTACTGTCAAGTATTCCTGTCCAGGATTTTCAGCTCTTGCTCATATCAAGAGATGAAGAAGCCTGGGCATGGTGGCTCAGGCCTGTAATCCCAGCACTTTGGGAAGCCAAGGCGAATGGATCACTTGAGGTCAGAATTTCGAGACCAGCCTGGCCAACATGGTGAAACCCTGTCTCCACAAAAAATAAGCCAGGCATGGTGGCGGTCGCCTATGATCCCAGTTACTTGGGAGGCTGAGGCAGGAGAATTGCTTGAACCTAGGAGACAGAGGTTGCAGTGAGCCAAGATTGTGGCACTGCACTCCAGCCTGGGTGTCAGAGTGAGACTCCATCTCAAAAAAAAAAGAGATCAAGAAAATGAAGAATTTGGATGTAGCATATCACTGTTTTGTCTAGTACTAGAAAACCTTAGAAAAATTAATGAGCTGTGTAGTTTATTGATTTATTTGAGATCTACAGCATAATTTTAATATGAGCGTTTGTTTTGATCTTTGAAATGAGGTAAGTTCTTCTATGTGTGTCCAGAATTTCCAAAAATATGGACATATTTACCTGTATCTACCTTCAGCTTTGCCTCATATCTGTTTACCATTTCTCATTTCTTTTAGGTAGTCTCTATAAGTGGTAACCAAATGACCTAATTAGAATGAACTTCTGCAAAGCCATCAACATTCAGGAAATGCTATAAATAGATTGATTTGATTGGTTAGCTGTTTAATTAAATAATGTAACTGTTCTCTTATTCAGCAGGCATTCTTTGAACTGTTGTTACTTGATACATGCAGGACAACTGAAAAGAAAGACAATGGCTACATGGATTAGGTACACACGTATTTCCCATTATCCAGATTTGTTTAGTTACTGAGTTTGGATTGAGAGAGTTTAGATAGCCACAGATGTGTGTATTTGACTATTTAATGATAGTAGACGTGAGACATGCTTGCACAATCACAAACATTGTTTAAAATACCAAATTGCTTTTAGCTTTCCCAGTGTGCAATTATATATTCTAATTGTGTTGCAACAACCTTTGCTATTCTACATTCGTTTTTGTTAGAGTGAAGAAAAAAATTATAATTAATAAAGATCAGATTTTCAGGTCATGCTTTTAGCTTGTTGACTTGGATAGATTTACTTTTTCCACAGAAACACCAAGAAACCAGGCAAGAGATGTAGATTTGCAACAACATTGGGAATATAAATTGATATCTTTCTAATCTCTTTGAAGAATCATGGACTCATTTAGACCCATTTACAACAAACAGAAGTGACTGATAGTTGGCTGGCTTGTCATAGAGCAGAAAGACAGCAACACAAACAGCAAGGTAAGGAGTAAGGAGAGGCTTCTCTCTACTCGCTCTGTATCCCCCGCCGTATTAGTCTATATTCTCACATTGCTGTAAAGAACTGCCTGAGACTGGGTAACTTTTAAAGAAAAGAGGTTTCGTTGGCTCATGGTTCCACAGGCTGTACAGGAAGCATGGTTTGGGAGGCCTCAGGAAGCTTAAAATCATGGCTGAGGGTGAAGGGGAAGCAGATACGTCCTGCATGGCAGGAGCAGGAGGGAGAGGGGCAAGGGGGAGGTACTACATACTCTTCCACAGTCAGATCTCGTGAGAATTCAGTCACTATCACAAGAACAGCAAGAGGGAAATCACCCCCGTGATCTAATCACCCACCACCAGGCCCCTCCTCCAACACTGGGGTTTACAATTCGACGTGAGATTTGGGTGGGAACACAAATCCAAATCGTGTCACCCCCCGACCCCCATTAGAGACTTGGGATTTGAATCAACAAAAAATCCTGCAGTTCACTTTTTATGTGGATAATACATTGGAGGCAGATAATTTTCCCACTTCTGCCTCCTTGTCACTTCCTTTTTCCTTTGAATCAGAACATAACAGCGTCCAGTAATGCAGCGTGCCCACGTGTGAAATGAAGCAGGAGTGGCATAGTGCAGTGAGAAACAGGCGTGGACAGCCACAGGAAGGACGGGGCTTCAGGCCACATTAAGGTATGTACTTGCATTTATTACTTATAGCTAAAAATCTACTTTAAGTGCTTTCCAATTACTTGAAAGAAATTTCCTTTTTACCATTCACTTAGGCAACAGAAGGAAGGAGAAAATCTTATCTCGCAGAACTATACTATATAAACACCTGAAAATGTCAAGGATTTGTTTAAAGGGTACAACTTACCCTTTAGCTGAAATGAAGTTGGGAGGACAGACTGCTGCTTTCAGTGATGGTGCGTTAGGTAATTTAGAATCCCTTACCCTGCTGAGAAAAGTAGCAAAGCTGGTGGGGAAAACCTCTTTGAAAGCACAGAATGGCTAAAAATACATTGAAAAATTACCTACCAAAATTTGAGACACAGAAATTCAGAAAAGGGATCCCTGTTTCTAGGGGGTTGTTTGCTGACTGCGGATTATAGAAATGTACAGATGGAAGGCTGGGTAGCGTCTCCAACAAACTGCCAAGGCTGGGTGAGCGACTGAAATTGGAAGCCAGAGGTCATTAATATAATGATAGAGGATCCTGGTAAAACCTCCAGGCTTTTGAGTTGAGATGCTGAGAGCTGAAGCTTACAAACAAGAGTAACGGGTAACACGGTCCTCGCAACGACTGCATCCACACTTTCCAGGACCAGTCTGGTGGGGTCCTGTACCTCTAGGACCCCAGTCAGGAATCCTCTCTGGAGGAAAATAGCATTAACCAGATATAGGACTGCATCAAACAGTGTAGGTGACAAGACAGTGTACATTAGAACCCACTCATAATAAAGGAGCCATAAAACTTCAAGTTTTAATATAAACCAATACAGACTTCAATATAACTGTGAATATTGCGCTCAAAGATGTGAAATACAAGACTGAGAGTCTCAGCAGAGAATTGTCAACTCTAAAAAGTATAATCAAGATCAAGTTTTAAGTCTGAAACATAAAATAACTGAAATTAAGAACTCAGTCTACAGTTTTAACAGCTGTTTATTAATACATAGATAAGAATAGGCTATATATGTGTCTAAATATGCCAGTATCTCTGTGTGTATATATATAATATATATGTATGTATCTTTCTACATATAAATATAGAGAAGAAGGGATGGATGGGGAGAGAGACACAGAGAGAAGTACCAAAGACAGTAATTACATCTAGAATATAGTGAGAAAGTCCAAAAGGTAACCAGAAGAGGTGAAAGATAAAAATTGGATGGTAGCAATATTTGAAGTTATTATGGTTGAAAATTTTATAAAACTGGAGGAAGTCAACCAATCATGGACTTAAAAAGGTCTACATACAATAAATACAATAAATATGACATAAATCACATCTAGGCATACCATAATAAAACCAGAAAAACAAAGACAAAAATAAAATGTTAAACTCAAGAAAATATACATTTTTACAGTAACAAGGTTTTAGACATCTACCTGGCTTCTTTTTTTGGTAACATCTTTACTGAAATGTGTTTATATACCATGTAGTTTATCTATTTAAAGTGTGTAACTTAATGATTTTTTTTAGTATATTTACACAGTTTTGCAATCATCAACACAACTTCTAAACATTTATACCCCATATCCCTCAGCTGTCACCCCTAATCCTTCTGTCCCCAAGTCCTATGTAACCACTCATCTACTTTCTGTCTGTATCATTTCCTGTTTTGGAAATTTCACATAAGTGGAATTATGTAATCTGTGGTGTTCTCTGGCTTCTTTCACTTAGCAAAATGTTTTAAGTTTCATCTACATTGTATCAGAACTATGAAGTTCTCGATCTCCTGACCCGCCTCAAAAAAAAAAAAAAAAAGAACTATGAAGTTCTGAATCCTTTGTATGACTGAATGATATTCTATCTTGTTTATCCATTCATCATTTGATGGGCATTTGGATTATTTCTACATTTTGGCTATTATGAATAATGCTGCTGTGAATATTTGTTTATAATTTGGGGGTGAACATATGTTTTCACGTATCTTGGGTAAATACGGAAGAAGTAAAATCGCTGGGTCCATGATAACTGTATGTTTAGCTTTTGGAGAAACTGCTCAAATGTTTTCCAAAGTCGTGGTTCAATTTTACATTCTCATCATCAGTGTATGAGGGTTCTGGCAACACTTGTTGTTCCCTATTTTTTTTTAATATAGTCATTCTAGTGGATGTGAAATAAGTTGTGAAATGTCTCTTCTTAACATGATAAATGGAAGTCAGAAGTCAATGGGATAATAGATTTAAATAAAATAATGTCAACATAGAATTCAATGTTTACTTCAACAACAATGTGCTTAAAAATTCATTTGAAAGAGAAAAAATTTTAAAAATTGATACAAATTATTATCAGCACATCTGCACTAAGAGAAACATTAAGCATATTCTTTTCAGAGAAGGAAAATATTCCCAGATGAAAACTTAAATGTGCATGAGGGCTGGGTGTGGTGGCTCATGCCTATAATCCCAGTACTTTGGGAGGCTGAGGTGAGCAGATGACCTGAGGTCAGGAGTTAGAGACCAGCCTGGCCAACATGGTGAAACCCCGTATCTACTAAAAATACAAAAAGTAGCCAGATGTGGTGGTGCACACCTGTAGTCCCAGCTACTCTGGAGGCTGAGGCATGAGAATCACTTGAACCCAGGAGGCGGAATTTGCAGGGAGCCCAGATCGCACCACTGCACTCCAGCCTGGGTGGCAGAGTGAGACTCTATCTCAAACTAACAACCAAAAAAGAAACAAATGTGCATGGGTGGCTTTCTTTAAATGTCTGTGTCAAGGACACGCCCCTCTGTGTTCACATTCAGTTCGAATGTAGTGACATCTGGCATCTGTGATTCTCAAGTTCATCTCTGGTTGAATTTCAACAGCATAGAATGAGAAAAGAAGAGATCCTGAGGAATATCACTGTTAAGAGAGAAAGGTGTCCAGAATGGCTAGGAGAAAACTTAAGAGGAGGTGGTGTTTTAGAAGCGGAGGGAAGAGAGCATTTCAGAAAAAAAAAATAGATTAAATAAGTACAAAATATATATTTTTCACTTTACATAAAGACACCCTGAGTGACATTTTTGAAAGCAATTTTAGATGATGAGTGAGGACTAAAGACAGATTGTGTGTGTGTGCGTGTGTGTGTGCATGTGTGGTGTGTGCATGTGCGTGTGCATGTGTGTGGTGTGTGATGTGTATGTGCATGTGTGTGGTGTGTGTGCTGTGTGTGTGTTCCTGTTTATGCATGTGTGTGTGCGTGCATGTTGGTGTGAGTATTGGTGAGGCTGTTGAAGTGAAGATAGTGAGTAGCAGCGTCTCCTGCATACACTGTCCCTGGGAGGAAGCTTATATTCCTTCCCCCAGATTAATTTTTTTAAAAAAGAAGGAAGTGGAAAGAGAAAACCAATCAGTGGCTTTGCACAGTCTATATAAAGGAAGCCCTGTGTAAATGTGCTAAGTATGAAAAGAAAAGACCTCATGTTTTAGAAGATATTGAGAATAGTAATAATATGAGGTCACTTTTATAGGTAGGAAAAAAAGGTCTGTGGAAGAGTAACAAAATACTAAAAAAGAGAGAGAGGAAAGGGGGACACTGATGAGCTGGAATAAAGGCATCGGACCTCAGGTCACCTGACAACGAACCAAGGAAAACAGGTTGGGAACAAAAGAACCATTCTACAATCCACATCTCCTCGCATAATTTACTTAAACCATATAAATGATAGAAAAAAGCTATTAAAATGATTCTTGGTGGATTAGGAGCAAAGAAATGGGACACTGCGTTGTAATTATATCTCTCTGCTCTTGCAACAGATGTTCAATAGGAAGCCCCAAATGTTTGTTGCTAGTTGTTATGCGTGGCTCAGAGCAGAACAGCTTGTCTGAGCTCCCGGCCCAGAATACTGCAGTGTGAAAATAGGCCACAGGCATCAAATTCATTGTGATTATTGTGAGTAGACACTGCTAACCGTACCCTGGGGCTTATGGATTAGGTAACTTTTCTATCTCTAACCTAGGAATAAATTACTCTGTATGCCATTTTGCATAATCAAAATGTGATACCATACGAATTGTCAATAGACATATAGCACAAAAGCGTTTGAGGATATATGAATATGTCAGGAGCATATGTTTTCCATGGATTCATGTGAAATTGCTAAGGTGAAAATGGCTAATGTTTATTAACTGGTTAGTTTTTGAAGTTTTAGAGGCAATATTGACCAGGATTCATGCAAACAAAATCAAAACCTGTTATATACTACTATTCTGTGTTGATAACATTCCCACTATGACATTTATTTTTTTTAACTAAATAAAAGTACTATTTTAGAAAGGGAAAAAGACTGATTTGGAAAATAATGTAGGAGGAAGGTAAATTTTAAAATAATCACTCAAAGAGGAGCCCTTAATGGAAGACTATGGAAAAATTAGAATAGGGAAAATCAACAAAATAAATCCCTTTTGTATGTCTAAACACATCCCAAAAACATAATGTGTTTAAAACAAATATGTTCAGTGAGATCCTAAATTAATAAAATATGGAAAAGATTATACAACTCTTATTATCAGCTTAATAAATAACTAAATTTTGACCTGTTTAAAGGAATGTACTATCAATATGCCATTAAATTTTGTAAAAATAATCTCTTAAAGAGAATTTCTTTAATTGGATGAACTAAAAACTGTAGTATAATTTTCATAGCCAGTGTTACACAGAAAGGATTTACTTCTCACACCACTTCACAGGAAAAAGTCCTGGCACTATTTGGCTTCAAAGGAATAGTCAGTATGTCTACTAGATACAGAAAAAAGATAATTTCCATTGATTTATGAAGTTACTCAGAAGATGAAACTTACTTTGTCAGCGAAACCTCGGTTTGCTATGATGATCACATTTAGAGAGAAATTTTTACCTTTGTTAAGCAGCCCACCATTAATTAAATAGTCATATTTTATCATAAAATTATACGATATTATTAAAATTCTCCTTATCACCAAACTACTGGGGTTTGTTTATCTGTAGCCTCCAAAACTCATCTTGAAATTTATTCCTCCACGTGGCAGAAGTGAGAGGTGGGGGCGTTTGAAAGGTGATTGGGTCCTGAGGGCAGAGTCCTCAGGAAGGGATTAATCCATTCATAGATGTGTGGGTTAATGGATTAGTGGGTTGTCACAGGAATGGGACTGGTGGCTTTATAAGAAGAGGAAGAGAGTACTGAGCACGTGAGCATGCACGGTCCCCTTGCCAGATGGTGCCCACTGCTACCTCAGGACTCTGCATACGAAGAAGGCTCTCACCAGAGGTAGCCTGACTTGGACTTCTCAGACTCCATAACTGTAGGAAATAAATTCTCTTTCTTTATAAATTACCCAGTTGCAGGTATTCTGTGATAAGCAACAGAACACGGACTGAGACAAAAGAAGTTTCCAGAAACATTTAGTTCTTTGTAAACACAATTACCTAATTTTTAAAATGCATTTTCCTTCACCTTCTCACCTTCTCTCACTTTTTCTATTATGTGTTTTATTTCCCTGGCACAATTTTTTGGGGGGAGAGATGGCAGTCAAGAACACAGGCACTGCTCCTGCCCTCCTGCAGCTCACGGTCCCATGGGAGATTCAGACAGTAATGAAGAATTATAATTACAGTGAGAGCTGTGAAAAGGGAACCCCCCTCCCTGATGCTTGCAAGGCTCTTAAGCCCTTGAAGGTACAGCGTTTCTGCTGACCCCTGTGGCTTTGATTCCCAAGGTACTGGTTGTCTCCTTTCTTTTTTTCCCCAAATCTTGTCCAGACCCCTGGCCTCACGATTCTTGGTCTTCAGCCCGTTTAGGGACTAGGTGGTGGTAGTCGTGGTGTCTTTTTTCTTTGTTTGTGTTTCTCTTCAGCTGCATCTGTTTCTATTAGAAAAATATGATGGTTTTAATCAGTTTTTAAAACAGAAAATAACCTCTGCTTGAAATAAATTTTCCTTTCTTCTACTGGGCATCTTAAAAAACTACTTCTTGGAAGTCCGCTTCATCAATTTCTATTTTGTGGATAGTTTCTATGTCTTTATATAAAACTTTGTTTTTTTTTTCAGGACCCTGAGCCTCACACTTAATTCTATACTGTGGATTTCTCATTGCAGTTTATTTTTATTTTATTTATTTATTTATTTATTTATTTATTTATTTATTTTGAGACAGTGTCTCGCTCTGACGCCCAGGCTGGAGGGCAGTGGTGCGATCTCGGCTCACTGCAAGCTCCGCCCCCCGGGTTCCCGCCATTCTCCTGCCTCAGCCTCCCGAGTAGCTGGGACTACAGGTGCCGCCACCACGCCCGGCTAATTTTTTGTATTTTTAGTAGAGACGGGGTTTCACCGTGTTAGCCAGGATGGTCTCGATCTCCTGACCTCGTGATCCACCCGCCTCGGCCTCCCAAAGTGCTGGGATTACAGGCTTGAGCCACTGCGCCCGGCCTGCCATTGCAATTTCTACACTGGAAATATTGTCACTTAAAAAACATTGATCCCTTCTTATGTGTAAAGTGTTGTAATTTCACTGTATTTAATAGAACACTGAAAAGAGATATGAGTGGCCTTTCTGTGATCCTAACCTTGTTTTAGAGAAATAATTCTGAAATAAACTAACAAATTATGCTCTGTAATGGAAGTGTTCTTAATACCATCGTGCAGAGAATGGAAATGATTTACATACAGTATATGCCCAGTAGGGTTTACACAGTGCGGTTTGTCACATTGCCACTAGATGGCAGTGATGATGAGCATGGACCGCACATTTACACCAGCCCTCCAACCACCTGAGCTTTTAGTCCTTTTTGTTTACTATGATGCTGTTGTCACCATGGCACTGACATTAGAAATATATTTTTCTTCAGTAAGTTAGCAGCTTTACTGAGCTCTTATGATGTACTAGGCAATGAGATAAGCCAGAATCCCTATTTTATAGATGAGAAAATGGAAATCCAGGAAAATAAACTGAAAAGTCAAAAGCCAATAAGGCAAAAAATGAATTTAAGTTCAAAACGAAGTCTGTTTGATTCTAAACCAACTCCCTTTTTCTACTGAGTACTTGAAATAGGATTGTGTCTGATACCTCTTGGAATTCTCACAAAGCCTTGGAAACAGAGTAAAAATGAAAATAGTTTTTTGAATGAATTGTAATTCTATCGCTTGACTTTCTTTAGACCCCAAAATTAATATGTTTTACAGTTCTCTAGATTTGTTTTTATCTTTGGGACTTACTTTTAGGGTTTGGTGATTATATCTTTTGTAATGATTGATAGAGCCATATAAAATTCGTTAATAGACTCAAATACAAGCGTAAACATTACAAATTAGCATGTGAGGAATTATTATACATTTTTAAGTAGAATTTTTGACGGATATAATAAGATACCCAAAATGATCATAGGATGTATCTAATATTTTAATACAACATTTTTAATTTCTTAAAATGAGAATTATAAAAACAAGATACAGAATCTAATTTCCTTTGGGATTACATCTTGCAAAATAATCTAATTTTGTTTTAGGCCTCAGTTACCCATTGATTAGATTTTCCCATGCTATTAGTTTCCTATTGGTATTCAATTTATTAATAAAAAGTGGATTATTCTTAAATAGAAAATGAACCTTGATAAGATTATATATTTATATAATGAGATAATAAAGCACCATAAATGTGCTTAATGCAATAAAATGTATTCTTTAGAGGTGTGTCCAGTGGCATCATGTGCTCTTTCAGAAGCGGATCTGTTGTTTATTGTATCTTACCCTTTCAGATAACCTTCATGAATTATTAAATCTTTTTTTCAAATTTGTAAATTAATGCTGCAGTCACCTAAGTCACTAAGACTGTATTTCCCAAATGCAGAAAGAAAGAGGAAAAGAGAGGGTATCTTGGAAGTTCATGTTTTCCTGTAACAATTTATTGTAAACATAGGTCCTTCTCATTACATAGTTTTAACACATTATTTTCATTGGATTATTTAATTTTAATATCAAAATTTATAAACAAATATCAAAAAATGTTAAACACAAGTTCTTTTTGGACATGAAGTCCTTCCCCACTGTTTTATAAGCAACAGGAATCATCCTTACTGGTTGGATAGAAATGTAACTCTTTATATGGCTCTCCAGGATATATGCTGTTTCAGGAACCATACCAATACGCATACCCTAAATAGTGTATGAAAGCACTTGTCACTCTAATAGCTTAATTTTGCCTATTGTCTAAATACATATGGGTTGTACTTGTGTCCACTTACATCTCACCAATTTAGGAAAAAAAAAAAATTACCAGCTGCAATGAAATAACAGAGACCAGATTTCAACTTCTACCTTGAACAAGTGGAAAACTGGGCAAAATGCATAAAACGATAGATTTCAGATGTTGGCCAACATTGCTAAGAGATGGCAAATAAGACAAGGCTTAGAAGTGCCGTGTGCTTCCTGGAGAGTTTCTGGTCTGCAGCACAGGAGGGATCCAAAGAGAGTCCAGTGAGCTCCCTGACTTGGGGAAACTGAGTTCAGAACTAGAGGAGCCGCAGTGTCTGGAATTTGCAGGACAAAATGCTGGAGAGGGAAAGAGGTCTGGAGATTTGTAGAGTGCTCTCCTCTGGTCTTTGATTTAGCACTGGATGAGCATGGATGGGTGGGATCTACTGAGAGTCTGGAAAGAGCCATCAGAAAGGAGCGGCCAAACAATCCCCACAGCTCACACCGTGTGTGTGATACAGCATGTGCAATTACACAATGTGTGTTATACAGTGTGTGCAATTGTGATACAGTATGTGTGCAGTCACACTGTGTGATACAGTGTGTGCAATTGCAGTGTGGTACAGTGTGTATAGTTATGCTGTGTGTGTGAGATACAGGGTGTGCAATGACACAGTGTGTGGTACAGTGTGTGTGTAATCACACCGTGTGTGATGCAGCGTGTGCAATTACAGTGTGTGATTGTGTGTAATCACACTGTAATGCAGTGTGTACAATTACACCGTGTGTGTGATACAGTGTGTGCAATTCACAGTGTGTGTGGAATTACAGTCTGTGATACATTGTGTGTAATTACACTGTGTGTAACAGTGTGACCATACAAATGCATTCATGCAGGTTCACACGAAATGGAGAGCACAGACCTCCTAACACATGGGCCACTGAATAGAATCTCAGAACGGTATTGCTTTAATGGGGCTACAGAAGTAGCCCCATACTATAGGCTGCTGGTTCTAACCAAACAAATCTTAATAGCATACCTAAAAGACAAAAATGATTCTAAGTAACTTAATCGTGGCTCAGAAAAAGAGTTCAATATTTAAAAGAATATGAAAAATTTAGCAAACACAGTAAAAAAAACACAAAAAACAAAAAAACTAGTGCCCAACATCCAATTAAAAATTACCAAGCAATCAAAGAAGCAGGAAAGTACGACCTACAGCCAGGAGAAAAACTAACCCAGTAGAAGCAGACACATAAATAATTCAGGTGATGTCACCGTCAGAAAACAACGTTAAAACAACTACTATAAACATACTCGTGTTTAAGAAGGTGGAAGAAATGTTAACATGATGATCAAAGAACTGGACTATATAATGAAGCCAGAGATCAAACTTCTAGAGATGAAAAATATAATGTCTCAAGTAAAAAATGCTGATATAATTAAAGGCAGGTCACTGTGGAAGCAAAGATTAATTAACTTTTATGCATAATAATAGAAGCCATGCACTGTGAGAAGCAGACAACGCCTGGAAAAGCATGAAGTGTGTGCGTGAACTCAAAGACAACAGCAAACAGCTTAGTAAAACTGGAGTCCAGAAAAGAGGAGGGATACAAGGTGAAAGAAAAAAAATGTGAAGAAATCATAAGCCATGTTTTTCCAAGTTTGATGAAAACCCAGAACACCACAGATCCAAGATACCCAGCAAAGCACAAGAAACACGGAGAAAACTGAACAAACCCTACGACATCCAGGAAAAAAGTACATACACAGGAACATATATAAAAATAAGAACACGCTCTGAGTAAAAAACTACCAAGTCAGCCGGGCGCAGTGGCTCAGGCCTGTAATCCCAGCACTCTGGGAGGCCGAGGCGGGTGGATCACGAGGTCAGGAGATCGAGACCATCCTGGCTAACACGGTGAAACCCCGTCTCTACTAAAAATACAAAAAATTAGCCGGGCGTGGTGGTGGCGCCTGTAGTCCCAGCTACTCGGGAGGCTGAGGCAGGAGAATTACTTGAGCCTGGGAGGTGGAGGTTGCAGTGAGCTGAGATCACACCACTGCACTACAGCCTGGGTCACAGAGTGAGACTCTTTCTCAAAAACAAGCAAACAAACAAGCAAAAAAGAGTACTAGAAATGATAAATATGTAGGTAAATACGGCTTTTCCCTTTGTATTTGGAATCTCTTTAAACGATCATTGCTATTAAAAATAATATATTGGGGGTTTGTAATATATATAAAAGTGGAATCTGTAACAAAGAAATATAACTAGTAACATAAAATGTAAATATTATTCAAATCCCTAAGAAGGTAAAGAAAAAGGGGGAAAAGGACAATGACCCTATAGGGCAAGCAGAAAATATGTAGCAAGATAATAGCTTAAACCCAACCCTAATAATGCATGCATTAATCATTGTAAGTGGTCAAAATGAGAAAAGAAAAAAAAAAGACCACCCGCTTCACATAATTCGAAGTAACCCATGAGGCAAAGAAGAAATTTCAGGACAAAATGCCTAAGCTTCTAGGCCCTCTTAGAGAATTTTGCACAAAGGACAATGACATAAATGACGCCGAATGAAGTACAGGACAAAATCAATATGCATAATTATTAATCGCATATAATGAGAGAGCACAAAATCAGAATGGAAAATATTCAAAATAATCACACAAAGAAAAATGTATATGCAGATGAAAAAAGCCTCGAGGGTTTGGCGTGGGAATGACTTTGGTGGAGCACGGACGGGGATAGTGTAATAGTCAGCGTTCTCTAGAGGGACAGATCTAATAGTATATGTATTATATAAAATATATATAATATAAACTATATTATTAATACTTAAACTCCCCTTTATATTATATTCTCTCTCTATATATGTATGTGGCAGCAGACAGGGAGGTGTTTAGATCAAACTAGCTCTGCCACACATGCGAGAGTGCCTGTATATATATAATGTATATTTTCCTCCATAACTGTAGGAAATAAATTCTCTTTCTTTATAAATTACCCAGTTGCAGGTATTCTGTTATAAGCTGTTACAAGCAACAGAACATGGACTGAGACAGAAGAAGTTTCCAGAAACATTTAGCTTTAGTTCTTTATAAACACAATTACCTAATTTTTAAAATGCATTTTCCTTCACCTTCTCACCTCTCACTTTTTTTGCTATGTGTTTTATTTTCCTGGCACAATTTTTGAGGGGGAGAGATGGCAGTCAACAACACAGACACTGCTCCTGCCCTCCTGCAGCTCGCGGTCCTATGGGGGAGTCAGACAGTGATGAAGAATTACAATTACGGTGAGGGCCTCCTCCCTGATGCTTGCAAGGCTCTTAAGCCATTACAAATTAGCATGTTGTTAGTACAAACGGGGTTTCACCGTGTTAGTCAGGATGGTCTGGATCTCCTGGCCTCTTGATCCACCCGCCTCGGCCTGTTGAAGTGCTGGGATTACAGGCGTGAGCCACCATGCCCGGCCGCAAACTTGCAAACTTCTCGAAAGGACTTGCAAACTTCTTTTTTTTTTTTTTTTTTTTTGAGGCGAAGTCTCGCTCTGTCGCCCAGGCTGGAGTGAGTGGCGCGATCTCGGCTCACTGCAAGCTCCGCCTCCCGGGTTCCCGCCATTCTCCTGCCTCAGCCTCCCGAGTAGCTGGGACTACAGGCGCCGCCACCACGCCCGGCTAATTTTTTTGTATTTTTAGTGGAGACGGGGTTTCATTGTGTTAGCCAGGATGGTCTCGATCTCCTGACCTCGTGATCCGCCCGTCTCGGCCTCCCAAAGTGCTGGGATTACAGGCTTGAGCCACCGCGCCCAGCCGCAAACTTCTTTTAAGGGTTACTTTTAGGTTATTGGAGTTGCTTCCTCTGTTGCACCAAGAGCCGGAAGTGTCTGGCAGTTCCATTTCCTTCCAGGTAGCCCATTTCCAATGGCCGACTGCTGAAAGGGGATGAAAGCCCAGCTTCTTTGCCTCAACATGCACCAAACTCCACAGTGAAATATATGTTCTGAGGCTTCTCGTGGGATCAGGCTGAGCCTTGAACTTTACCTTGTTTGGCTTATGTCCCCTCCTTTTCCTGCTTCTTCTACTTCCTGCTACTAGGCATAACGTGTTAATAAATTACTTGCATAGAAATCCTTATTTTAGAATCTGCTTCTGGGGAATCGGAGCTAAGACTATAAAAATGTTTTGCTAACACATGTCGATAATGTAGAATATCTATTTAGAAGAAAATCAAATTATAGCCCCATTTTTCCCCATACAGAGGAATTTCTAATAAAGAACTGAATACCATATTTTAAAAATCAAATATAAGTAAATAATTTCATATAATCTTAGGATAGTCGTCTTTTCTAGGCATCAAATCAATGTCCAAGAGAAAAAATAGGAAATAGAACCACAAACTAATATAAAGTTTTCTAACAAGTAAAAGATGTTTTATGTTAAAAAAGATGAAAGACAGATTTTAAAAATATACACAAGGCTTTAAAACAGGTTACATAAATTATATATAAAAAAAAAACCCTAAAAATAAAAAATAAACCAAGTAACCCAAAATGAGAAAATATTTGTACATTTAATTCACAAATGGAATGTACTATACCACATTAATGAAAAAATGCAAATTAAAACTAAATATTCTGTGAATAGAATATTAGAAAAAATTATGATTGGCAAGAGGATGTAAAAATACATACTTATATCCACTTCTGCATAGAGAGAATTATATTGGTCAGTATCCATCAATATTTTAAATGTGCAAACCTATACCTCAGGAATGCCTCTTGTAAGAATTTATCTTACAGAAATATTTGCAAGATTGAAAAGATCTATAAATACACAGAAAAAATTGCAAAACCAATTGGAAATTAATTAAATGCAATATTGAGTAACTGATTGGATGTAATTTAAAGTTTCATTAATTGAGGAAATGCTGAAAAATATACAGTGATATACTTTACAGAGATCAAAGGAATGATAGGATTTACATAGGCTGATTTTGAAAGGTCTTTGATTCCTGAGCAAAAAATAGGCACGTTACAGAACAATGTGTAGTGTATGGGTCCGTTTGTATAGCAACACCATCAACGACAAGACTTGCGTGTGCGAATGTGTGTGTGCACTTGCTTATGTATATACTGTAAGTTACCAGCTTGTGTCTTGGGTTGATGTGTGTCTTCTACTCCTCAATCAGTGATCTGTGCTCCATAATTTGTATTAAGACCACCACACACATTTGTGATATTCAATGTCCCTTGCCTTTCTATTGTAGGAGCTATGAATATGGGTTTTGTAGTCAGCTTTATTAGGACGACAGCTCCACCACCTGAAAGCCATTGATCTTGGGCAAGTTCTTCAACTCCCTAAGCTTCAATTACCTCATTAGCTAAAAGTAGATTAAGAAGAATATCTCTACTTCTTTAGTGAGGTGAAATAAGAAATAAGATAAGGTCTGCAAATTGTCCTCCGAAAGCAACAGATATTTATCATCTCTACAGGAATTCGTTACTCCAGATTCTGTGGGGGAAAGAGGGGGATTTTGAATGAAGTCAGTATTCCCAAACATTTCTGAGGGAAAATAAAAGTTTAAGCCTTCCATTTCTAAAATATCTATTCAAGGTATAATGCAAAATTTTAGAGTAGTTTAATTCAAAACTCTGAAAAAATGGCAGTCACAATTGACCCGTTATTGGTCTCTTTTAGTTTCACCAACTCTGTTTAGCAAACCTCTTTAATCCTGTCATAGGAATACAAATAAGAGTTTCTTCTTAAGAACCAAGAAATTTCAATGCAATACTATATGAAAGAAAATAAGTAAATGTTGAAATAAGAGTTTGTAAGTTAGAGTAATAAACTAAAAGCACACAGCAAACATGCTAAATAGAAAAACTAACTAAATATCTAGGGAAGACAATGGTGTTGAATTACATAAATTGTGTAAAACCTTCACTTAACAATTGTTTAGCATTTAAGATTAATTATTGAAATTGCATTGCTACTTTTACAAAATTTTACAACGTTATGACATTTAAATTATTTTATCAACTTCGTAATCTGGTTACATAGCTCAGAAAGCAAAACGAAGATAAAAAAGCATGACTGTGGTTTTAGGAAGACCTGTGATTTTGGCCAAGTGCTTAACTCCTTTCCATCCCCTTTCTTCATCTCCAAGAGGTTTATCAATACCTCAACTTTGAGGGTTTTAATGAAGAGTAGATAAAATAAATGAGGAGCAGGTACACAAAACATGGTAGCTGATGCTCTTGAGAATCTTGGCATGCGTATTTTGAGACCTACTTTTTCCCTCAAAGAGCTGATAATGTTAGGGTAAAAAGAAATGTAAGCATGTAATAATAAAATTCCAGAATTCAGGCTTATGCAAACTCTCAAGGTCACCTAAGGAAATTGGTATTGTTTTCAGATGCCTGGGCTATCCTCCTCCCAATTTTTTTTTAAAGTATCTCAAAGATAAAACCCAGAAACTTCTTGCTTCGAGAGAATCTCAGCAACCCTAGGAATCTACTTCTATTCTGCTACTATCATTGGTCTAGTTCTAATTTTTCACATAGCAATTCTCCCCATTTCATATCTTGTTTCCTGAATAAACATTCTCTCAATTCTCCCTCCTGTATGTTTTTTCCTCATCTACCATTAGAGCAGGCAATTGCCTCACACTTTTCTTCATTCAAGTCTCTCCACAGGGTAGTCCATATATATTTGTAAACAAATTTGGTCACTTGTCTGGTCATGGCTGAAATATTTCTTTTCTTTCTCTGATGCAGCCCCAATAGGCTTGGTACTTGTCTATTAGATCATACCACGTCAATG